>NC_060122.1:360439613-361039613 GCF_021461395.2 Schistocerca americana | reverse complement strand
TCTATCTTCAAGAAAGTAGTTTGTAAACTATTCTCTTCTTAGTGCAGCCTGCTTCAAGTAATTATTGTTGATAATTATTACTGTTAATGTTAATGATTATTGGTGGTAATGAAAAAGTGTCATCACCAACTAAAACCGTATTTTATAGCATGCCACGAGTTATCGATTGTAATGGATATAATATGATATGTAATTTCAGTTCTGGCAACAGTGCTTCATGCATTACAGTACCTTTATTCCTTATTGCATAATTAACTCTATTTAGAAGAAACATGAACAGTTCTGGTGACATTCTAAAATAATTAAAAGAACTTCTTGGATCTTCCGTTATAAATTATTTCAGCAAGGATGCTGAGTAACCAAGCTGACGTCTTTCCTTCATCCCGTCATGAATCTAAACACATTTCTTATATTTTTATTATGTAGTGATTCCACGCAACAAGCTGTAACTCCATCACAACTCATGTGATGTGCAGCTGCCAAAACTTTCATTTCAGACACAACCCACAAAACGACAAAACTGAAGTGTCTACTGGTGTAGCTGTGTCTACAGCCATATATGAAACCACTTGCATGCAACTCATTCCACGCAATGAGTGGCGCAACACAATGTCATTGTTTAACATTTTAAAGAACATAGTTCTTATATAGGAAAACAACGGTCTGTAATTATTATAAATAAACTGGAAGCAGTCTTGATCGCTTAACTTTTTTACTGGTAACCGGTTTCAATCTTTTTATCAGATCATCTTCGGATCATGAATGTCTGCTGGAGGCGGTGGCTCATGGCAATCCTCTTGTTTGTGGCTGCTGAAGTGATCGAGACTGCACTGAAAGACCAAATATCAAATTACTTTGAAAATAATAAACTCCTCATAGATGCCAATCATGGTTTCCGGAAAGGCAAATCTTCAGCAACAGCAGTACTAGATCTGGTTACGAAGGTAAACCACAGTTTTTAGGAAAAAAGAATTTGTACCACTGACACTTTGTGATCTTAGTATGTCGTTTGAGTGCATTCCTCATAAGTTACTCCTATACAAGCTCAGTAAATATAGAGTTGGACACACTGTTCTGGCAACTCTCAAATCTTTTTTGGAAAACAGAAGGTAAATTCTGTCAGTCCAAGGAGCACTATAGTGTGAACGGAAGTTGGGATACAGCATCCCACATGGGTTGGTAATGGCCCTGTCCTGTTCCTAGTTTTTCCAAATGATTTAAGCCCTCATGGACAGTACTTACAATTCTCAGGTGGCACAAGTCTGAACTTGAAGGGCATTGATTGCAGCAAGACGCAAAAAGAAGTAGATGCTTTGTTTGATGCTACAAAGGGATGGTTTGTTATAAACAAAAGAAAAATAAATTAAGAAAAAATGCAAAAATTAGCATGTAGGCTGAATGTCTGGAGTTCATGGTGAACAGTAAACTCACTTGGCAAGAACACACTGCACATGTGTGTGACAAACTGTCACTAGCCATATACCTCCTGAGGAAACTAAAGTACATGATAACTGATCATTATCCACTGATGATACATTATGTGATCAAAAGTATACGGACACCACCAAAACATACATTTTTCACATTAGGTGTATTGTGCTGCCACCTACTGCTAGGTACTCCATATCAGCAACCTCAGTATTCATTAGACATTCTGAGAGAGAAGAATGGGGTGTTCCACAGAACTCACGGACTTTGAACGTGGTCAGGTGATTGAGTGTCACTTGTGTCACACGTCTGTGTGCGAGATTTCCACAGTCCTAAACATCCCTAGGTCCACTGTTTCCAATGTGGTAGTGAAGTGTAAATCTGAAGGGACACACACAGCACAAAAGCATACAGGCTGACCTCATCTGTTGACTGACAGAAACTCCCGACAGTTGAAGAGGGTGGTAATGTGTAATAGGCCGACATCTATCCAGACCATCACACAGTAATTCCAAACTGCATCAGGATCCTCTACAAGTACTATGACAGTTAGGTGGGAGGTGAGAAAACTTGGATTTCATGGTCGAGCAGCTGGTCATAAGCCACACATCATGACAGTAAATGCCAAATGAGGCCTCGCTTGGTGTAAGGAGCATAAACATTGGATGATTGAACAGTGGAAAAACGCTGTGTGGAGTGATGAATCACGGTACACAATGTGGCGATCTGATGGCAGGATGTGGGTATGTCAAATGCCTAGTGAACTTCATCTGCCAGCATGTGTAGTACCAACAATAAAATTCGGAGGCGGTGGTGTTATGGTGTGAGGTCATGCTTTTCATGGAGGGGGCTTGCACCCCTTGTTGTTTTGTGTGGCACTATCACAGCACAGGCCTACATTGATGTTTTAAGCACCTTCTTGCTTCCCACTGTTGAAGAGCAGTTCGGGGATGGCGATTGCATCTTTCAACACTATTGAGCACCTGTTAATGCATGGCATGTGGCGGAGTGGTTACACGATGATTACATCCCTGTAATGGACTGGCCTGCACAGAGTCCTGACCTGAGTCCTATATAACACCTTTGGGATGTTTTGGAATGCCAACTTCATGCCAGGCCTCACCGACCGACATCAATACCTCTCCTCAGTGCAGCACTCCAGGAAGAACGGGCTGCAATTCACCAAGAAACCTTCCAGCACCTGACTGACATCCCAAGCTGTCGACAATCCCTGATATGGGGCAGTTTTCCAGCAGTAGCTATTAAAAAGTTCAACCATCTAAATATTAAAATACAGTATTTGGTATTGGTGAGATTTTGAGGAAATATCTCACAAAATTTGTGCCAAAAACCACTGTACAGTTTAAATGAACTCTTTGACAGTCAGACAGCAAATTGGACAGCCTAAACAATACAGAACAATTTGAAATGGAGTGAACATATACTTGTTAAAAAGCTCTCTCTCTATATATATGTTATGAAGTGTTATGCTATACTTATGAATATTTGTCATGTATTATATGCATAGTTATGCTAATTTGTTCTTATATTATAATGCTTGTGTAATTTTAACCTTGTAACACTGACACGGTTTATCCGGTCTTGACTGGTGAAAGATGTAAGTGGCAATAAATAGTAATAAATAGCTCAGAAGGTGAGTGTTCAGCCTTCAAAGGGAAGACTGTGGCAGCTGTTGGCTGAAATATCACTGGAGACAAGTATTTTATTTTTCTGTGACAAAGTTACACTCAGTTAGAATGACAACCAGTGAAATGAAATGATCATATGGCATTGCCGGCCGGGAGGCCCCATGCGGGGAAGTTCGGCCACCGTATTGCAAGTCCTTTTTAGTTGACACCACTTTGGCAACTTGCGAGTCAATGATGATGAAGATACACAACATCCAGTCATCACGAGGCAGAGAAAATCCCTAACCCTGCCGGGAGTCGAAGATCCATAAGCTACTGAAACAAGCTAGCAAGAAAACCTTAAGAGGGCGAAGTTTTCTTAAGAAGTCTTTACTGAATATCTCCTCCTCCTAGCTGCCTTCTTACCAGTTGCCAGTTCCCATTCCCCAGCACCCTTCACCCTCCTCAACCTATCTAGTTCCTCCTTTGCATCTCGTAACTGCACCTGAAGGGCACAGATCTTGTGCTCCTGCTCCTCTATCAACTTATTTCAACTACAGGTTCTGCATTCCCAGGAGGGGATCTTGCTAGAATGCCCACTGTCTTCCCCACTGTATCCCCCCCCCCCCCCCCCCCAATGAAAATACTTTGAACAAATCTCACACTATAACCCACTCCTCACAAATCTATGACATAGCTAACACTTCTCACTCATGGTAAAATTTTAACAGTTACTGAAAAAACTAAATGTCTACATTACGTAAGTTCAATTACAACAGTAGAACTATTTAAAGAGCTAACAATAGTGGTCTCGAGATTCTCTCTTCTAAGAAAGCAACAACTTTTATTAATATTACTAAACCACAACTAATACCAACAACACTAAAATTTTACACAATTTCTTAGCTAAAACTGTGAATTCAAATGGCCAGTAGAACACTTAAAGGCAAGCTTACAATCTGCTAGCCAGCTCAGCACATTGACTGAGAAAACGTATTCTTCCTGTTGCTAGGCTAGTGGAGAATTGGCAGCATTGTAGAATACATTTGGCAACTAAATGAACATTGATTTACTTCCTATTGTGGTGCAGAATTGTTCCGCTAAATTCACTTGATATTTCATTGTCATTTCCAATAAATAATCTGGAAGATTCTCACTTAAGGTATAACATTTGACATATGTAACTTTTTTTTTTTTTTTTTGTCAGTCTCCTGACTGGTTTGACGACTGCCACAAATTCCCTTCCTGTACCAACCTCTTCATCTCAGAGTAGCACTCATACAGTTTTTGCCCTCTACAGTTCCCTCTAGTACCATGGAAGTCATTCCCTGATGTCTCAACAGATGTCCTATCATCCTGTCCCTTCTTGTTGTCACCATTTTCTAAATATTCCTTTCCTCTCCGATTCTGCACAGGACCTCCTCATTCCTTACTTTACCAGTCCATCTAATTTTCAACATTTGTCCATCGCACCTCATCTCAAATTCTTTGATTCACTTCTGTTATGGTTTTCCCACAGATCATGTTTCACTACCATACAATGCTGTGCTCCAGAACTACATTCTCAGAAATTTCTTCCTCAAATTAAGGCCTATGTTTGATACTAGTAGACTTCTCTTGGCCAGAAATGCCTTTCAGCCAGTGCTAGTCTGCTTTTGATGTCCTCCTTGCTCCATCTGTCATTGGTTATTTTGCTGCCTATGTATTAGGATTCCTTACCTTCATCTACTTCATGACCATATATCCTGATGTTAAGTTTCTCACTGTTCTCATTTCCGCTACTTCTCATTACTTTTGTCTTTCTTCAGTTTACTCTCAGTCCATATTCTGTACTCTAGACTGTTCATTCCATTCAGCAGATCATGTAATTCTTCTACATTTTCACTCAGGATAGCAATGCCGTCAGCGAATATATCATTGATATTTTTTCATCTTGAATTTTAATTCCAGTCTTGAACTTTTCTTTTATTTCCATCATTGCTTTTTTATGTACAGATTGAACAGTAGGGGCAAAAAGCTACATCCGTGTCTTACATCCTTTTTAATCGGAGCACTTTGTTCTTGGTCACCTACTCTTACTATTCCCTCGTGGCTCTTGTACATATTATAAATTACCCGTCTCTTCCTATAGCTTAACCCTATTTTTCTCAGAATTTCAAACATCTTGCACCATTTTATATTGGTGAATGCTTTTTCAAGGTTGGAAAATCTGATAAAAATGTCTTGATTTTTCTTTAGTCTCACTTCCATTATCAACTGCACCGTCAGAATTGCCTCTAACATATCCTCAGTTTTCTTTTCCATTCTTCTGTATCTTCTTGTCAGCAGCTTGGATGCATAAGGTGTTAAGCTGATTGTGCAATAATTCTCGTGCTTGTCAGCTCTTGCAGTCTTCGGAATTGTGTGAGTGATATTTTTCCGAAAGTGAGATGGTATGTCACAATTCTACACACCAATGTGAATAGTCGTCTTGATGCCACTTTCTCCAATGATTTTAGAAATTCTGATGGAATGTCATCTGTCCTTTCTGGTTTATTTGATCTTAAGTCCTCCGAAGCTCTCTTAAGTTCTGATTCTAATACCAAATCCTCTCTCTCTTCTAAATTGACTCCTGTTTCTTCTTCTATCACATCAGATACATCTGAATCCCCCCCTCCTAAAGGCCTTCAATGCACTCTTTCCACCTATCTGCTCTCTCCTCTGCATTCAAAAGTGGAATTCCCTTTGCACTCTTAATGTTACCACCCTTGCTTTCAACTGTACCGAAGGGGTTGTTTTGACTTTCCTATATGCCAAGTTGGTCCTTCCAACAATCATTTGTTTTTCAGTTTCTTCCCATTTGTCATGTACCTATTTCATCTTAGTTTCACTGCACTTCCTATTTATTTCACTCCTCAGCGACTTGTATTTCGAATTTCTGTGATTGTCCTTTTTTAGAAATATCCATTTTTCTTCAACTGTACTGCCTACTTAGCTATTCCTTATTGCTGTATCTATAGCCTTAGAGAACTTAAAGCGGACCTTGTCATTCCTTAGTACTTCCGTATCCCACTTTCTTTATGAATTGATTCTTGCTTACTAATCTCTTTTAACTTCAGCCTACTCTTCATCATTACTACATTGTGATCTACTCATGGGTACACCTTACAATCCAGTATCAGATATTGGAATCTCTGTCTGATCATGACGTAACCTAACTGAAATCTTCCTGCATCACTCAGCCTTTTTCAAGTATACCTCCTCTTCATGTGATTCTTGAACAGAGTATTCACTATTTCTAGCTGAAATTTATTACTGAACTCAGTTAGTCTTTCTCCTCTCTCATTCCTTGTCCCAAGCCCATATTCTCTTGTAACCTTTTCTTTTACTCCTTCCCCTACAATTGCATTCCAGCCCACCATGACTATTAGATTTTCATCTCCCCTAAGAAACAACATATTTTTTTATCTAGTTTACAGAACACCTATGTCTTTCTGCTTGCTTTAATTGTCCTTTTTCCTTTGTTAATCATTGTTGTTACAACTGTGTCATGGACACTGATACCAGTTTCGATGTGGACATCCTCAAAGACGTTAGGTCTGTTTGTCACCTTTAGATATGATGTATTCTCATCATGAGTGAGGTTCCTAACTATGTGTTCCAGGTGTTGCTCGAGTATCATGTCGTTTTTGGAAACCCAGAATCTACTCTGTAGGAATCAATATGGATTCCGGAAACAGCGATCGTGTGAGACCCAACTCGCTCTATTTGTTCATGAGACCCAGAAAATATTAGATACAGGCTCCCAGGTAGATGCTATTTTCCTTGACTTCCGGAAGGCGTTCGATACAGTTCCGCACTGTCGCCTGATAAACAAAGTAAGAGCCTACAGAATATCAGACCAGCTGTGTGGCTGGATTGAAGAGTTTTTAGCAAACAGAACACAGCAATGGAGAGACGCCTACAGACATTAAAGTAACGTCTGGCGTGCCACAGGGGAGTGTTATGGGACCATTGCTTTTCACAATATATATAAATGACCTAGTAGATAGTGTCGGAAGTTCCATGTGGCTTTTCGCGGATGATGCTGTAGTATACAGAGAAGTTGCAGCATTAGAAAATTGTAGCAAAATGCAGGAAGATCTGCAGCAGATAGGCACTTGGTGCAGGGAGTGGCAACTGACCCTTAACATAGACAAATGTAATGTTTTGCGAATACATAGAAAGAAGGATCCTTTATTGTATGATTATATGATAGCGGAACAAACACTGGTAGCAGTTACTTCTGTAAAATATCTGGGAGTATGCGTGCGAAACGATTTGAAGTGGAATGATCATATAAAATTAATTGTTGGTAAGGCGGGTACCAGGTTGAGATTCATTGGGAGAGTCCTTAGAAAATGTAGTCCATCAACAAAGGAGGTGGCTCCCAAAACACTCTTTCGACCTATACTTGAGTATTGCTCATCAGTGTGGGATCCGTACCAGATCGGGTTGACGGAGGAGATAGAGAAGATCCATAGAAGAGCGGTGCATTTTGTCACAGGGTTATTTGGTAACCGTGATAGTGTTACGGAGATGTTTAGCAAACTCAAGTGGCAGACTCTGCAAGAGAGGCGCTCTGCATCGTGGTGTAGCTTGCTGTCCAGGTTTCGAGAGGGTGCATTTCTGGATGAGGTATCGAATATATTGCTTCCCCCTACGTATACCTCCCGAGGAGATCACGAATGTAAAATTAGAGAGATTCGAGCGCGCACAGAGGCTTTCCGACAGTCGTTCTTCCCGCGAACCATACGTGACTGGAACAGAAAAGGAAGGTAATGACAGTGGCACGTAAAGTGCCCTCCGCCACACACCGTTGGGTGGCTTGCGGAGTATAAATGTAAATGCAGATGTAGTTAACAATATTATGAAAAGGAAAGTTGCTACTCATCAGATACCAGAGATGCTGATTCACAGATAGGCACTACAAAAAGCCTGTTAGAAAGAAAGTTTTCGGCCAGTAAGGCCTTCAACAATAGACGATACACACACACACACACACACACACACACACACACGCGCGCGCGCGCGACTGCTATCTCAGGCAACTGAAACCACACGCAGTGTGGTTTGCATTTGTGTGTGTGTTGTCTATTGTTGACGAAGGCCTTACTGGCTGAAAGTTTTGTTTGTGACAGTCTTTTTGTTGTGCCGACTCAACGTCTCCACTATATGGTGAGTAGCAACTTTCCTTTTCATAACATTGTTACATTCCATCATGGATTTTCCATTGTTTGGTTTGTTCCAGGTAATTTTCAGAGAAGGCATTTAGTAATGTCTCACAGGATGTCTTTCACACCCACTGCTAACAAAACTGTTATTTTCCCAATTAATTGTTGGATGATTCAAGTCTCCAGCAATGATTACAGTATGATCGGGGAACTTATGTACAAGTGAACTGAAGTTTTTTTTGTTTCAACAGGAGATGAGGCTGGTGGATGATAGAAGGATCCAATCATCATTTTATACCCACCCCTGATACTGAGTCTTGCCCAAACAATCTCACATACCGCTTTAATTTCTATCTTGGTGGATTTTAGTTTTTTGTGTAGTGTGACCAATACACTACCTATCCTATCGCTATATACTTAAGTTTTCCCCAAAGATCTCACTGTGATCAAGTTCACGTTTCAACCAGCTTTTTGTACCTAGTATTATATGAGCTTCATTGATTTTCATGAGCACTTTAAACTCTGGCACTTTGCTGTGAATGCTTCGGCAGTTTACCATTAGGATTTTAATATTCTCACCTGTGGGAGGTATTTCTTTTGATCTTTCACTGATATTTCTTGGTTTCCTAAGGTATCATTATCTGGATTGAATGGAGAGTTGCCTAGTTTAAAAAACACTTCTGTTCACCCCACACACAATCAGCTAACTGAGTAGCAACCCCTGATGTGTAGTGCACACCTGACCTATTTAAGGGGACCCTACAGTTCTCAACCCTGTGCTGCAAGTCCAGGAAGTCACAGCCTAGTTTGTTTTAGAACTTTTGAGGTCTCTGGTTCAGTCCTTCCACTCGACTCAGAACCAGAGGGCCATGGCTGGTTCTGGTGACAATCCTGCAGATTGTGAGCTTTATTGAAACTTCATGTGCAAGGCTTGTCTTCTCAACCTTGTCCGCCAGTTGTTGGAATGACCCATGAATGTCTCCAGAGCCCAGATGACAGGTATCATTTGTTCCAGTGTGCACCATAATCTGCATTTGGTTGCACCCTGTTCCCTCGATGGCTACTGGAATGGCCCCCAAGCATACACACTGAGTTCACCTGATTTCCTTTCCTGTCCCTTACTGCTATTTCCCTAAGGGGTACCATCATTTGCCATACATCCGACAATTAATAGACCTCTACCCTCTTGTGTTTGTCTCCTCCTGAGACCAGACAAACAGGTTTCCCCATGAGAGGTGAAGTGAGTCCCACTCGGTCAGTTTCAGTTTCAGTGAAAGACAGCACCACAAACCTTTGGGTTAGGGGGATTGGTACAACACCCTGAGTCCTCTCTGGTCCCTGTCCACCCTGTACAGGATGCTTAGACCTACCATTGATACACCAATCGTAGTCAAGTGGATGAGTAAAGTCAAACCTTGTACTTTCTGCAGAGGAGACAGGATCCACAGGAGAGGATAGTACTTCAGATACCTCTGGTACAGGTATCACAGGTACACAACTATCGGGAGCTCTTCCAACACACCGATTTGCAGCAGCTACCAATCATTTGTCAGTAGTCTGGGCGATTTCCATCTGCTTACATATGTCAACCAACTCATCCCGTGTTTGAGGACAGCATTCACAGAGGGGCTGCATTTTGGCTAGTGCAATGTATTACAAGGCAGTGAACAAAGGACATTAAATTAAACTTTCTGATACCATGTTGGAACTCCTTTTGCCCAGCATAGTGCAGCAGTTCCACATGGTATGGACGCAACAAATCATTGGAATTTCCATGCAGAAAGCTTGAACCATGCTGCCTCTATAGCTGTCCGTAATTGTGTAAGTGATGCTGGTGCAGGATTTTGTGCATAAACTGACCTCTTTATTACGTCCCATTAATGTTTGATGAGATTTGTACTGGGCGATCTGGGTGGCCAAATCATTCCTCGAATTATCATGAATGTTTTGACATGGTGCATTGTAATCCACAAAAATTCCATCATTGTTTGGGAACATGAAGTCCATGAATGGCTGCAAATGATCTCCAAGTAGCCAGACATAACCATTTACAGTCAGTGATCAGTTCAGTCCATTCTATGTAAAAACAGTCCACACCATTATGGAGCAACCACTAGCTTAAACTTGGATCCATGGCTTCATGGAGTCTGTGCCACACTCGAACCTTACCATCAGTTCATACCAACTGAAATCAGGGATCTTCATACCAGGACATGGTTTTTCAGTTGTCCATGGTCCAAAAATTATGGCCACGAGCCCAGGAAAGGCCCTACAGGCAATGTTGTGGTATTAACAAAGGAATCATGTCAGTCGTCTGCTGCCATAGTTCATTATTATGATATTTTGCCACAATGTCCTAACTGTGGCCTAACTGAAAAGTTTTTTGTACATCCCACATTGATTTCTGTGGTTATTTCACCCTGTGTTGCTTTATCTTTAACACTGACAACTTTACACAAATGCTGCTGCTCTTGGTTGTTGAGTGAAGGCTGTCGGCCACAGCATTGACCATGGTGAGAGGTAATGCCTGAAACTTGGTATTCTTAGCACGTACTTGACACTGTGGATCTCAGAATACTGAATTTCCTAATGATTTCCAAAATGGAATGTTGCTTGCGTCTAGCACCATCAACCATTCTGCATTCAAAATTTGTTAATTCTCATCGTGTGGCCGTAATACACATCAGAAACCTTTTCACATGGAACTCCCGAATGCAAATGGCAATTACACACATTAAGGGCTGTCTTTAGCAATGCTGCAACAAAAATTTTTGATCACTTGGCCAGTGACATAAAATGTCTGACAGACAGTGAAGTGAAATTTGAAAACAAACTGATAACATTTCTCCTTCACAACTCCTCCTATTCCATAGAATTTCTATTATTGTAATGTGCAAAAGAAGATGGATAATAATTAGTAACTCTCATTTTTTTTATTATTATTATTTTGTAGGTTAGCATTATAATGCCTACTTTTCCCCAGTTGCTCTTACTCAAGCGAGTTTACTGTTGTTTGTATATTGTATTTACATTTAGGGGCATTGAATTCATGTAGGGGAGCGCTAGATAATATGGGCCAACATGTAGTTAAGGTCACTTGAGTTCTTGTCAGAGACTGCAATGAAGAATGTGGTTTGGAAGGGGAAATGACCAAAAGTACTGCTCCTGATCATTTTATTGTTCCTGGAACTACATTGCAAAGGAGATTAAAATCATTGTAGGTTATCAGCAGATATCGGCAACACCTCACATGGGCTTTTGCAGATCAACATTTGAAGAAAATTATGTGGAAACGCTTTTAGTGCACGAGAGATTTAGATTCCAGGTTAACGCCACTAGCTAAGACTGAGTTTCAAAAGTTGGTTTACAATTTAGCAGAACACTTAATAAAGGAAAGAAATTGGCAGTAAAAGATTTCTGTTAAAACTTTATGAAGAAGTATTTAGAACTGTCTCACGTCTCAGCTTACAAGTTTAATGTGTTGTGTCTGGTTCAGTTGAGACCAGGTTGAAAGGTTTTTTTAACCAACTGTTTTTTTACTATCTCATACTTTTGATATATTAGCAGATTAATTTGTTTGTGAACCACAGAAAAACCTTTTTAATTAAAAAAAAAACCTTTATTTTGTTGTAAGGCCCACAATACCCAATATGTTTTTTAACATTCCAAATTATAAGTCTATAAGATTGGTCAAATTGGAGACTTGTCCCTGCACTTTTGAGCCTCCCAGCAATGTCAAATTGCTGAAGAAGGAATTTCTATGTATGTCTTATTTTTGCCTCCGAGACATACTTCATTTATTGTACATTGCCACTGGTTATCTTGTAGTATAAATTTGAATGTGTGAGTAAATAGAGGAGGATATTCTGGCTATTACAGTGTTAAGTAGTAGGGTCTCTCTCTCTCTCCCCCCCCCCCCCCCCCCCTCTTTATCAGTTATATCAGACATAAAATCGATTATTGATATAGTTTCTTTTTTATACTGAACTTTTCAAATTTTACATTGTACTCTAATGTAGCACAGTTAAATTTTTCCTTTTATCCTTTCTCCATTAGTTATAAGGCTGCAATAAGAGCAAACTCACAATGTCATGAGGAGTGGACAAAAATGTTTAATTTTTGCTGAAAACTTTGAAATAGTCTCCCTTCTATTGTTTTCTTTTGCACTGTTTTTTGCGAACTGGAATCTTTTAACCTTTCTGCTCAGGCCAGAACAGAGAAGTAGGAGTTCACATACTGTGCTCCCAGTGCTGATGGAAGGACTCTATACCAACCTATATGTGTACTTATTTTTGACCAGTCATCGTTCTCCAGTTTGATCACAAGTTTTTCTTGTAGCATCCTTGGAAAGCTGTGTGCTGTTGCTGTTCCTGCCCATAATATGTGGCAGACGTCCTCCATCTGACTTGCTTTTGGTGGAACCAGACTTATCTACATTCTAACATCTTACATCCTGATGTATCAGCAGTCAACTTCCGAGAGATAGAAATTCTTTTACACTGCCCCCCCCCTTCCCCCCCCCCCCCCCCCTCACACACACACACAGGGAAAATATGGACATGTGTTTCATGATAAAGTTCATGCTCCACTATCAAATTCCTCAGGAAGTGTACATAGCATGTCATACAGTGATACCAATGATGCCAAAACCAACTAAAAAGTGACAGAAGAAAATAGACTGCTATAAAATGTAATCCTTTCTGCTTCACAGTGGATTCTGTTAGGTTGTATACTGCAAAAGCTATATAGGAAAGGATTCTAAAAGTAATTTACAAAGTGCTATTCAAAGAACTAGTTAATATTTCATGGAATATTACACACATTAAAGTATCCTGTAAAAGGAAATAAGAATTACATATTGAAGCTAGATTTTTAAATAACTTTTCTGAACACAGCCCATACAAAATCTACAGTAAAATTCCAACCGAAATGGTTGAAAAAAAAAATGAAGTTTTGTAGTACAGTTTTAACTATTCTGCTAAGGAAATAAAGAGTATGTGAAATGTAATAATGTTCTCAAGGGAGTGACCCCCATATTGTCCTTAATTTTGGTAAAAATTAAATTAATGATACCACAGAGATTAAGCATTGAGTACATAAGCTGTTGTTGGTCAGTGCTCAGTTCCAGGGCAAATCATTTGTTGTATGCAGGTGCTGCTACATTTGCAGGGGATATTATACGCATCACACTAAGACTTACACTATCTTTAATGGTATGTAGCCTATCTTGGATCTCAGAGAAGGGGTGAAACATTGGTTTTAGTCCAAATCTCTGCTGCTGGCTTGGCCTCTTCCACCGATTTGTGAAGCATCTGTCTTTTGCAGCATCTGATTAATTCACAATTTCTCCCTTGCTGTAGCTGTATTTTGTGAATATGAGTCTCAAATGCTGCATTTTGGATTGTTGACCACTTATAATGGCCAGATGGTTGCTATGTAGTTTCTCTCGTAAACTTTTCTTAAAGAACACTACTCACCATGAAAACTTTAACTATTTCTCTGTCTTTGGTTTCTTCCCCAGACATTCCCATCTTTTTTCTTTCTTTCTGTGCTTCTCTCAGGAATCCCCTAACCTTTCCTTGCACTCAACTACTTGTTCCATCTTAGGATGATCCTTCCATCTTAGGATGATCCTTCTGAACAGACTTAACAAAAAGCTAACATAAATGAACTAGTCTTTGTTAAAAGTTTTTAATAATTTGAAAAATGTATACAAAGAGTATTTCTATCTAAACAACATTTTTATTTGTTACATATGTATCAAATTGCACTTACGAAATACAAACAATATCTTTTATTTACATATAAATACAACATTAGGCTCTGCATCAAAAATGTCTTTTTAGTAATTTTTACACCTTATTCCAAATGAATTGACATTGCTTTATAAACTGTATTTGCTCAATGTGACAAATAAAAAATCTAAACAATTCAGACATATGATACATTCACATGTAATCTCTTGCTTGGTTACTTCAGAAAAGTGAAGTGGCAGTTCCATTCATGACCATACATACACAAAATGTTTTAAAAAATACATATGCCAAATTCTATTAAAAATACTCCAAAGGAAATATTTCCTGTTGTAGCTCAAGCATTTTGCTATTAGACCTTCGTATAAATTAAAATTACGGTATGTATTGAGCTCGCCTATTCACAAAACTGAAGATAAAAATATAACTTGCAATTATAGAAAATATATTTTATATGTATCCATTTACAAATACTAAAGATGTGATGGACAGAGCACAATAATTAAAAATAATTTAAAGCTACCAACAATGTTTGTCAAGAATAGCTGCAATTTAAAGCTCATAGTTAGTCATTATAAATCTTACTTCAAATATCACAATGTGTCAGTCAGAATTCACTGCTCTGGTTCTATTTTTTTATTTTACTACAGATAAGATAGCGGGACTCCAGTACATTACTCAAAATCAATAGTGACAAATACTTTCCATTCACAACTTAACTGAAATGAACTCCAACTAAAATAAATACTTTTTATGGACATATTTACAATAATAAAATACATGAAGGTGGCAACAAATAGTTTCAGCCATTTCATCATTAATTTAAACCAAGTATCAATAAGAAAACTTTGGTCATAACATTTAAATGAAATGCAAGAATGTTGTTCACATGCAAACAAATAATCTCTACATGCGGTTTTGGCACTGCAGAGCATTACTGGATGCATTTGATCAAAACATAGTCTTATGCTGGGAGAGTCATACATGTGACTCTTTTCTCAAAGGTGTCAGCCGAAGCCCTTTAGCAAGCATTTGTGCTTCAAGATCTCTATCCTCTGCCTGGTACCTGCAATACCAGTATCAATTAATTACAAACAGAACTAACAAAACTTATTATGTTAGTAACTGGAATTATTGTCAATGTGGAGAATAATTCAAATAAAAATGATAGTTCCCCACAAAGCGTTATATGATGAAAGAAGGAACCCGACATTTAAATACAAATTTGGAAGTAGGTGACGATAATGAATGAAGTCTACATGCTAGTACAACATTTATAATGTGACTTTATTTTGCATATTTTGAGAGTTAACACAGTAGTCACTGCTTTAACTTATTGTGAGTATAAAATGCACATATATTTTACAGTTAGAAGTCACTTTATTTACCACTCATTTCTTTCCAATGAACCAAACAATCATTCTCAAACTTGAGACACACATTCTCTCTCTCTCTCTTTCTCTCTCTCTCTCTCTCTCTCTCTCTAATTTGCAGCATGATGGAGAAATGTCAGAGATGTGAAGAAAATCAAGAAATACATTATAACAATGGATTCACATTTGGGAAGTCAGGAAGTCCTCGTAGCCATCCTGACTTAGATTTTTGTGACTTCCCTACATCTCTTCAGGTGAAAGGCAGGATGTTTCATTATATATACACTAAAATAGCATGGCAATAAATAACAATGCAAACAATTAGAGAAAAAACTTCTGCTTATTAAGTGGCAGCAGATGTAGACACATACAATTAAAACTAATACAGATGCTTCTGTTTAAAACAATGGTTCTTCTCCCCAACAAAAAAGAAAGATGGACTGGAGGAAATGAGACCATGCAGGCACAAAATCGTTTGGGACACTTGATCAAGGGAGAGACATGAGAGTAGAATCAAAGAGATATAAACAATAAAACATTGGCAATGTATTAGATTTGAAAAACTGAAGTTATAAGAATGTATCATTTAAGAGAGTCAAATTTTGAAAAAGTGGAGCAGGAGGAGGGTGGCAAAAAGTCATTAAAAATGAAATAGTCAACTTTAGGGCCAATTACAGTAAGGTAATGTAGCGTAAATTCTTATGTGGAGAGTCCCCAGACACAAATAGCAGACCATAATGCCAGTTAGTATATAACGTGGCCCATTTGTCTTTGCTGAAATAGGTTTTGTCAGTTACAGGATTAGTAAGTTGCATTAGGAGTGTGCATAGGAAGAGTATTGTAGTGACACCAATCACCAGTTTCTAAAAACAAGTGTGTTATGTCTTCTTTATTATTTGTATGACCATCAGCTGTACTACAGTTGCTGCTGTTTTAGCTAATTATGAGCAGATGCTCATCTTCTGTCTCAAATAGTGTCAACATTCATTTTTATGTTTCATGTTTCCAATTTGTGCCCATACTCTGAAGCTTCTTCGTATTCTATTTATGATAACTCCAGTTCTTGTTTGGCCTCATTTGTTTTCAGTTTTTATACATTATGAACAGGATATAGAGCTTAACGTGTTTCATGTTGTTCTTCCATATCTTTCTCTTTATATTCCCAGTACTACATTTGAGACTTTATATTTGTTGTTCATATTCATACCTTCCTGATCTGTTCACCAAGTACTGTTACAACCACATTCATTAGATACAACAAATGTTTGCAGGTCACAAGAATAATATTTAATTGCATATATTTTGTTTCAGTTGAATTTATTTGTAAACAAAATATTGTCTAACCAATTCCAGTTTTCATGAAACCATTGAAAAGCTGGATCTTAACATCAAAAATGGTTTTCATGAACTTCAAGCAAAATATAACAATTTACCTGATACATATGTAAGCCTTGTTAAACATGTCGATGTTGCTAATGTACAATGTGGAGCTTATTTTCATCTTATTTCATAAGAATGATGTGGGTACTGCTGAGTGCAATTAATTAAACATCCACATTAGTGTCAACTGCATTTTATGCATATGTTTCAAAAACTGTTTCCAACTTACCGAGTCATGATCTAGTGACTAGTAATCATTCACTACCATCCTGTCAGCCACACCATGATGATTACAATACTTGTCCTCACTGAGATTTCAATTTTGTTGAAGTATGATGAACATACTACCTTGGCCTCAAGTGCAGTTCTTCTGCCATTGAAGAGTCATAAACTAGGCGATAACTGGTAGTACATTCACAATGGAGTATCTGTACAGGATGCACAGAACTCCTTATATACTTCATTCTTTTAGATAAAGATAAGACAAGACATTTTAGTAGCCATACTTTACCATTACTTTAGGTGGTTGCAATGCAAAAGTTGCAGATCGCTGTTGTTCTTGGCATACTGACAGTAGTAATATACACCCTCGTGACAATAACTGTGACGTTTACAACTTGAGTAGATGACACTCGCTCAGAATTATCAATATCCCTGGGAGAGCCAGCCATAAAAAACTATTCCACCTCATATGCAAGATATGAGACACAGGTAAAATACCTTCAGACTTCATGAAGAAAGTAATAAAATTCCAGTTCCAAGGGTGTTGATTGTGAATATTATTAAGCTATCACTTCAATAAGTCACAGTTGGAAAATATTAAGATGAAATACTTACAGAAGAATGGAAAAACTGGTAGAAGTCTTCAACCATGGGGAAGATCAATTAATGTTCCAGAGGAATGTAGGAACATGCAAGGTAATACTGACCCTATGACTTATTCTAGAAGATAGAATAATGAAAGGCAATCCTATGTTTATAATGTTTGTAGATTTAGAGAAAGCTTTTAACAGTTCTGACTAGAATAAGCTCAATGAAATTCTGAAGGCAGCAGGCACAAAATACAGGAAGTAAAAGGCCGTATATAGCTTGAACAGAAATCATACTGCAGTTACGATTCATAGGACATGAAAGGAAAGTAGTAGTTGAGTAGTGAGGGGGGGGGGGGGGGAGATAGAGGGAGACAAAGGGATGAATGCAGTAAGCAAGTTGCAGTAGTTATTTAGAAATGAAGAGACTGGGGACCACAATATATGCTGGTGTTGTCATAGGAGCTACACAGTAGAAAAGCTTCATTATGTACAAATAGGTGAGGTGCTTATGTAGATTGCTGCCATATTCAGTTCAGATATTGATAACTTTGATACAGTTTAAGTTACTTCTGCTTGGCGAGTTGTTTCCTTTATTCTAAAATTTTTTATACATTCTGTGACAGCTTTCATTACCACAGTCACTTTAGTGGTTAGGGATACAAAATTCTATAGATTAAGAAAAAGTCTCTGATTTAAAGTGAGAAAGACACTGATAGCCCAGAATTTGGAGATAAATGGTAAAATATTTTGACTGTTACAGCATTGAATGAGCAGCAGACTCATTTTCAGTAAAACTACCATATCAAAAAATTCGGGATGGTTATAATGAAAGTACAGCCACTCACAGGGGCCTGGTGTGGGGTGTAATTACCCTAATGCGTTAATGTAGAACCAATTTATGCTGGAAAAAATTAGTTTCAATTCTCACCATCTGGTCCAAATCTGACACTGTGAATGCAAGAAATGTTTCCATGTGTAATGGATTAGGAATGGGATGTGGGCAGAAAAGGTCCAACAAGTGAGACTGTCATAATATTGATTTTATTATTAACTGCCACACACAGTTTGTTCAACACGAGCACTAGAGACATTGACGAGATGCTGTACAGTGCTGGATTTGCACCTGGTGGCCAAAATTTGAGCTTTTTTTTTTTTTTTTTTTTTTTTTTACAGCCTACAATGGACCTCTATGAGTAGCTGCACTTTATTCATAACCATCAGGTATATGCTTATAAAAAATACAAGTGAACAAGGACAATTTGAAAGATAATTTAATCTTGAGCATCTTGCAGAATTTCATATTGCAAAGAGGATGTCAGTCAGGACATATGCAGCATAGTTTGCAGTGGTGATATGGCAAGTTTAGTTTCAGGTGAAGATACTGAAGGTTTTTCTTTTTTTTTATTGTGGCAACTACAGCTGATGTAACAAAAAGATCAACTTCAACAGTCTGAGATACTACAGAAACAGCAGTGGGCTGCTGGAGTGCATACAAGCAACCTTACTACCGTTGGTAGCTACAGCAGCACTGGCAGCATCTACATTTTTGACATTTGATGATTCAAGGAAATTTTTGAGTATAAATTCCAACAGTTCCAGTTGTTTTGCCACAGTACTAATATCTATGATACTTGGGTTCAGACAATATTTTTATTCCCTGCTAGTAGTGACAACATCAACTGGTTCACAAATTAAAACCGCTCTTAAAAACTTACAAATTGTCCATCACTGTGTTATGTAACATGTTGTCCACTCATTTCAAGACGCAGATGCATGTAGTAGCTGCTACATTAAGTTACAGCTAGTGTTAGAAGATAGTAAACCAGTCATATAAATCCTGCTTTACTAACAGACAATGGTGCCCATAAACTGATTAAGAAATTAATACTCAAATATCACCTCAATAAAAAATGTGATGTGACAATAGAAATTCTAATAGTAGTAGTCATAATAATGGCAATTATCATAATTCTAGTTTCTAAATTGTACGAAAAACAAATTTTTGCAATGGTTACCAGTGGAATTGCCAACGGTATAATAATATTTGTTTTATGTCTAACAAACTTGTATGTGGTAGAGCATTGCATGTGCTTGGTGAATCTGCACGAGTCGTGCTCACTGCCCATCACTCACTTGGCACGCAGAAGCATGCAACTGGCTGTTTCCACACTCGGTATCATCAGCACTTACTCACTGACTGCTGGGAAATGAACTCTACACAATTTTGTCTCAAAGTAGTGCCACTAATGGGATCAGCAAGCATTGGCAAGATATATGATTATAATTTCTCTTTAGCTATTGATTTCCATGGAGAAAGTGAATGCTGTATAGCTGAGATTCATTAAGTATTACCACACTTACAGAGTACGATGTATAACTAAATGTAAAGTAGTGATGGAACACTGAATGTTGTTGAAGGTCATTGAGTTAGCTGTGAAGGCCTAAATTTGTGTGAATAAAAGCTGATGAAATAATGCTTGCATTGTCTCCAGCTAAAACTGCATTGACACAGACATATTTTGGACAGAGCAAATAATACAGATTTATGTTGATGGACATGAAAACTGATTGTAATTGTCTACAATTAACAAAAAATTTCAATTCAGCTATGCTGTAAGAACTCTCAAGTCAATTGAGCAAATGAACTAATAGGACTCATTACAGTTGATAATATTAACTTTAATGACCACAATGAGAACAGAAATGAGAGGTATAGTGATGAGGGAGAAGTGAGAATTATTTGAAAAAAAGCACTGCAGTGTCCAAGGCAATCTCTGGCTGCAACTTTACTCAATTTACAGTGTAATAAATGAATCATAAGAATACTTATAGGCGGACAGTCTTAGCATTTACACTTCCGATGTGGCTCCCATTCAAATGTCCTTGCATCTGCCAGTACTTCTCACCTTCCCCCTGAAAACAGGCAGAAGTACTCTACGTAATTAGCCAATGATGAGAATGCGGCACTCTTCATCTTTAACACCTTCCTTAAATTGCTAGCACTAATGGATATGGATGTCTGCTTGATATAGTTATGCAGTTTGCATGTGTTTATAGGGTTACAAAATGAGTGAATTGAGCAAGAATTCGGTGGTAGCTAACGACAAACATGGTGACTTTTAAACTAAAGTCTCGTAAAACGTTTATGGAAAGCTGCTGATCATTTAAAGTCATTCAAAAATGTTCTAGGATTAACTCACAATAATCTATCCATTAGGAGATGGAATAGTTTGGAGATGTGATGTGATGTGGTGTGTGTGTGTGTGTGTGTGTGTGTGTGTGTGTGTGTGTGTGCGTGCAGTTACAGAGTGATTTGAGATTGCAAAATTCCGTAAGACACACTGGGTTTGAGTACACAAAAGAGTTCATAATATTACATCACACTGTCAACTTTTTTTTATCGAGAAAGTGTCAAGGGGCAATTTGAAGAGGTTTTCTGCTTTTATACATGAACTGCATTTACTGCAGCACTGTCTTACCCACAATAAAAAATTTAAAAAAAGTGTTCACCTGTGTTGCTGTTCATTACCTAAGGAGGCTTACAACATACTACAGACATATGGTAGCCACAGAAAAGTTGAAGAAATCGGATCCCCAGTTTTAAATCTTGTTATGTTGTAAAAAGAAGATTTTATTTTGAACATGATTTGAAAGTTTAAGGTAATGTGGTGTAACGAAGAATTATTTCCAAAAAAACTACAGCAGAATTGATGAATTCTAAATTTTTGTAGAAGACAAAATCTTGCATAATTATCCTAAAATCAAGATGATTTCAGAAGATGATATGTGTCGGTATGCTCTTTAGCTGTGTAGAGCATATCTTCTTTAATGTGTTGCAATGGGAAAGCGTAACAAATTAAATAAACTTTCTGATGAGATATTTTGAGCAAAAAAAGTTTTCTTGAAAACTAATTTAAAAGCAACAAAAAGTACATTTGTTTAATAAATGATAAAGAATTGGAGCAATAAATGTCACTGGATTTCATATTTATCTATTATTTGTAACGTTTATTATTCACAGATGACAAATAAATATTTTTATTCGTTTAAATGAATAATATTTAGAATAAATATTTTTGTGTGTTGTTCATGAATAAAAAATAATAACTTCTAATCTGTATTCATCATACTCAGGTACAAAGTTTGCAGCCTATGTGCAAGTGACTACATGTGTGTGACATCCACATGGCTGCAGCAAAGTGGTCAGTCACTTGTGTTATCTGGCGAGGAAGCCTCAGTCATATTCTGCAACTTCCACCAACAATGTTTGCTAAATGTATTCATGCTGTCTCACACATTGCACGTCATGCCGAACCTGTGGGTGAGCCACGTGCTTGTAGGGCACTGACATGTGGCTGCCGTCAGTCAAAGACATTCACGTGGGGCATTGCAACCCATCGCACACCATCATACCAGATTGATCAGCCAATACTTAAAGTCGACTCAGACTGATTTTCTCATTAGTCATCAACTCGGAGGGGGCCATGGATTTTCAAGGTGATTAACAATGAAACCTGATGGCATGGCAGACTGGCTTATTGGCTTTGGAAATGTTGAGTGGTAACATATAAGAAATCAGCCTATAGCTTTAAAAGGCTGAGTAACAATCAACATTTCCAACAAACATGTTCATAACCAATAATTTTTTTTGTACTGCTTTTAAAAGTATAACTTTCTGGTCAAGACACATTTACTGGTTATAGTTTTCAAATACAAGATTCAGTTAACATCAAACTGAATAGTGTTCTATCTACTGATTTGTTTGCTTTAAGTAACAAATTCTTTGAATCTAATCAGGGTTGTAAACAAAACTTTGAAGTATTAATATAATAGAGGGAAACATTCCACGTGGGAAAAATATATCTAAAAACAAAAATGATGTGACTTACCAAACGAAAGCGCTGGCAGGTCGATAGACACACAAACAAACACAAACATACACACAAAATTCAAGCTTTCGCAACAAACTGTTGCCTCATCAGGAAAGAGGGAAGGAGAGGGAAAGACGAAAGGATGTGGGTTTTAAGGGAGAGGGTAAGGAGTCATTCCAATCCCGGGAGCGGAAAGACTTACCTTAGGGGGAAAAAAAGGACGGGTATACACTCGCACACACGCACATATCCATCCACACACAAGCAGACATATTTAAAGATAAAGAGTTTGGGCAGAGATGTCAGACGAGGCGGAAGTGCAGAGGCAAAGATGTTGTTGAATGACAGGTGAGGTATGAGTGGCGGCAACTTG
Source organism: Schistocerca americana (assembly GCF_021461395.2). NCBI lineage: Eukaryota > Metazoa > Arthropoda > Insecta > Orthoptera > Acrididae > Schistocerca > Schistocerca americana. The sequence continues at coordinate 361,016,803 of NC_060122.1, read as the reverse complement.
AAATTAGCGGAGATTGAGGCCTGATGGGTAACGGGAAGAGAGGATATATTGAAGAGCAAGTTCCCATCTCCGGAGTTCGGATAGGTTGGTGTTGGTGGGAAGTATCCAGATAACCCGGATGGTGTAACACTGCGCCAAGATGTGCTGGCCATGCACCAAGGCATGTTTAGCCACAGGGTGATCCTCATTACCAACAAACACTGTCTGCCTGTGTCCATTCATGCGAATGGACAGTTTGTTGTTGGTCATTCCCACATAGAATGCATCACAGTGTAGGCAGGTCGGTTAGTAAATCACGTGGGTGATTTCACACGTGGCTCTGCCTTTGATCGTGTACACCTTCCGGGTTACAGGACTGGAGTAGGTGGTGGTGGGAGGGTGCATGGGACAGGTTTTACACCGGGGGTGGTTACAAGGATAGAAGCCAGAGGGCAGGGAAGGTGGTTTGGGGATTTCATAGGGATGAACTAACAGGTTACGAAAGTTAGGTGGACGGTGGAAAGACACTCTTGGTGGAGTGGGGAGGATTTCATGAAGGTTGGATCTCATTTCAGGGAAGGATTTGAGGAAGTCGTATCCCTGCTGGAGAGCCACATTCAGAGTCTGGTCCAGTCCCGGAAAGTATCCTGTCACAAGTGGGGCACTTTTGTGGTTCTTCTGTGGGAGGTTCTGGGTTTGAGGGGATGAGGAAGTGGCTCTGGTTTTGCTTCTGTACCAGGTCGGGAGGGTAGTTACGGGATGCGAAAGCTGTTTTCAGGTTGTTGGTGTAATGGTTCAGGGATTCCGGACTGGAGCAGATTCGTTTGCCACGAAGACCTAGGCTGTAGGGAAGGGACCGTTTGATGTGGAATGGGTGGCAGCTGTCATAATGCAGGTACTGTTGCTTGTTGGTGGGTTTGATGTGGACAGACGTGTGAAGCTGGAAATTTGACAGATGGAGGTCAACGTCAAGGAAAGTGGCGTAGGATTTGGAGTAGGACCAGGTGAATCTGATGGAACCAAAGGAGTTGAGGTTGGAGAGGAAATTCTGGAGTTCTTCTTCACTGTGAGACCGGATCATGAAGATGTCATCAATAAATCTGTACCAAACTTTGGGTTGGCAGGCCTGGGTAACCAAGAAGGCTTCCTCTAGGCGACCCATGAATAGGTTGGCGTACGAGGGGGCCATCCTGGTACCCATGGCTGTTCCCTTTAATTGTTGGTATGTCTGGCCTTCAAAAGTGAAGAAGTTGTGGGTCAGGATGAAGCTGGCTAAGGTAATGAGGAAAGAGGTTTTAGGTAGGGTGGCAGGTGATCGGCGTGAAAGGAAATGCTCCATCGCAGCGAGGCCCTGGACGTGCGGAATATTTGTGTATAAGGAAGTGGTATCAATGGTTACAAGGATGGTTTGCGGGGGTAACAGATTGGGTAGGGAGCGTTCGAGAAAGTGGTTGGTGTCTTTGATGAAGGATGGGAGACTGCATGTAACAGGTTGAAGGTGTTGATCTACGTAGGCAGAGATACGTTCTGTGGGGGCTTGGTAACCAGCTACAATGGGGCGGCCGGGATGATTGGGTTTGTGAATTTTAGGAAGAAGGTAGGAGGTAGGGGTGCGGGGTGTTGGTGGGGTCAGGAGGTTGATGGAGTCAGGTGAAAGGTTTTGCAGGGGGCCTAAGGTTCTGAGGATTCCTTGAAGCTCCGCCTGGACATCGGGAATGGGATTACCTTGGCAAACTTTGTATGTGGTGTTGTCTGAAAGCTGACGCAGTCCCTCAGCCACATACTCCCGACGATCAAGTACCACGGTCGTGGAACCCTTGTCTGCCGGAAGAATGACGATGGATCGGTCAGCCTTCAGATCACGGATAGCCTTAATCCTACTCCCAACATCAGCACTGCTGAAGCCCAGGCTACTGACAGAATTATAAGCAGTAAGTTCTAGATTGAGCTGATGCTTATCTGCAATTACTCTTACATGCAGAATGAAAGCATTTTATGACAATCAGTAAGCCTTTTGTGTTAGGTCAGCATAATGGATATCCTGTTGGCATTGTGAGTGCTCCTACAGTACTTCAGAAATACCACTGCTTATAGAGGGTGGATCAAAGCTGTGAATTACAAGTGTTGGACAAAAATATCAAACATCACTGGAAATGCATGCTTGACCATAAATGCAGATGCTTGCTGAGCCTACAGGTTGTGATGTTGTATTTGATCGTGAACAGCACATGTGCAGTGTCCTCGGTACAGTGCAAGTGTCAGTTATGGTCGGAACATTGTTCTGTGTATTTGCGAATGCATAATGTTGGGGCTAAGTGAATTCGAATATGGGCAAATCGTTTGTGCTCGTATCGTGGGTGCTTCCATAACCAAGGGAACCAAAGGGCTTGGTGTATCGGGAGGCACCATGTCAAAGATTTATAGAACATACATGGAGAGCAGAAATACATTATCCACTAAGTCACAATGTGAACAAAAGTATGTGCTGAATGATCATGACGGATGGTCGTCGACAAGGATTTTTACCAAAAATATGAGGATGATAGGTGGAAAAGGCACTGTAGAACTGAATACTGCACTTATGAATCCTGTCAGCACCAAAACAATACAAATGGAGCTCCACAAGCAGGGAATTTCAATGCAAGCTGGAATTCCCAAACTACTCATTAGTAATACAGTTGCCCATACAAGGGAAATGTGGCACTGAAGCCATAAAACCTGCACTATGGAGCAATGGAAGAAAGTAATTCGGTTGGAGTTCTTGCTTTGTCCAGGGCTGGTTTTGTGAGCACAAGGACAAATTGTCACATCGTCCCTCACCACTGCACTCACCAGATCTCAGTATTATTTGGTCTTTGTGGTCTCCTTTGGAGATAAGAGTGCATGATCGCCCTCCAGCTCCATCATTGTTACTGGAACTTGTCCTATTTTGCAGTAATACTGGTATTAAGAGTCCCTTGAAAACTATACAGGACCATTTGAGATTACTGGAAACTGCTTTGAATTAATCAGTTTCCTACACCATATTAGGCATGGTAATATATTGTGGTTTTGGTCTTCCCCTATTTTTGTCCAACCCCTGCATCTAAATGATATTACAGTAAATTGTTCTACCTCCGACCAACACCTAATCAATTTTAAGCAGTTATTTTATAAGCTCAACATGTAATAAACATGGGTAGTGTTTTCCAACCAGGTATTCAAATACCTCTACCAAGTGCTGAGCTAATATTGTCTTGAACCAACATCAACCAGTATAAAAGGACTAGCTACCTCCCTGCACCCAAATATTTGAAGGATTTCCTGTTATTTTTGGGTAAGATGAATTACTGTGACAAATTTATACTAAATACTGTGCAAATATTACATCACACCAATTAGTTTTGGAAAAAAGGGTCAAATTTCAGTGCCCACAAATTTTGTCAGGCAACATTCTTGAAGGTATGAAAAATTTGAATTCTGCTCTCTGCTTGGTAATGTTTATGCCTGTCAGACAATTAGTCTTAGCAACAGATGCCTCACAATTCAGAACAGGCACTGTGTGTCATGTGAGTTTCCCAACTATATGGAATAATTGACTAGATGTATGTTTAACACAATAATAGCAGCTGAGATGAACTATAGCCTCAATTTCTAGATGTGGAGGCATTTTGTTGAATGTAATGAGTCCAGGCCTCCTAAACATGCACAAAACTTATTACATAGAGTCTGACATTTCTTCCCCATCTCACACCCTACTAGCCATGGGTACTCTTCCGCATCTACTTTATCGGTCCATTCAAGGGGGGCTATGTGGTTATTAATTGTGTCATCCATCCATTTTCCTGTATGTTGTCTAAATCAACATCATATTTGACCAAGACCCACAATTCACATCAGGTGAATCCTATTTCTTTTGCCACATCTAATCACTGCTCCCTTTAATTCAGCACCAGGCTCAGAAGCAGCATGGTTGTTCAGAATATTCAGATCTCAAATGAAGAAAATAATGAAGATGGCAACCACTCTTCATGTACATACACACACATGTATAGTCATAGCCCAGCAAAACAGCTGCATAGTTGCAGGCTTTGTTACCTTCCCCATATCCTGAACTCAACTTACTGAGCCTAATTCTCATAGTCGCACCTTTACTACAGCATGAAGCTCTAGCCTGGACTTGTACATATGACAGAGAAGATTCAATGGGTCATTATTGGTTATGAGGGCGTCAAATGTTTAATCACAATAAGTTATAGAAGTGGTACTCATAGAACTGTCAGCAACATATGACACTGTCAACCAAAGAAGTTGAATAGAAGGTTGTAGTCAATCACTAATGACTACTGTTTAACAAAGTTTACCCATCGTTTGCTGCAAAGTAGAAGGTTTCTTGTTACTTTGCATTATAGGATGAGCAAATAGAGGACCCTGAAATAGTCTCCCTTCGGGTTAGTGTAGTGGTTCCTCTGCTGCACAATAATTATTTATGCTGATGATATAACAAATGCAGTTCAAGGCAAAACCTTTGAGGAAATAGAGATGAAGCTGATGGCGGTCTTTGAAGATGATTATCACCTAAAATCAAAATCCCAGAAAGATGCAGCTCTACATCTTCCATATGGGAAACCAGGATGAAGTAAATATTATCTGGAGTGGTGAACAACCACTATAATATTCCAAAGCATCTGGGAGGAAAGTTGGATCATAGTCTCACATTCAAATATCATTGCCTAGAAACAAAGCTAACAGTATCTGCCCAGAACATCATCCATCAACTTACTGGCACCATCTGGGGCTCACAGCCAAACATGCTCTGTATATCTGCCCTGGCACTATGCTTCTCTGCAGCAGAATATGCAGCACCAGTTTGGTGAAATTCCACAAATGCCAAACCGGTGGATATGGCATCAAAAGAGACTGCGAGCATTGTGACTAGCTGCCTATGACCAACTCCTGCCACCAAAATTTATCAGATTACGGGTACAACACTATCTGACATCCACAGAAAAATAGTTGCAGAAATGGAGAAAATGAAGCACGAAATTGATTCCAGACACCCTCTGTTAGGATATGAACCCCAAATGCCTAGGTTGGATCAGTGATGATATTCATGCACATATCAATAGCTCCATCAGCACCTGGATCTCCCCAAACAGAACTATGCAAAATAAATTAACTAGAAGGGTATGGGAGAACATAAAAAAAGAAACTTGCTGTGGGATTTCACCTAGCTTATGTGAGAGGAAGGCACAAAAACCAGTTGAGGACGGGAGTGTCACGGTGCAAGGCAAACCTCAGGAAGTGGGTCCTCATGGCTGAAGATGAGTCCCGTGAGTGTGGTGGGAGCGCCATCATCTCAGAGCCCCAGTAAACAACCCAGACCCCACTGCAGCCACCAACAACTCCCCACCACCTCCTGAGTTTCCACACACTACCCGCCTCTGTTCTGGCAAGGCATGGGTCAATCAGTGTCTGCTTCACAGGCCAACCATTCTATGACCAATACAGCTGGTGGATGAAAAATACTGAAACGAGTTTTTTTCAGAAAAACAGAAAGATTGGTACGAAAATGAATCAAATATAAACGGGATTTTTGTTTCTAAGCATCAACTGATGATAGTACAGGATCTGAATGTCTAGTATTATTGGATGGGGCCATTAGGAATGGGGAGAGCTGGGCATTACATACTTTGAACACCTTCGTCAGTAATGCTCACAGTGTCACAGCAACAGGTGCACACGTCCACTGTGCAATGTATGATAAAATTTCTTGCTCGTGAAGGAGTTTGGGCAAGAGAGATTTTCCAGAGATTGACTGCACAGTTTGGTGAACAAACGTTATCAAGGGCACATGTGTTTGCGTGGCGTAAAGATTTCAAGGAAGTCCAAGAACATGTGGAAAACCAACAACATGATCGCTGTCATCCAACCGGCATTACTGATGAAAACGTTAATGCAGTCAGATTAAGTTATGGGAACTGCCAAGTGATCATCACAAATGACCTACAGTTCTGTAAAGTGTGTTCCTGATGGGTCCCTCACTTTTTGATTGAAAATCAGAAGTTGAGACGTTTGAAGGTCTGTCAGAGGCTTACAGAAAAGTCTGCAAAATAAAGTAATGCGGGTCCACTACTACACTCTTAAATCCAAACAAGCCAGCAAGGAATGGCAGAGAAAGGGGTGGGGACCCAGTTAAAGTCAGCTGGCAAGGTCCTTTCAACTGTTATTTTGGAGTGGCGAGGCATTTTGCTCAGTGATAGCATGAGCAATGCACAATTGGTGCGATCTGATGAAGAAGGTGTGGGGTGCAGACCAACTACTCAGGGATTTCCATTTATTTGGATTGCTTAAAGAAGCTTTTGCAGGGCACTGTTTTGTAGATGATGAGGGCGTGGAGGAGTTCATGTGGAATTGGTTCCTGACGTAACCAGCTTCTATCTAGGCTGCTGCGATAAAACACCTTCCTTCTCACTGGGAAAAGTGTATTTCTAAAGTGGCAACCTGTGTGGCAAAATAAACTGTAACTGCTTTTCATTTTTCAACAAAAGATTAAAAAATAAAATCCTGTTTATATTTAATTCACCCTTGTAAAAGTCAATCTTCGGGAAGATCAGTTTCAGTTCCAGAGAACACATTAAGCAATATTGACATTACACATTATCTTACAAGAAGAGGTTGCCAGGGGTGGGACTGACTTTTTGAAACCATTTATATGGTTGGGTTGCGTTGTTTTGGGGGAAGAGACCAAACTGCGAGGTCATCGGTCCCATCGGTTTAGGGAAGGAAGTCGGCCGTGCCCTTTGAAAGGAACCATCCCGGCATTTGCCTGGAGCGATTTAGGGAAATCACGGAAAACCTAAATCAGGATGGCTGGATGCGGGATTGAACCGTCGTCCTCCCGAATGCGAGTCCAGTGTGCTAACCACTGCGCCACCTCGCTCGGTAAACCATTTATATGGTTGTGTAGGTTAGGGGCCCAGGTATCACACACTGCAGCCATTCACCCTGCTGGGCCCCCAGTTTATGAGCTACCGAAGAAAAACATAATTTGGAATTTCAAGTGATGGCCTAGAGCTTTAAAAATTATAGCAATTCTGTGACTGGTGGCACAGCATAATGATACGTAGATTTCTCACATGCAGAAGGCTGAGGGTTTAAATCCCATCAGGTGCTCTGAAACTGTAATTTTTAAATCTTTTTCAAAATGACTGTGATATTTATTTTTATTCAATTAATTGGTTAAAATATTTTATTTCTAAATCTTATTCACACATTTTTAATAATTTTATTATTTTTATGATTTGCTTTCACTTGTTCTTGCGTAAACTATTTTTCTTGTATTGATGTCACTCTGTGACCAATACATTGCATCTCTTTTTTACGGCCATCTGATTCCTTTCAGTCTAGTTAGAACAAATAGTGACCTTGAGGGTTGACTTTTCAAATGTTTTGGATTCTGTGGATTTTCTGCCGTTTGACTCTTCCCTGGAGGCTTCACCCCTACCACTTCTGCAACAGCCACAGGTGCATATGGACACGTTGGAACAGTTGTTGGTTACTTTGACATGGGCTCAGCTGTCGGTTGTTCACCTGCTGCTGTTGTCCCCCATGACGAATCCGCAGAAGACTGGGACACTGATGAGAAATGGCTTTGTCCACATTTTATGGCATTTTGCGTGGTTGAAGCAGATATCTATAAGGCTCTTTTTATCATGGATACCCACTCATATGTATCACTTACTGGTCAGTTAGAGGGTTTTTTTTTTTTTTTTTTGAGACAGTATGTGTAATCTGTTGTTCTCCTATCACTACAAGTGTACAATGTGGTTGCAGTGCATGTTGAATTGTACCAGTGTCACAAACAGCTCCAGCATTCCTATTGAGCTTGGGTGGCCGAGTCTCGCTGCCTCAGTCGTGAGTGTCGATTCGTCATGGCTAGATCTCAGGAGTATCACGTGATCACCACGGTCAAGGACACTATCATTCATTCAGCCCCTAGTAAGAAGGTGCGTCAATGTACCCTTCAGTTTGAGGACCTTATGTTAAAGGAGGTTTCGAACACTGCACAGCTGTTTGAGTCCTTGTGAGCTGTGGGCCGCTGATGAGATGCTTGGAGTGAGTGATGAACGTGCAGCCTCAGCATATGGAACAGTGAATGCCACTTCCTTTGTACCCCTCTTGCTACTTACAAAACGAGGGGCTGGCCTTCCCCCTTGTAGTGGGCCTCTTGCCATAAACGTAAAAAATAAAGGTTACATAGCAGTGGTATTCCAGTCTCTACCAACTAAGTAACCTATGTACTGTGTTTACTGTCCTACAGGCTACTGGCCTCAAATGTAATCTTGCTAAATCTCACTTTTTCCAACCTTCCCTTGCTTATTTGGGTCATAAAATTTCCTAGCAGGGTGTGCGTCACATGGTGTGCAACATGTTGTTGTTGTGGTCTTCAGTCCTGAGACTGGTTTGATGCAGCTCTCCATGCTACTCTATCCTGTGCAAGCTTCTTCATCTCACAGTACCTACTGCAACCTACATCCTTCTGAATCTGCTTAGTGTATTCATCTCTTGGTCTCCCTCTACGATTTTTACCCTCCACGCTGCCCTCCAATGCTAAATTTGTGATCCCTTGATGCCTCAAAACATGTCCTACCAACCGATCCCTTCTTCTAGTCAAGTTGGGCCACAAACTTCTCTTCTCCCCAATCCTATTCAATACCTCCTCATTAGTTACGTGATCTACCCACCTTATCTTCAGCATTCTTCTGTAGCACCACATTTTGAAAGCTTCTATTCTCTTCTTGTCCAAACTGGCCCATGTTTCACTTCCATACATGGCTACACTCCACACAAATACTTTCAGAAACGACATCCTGACACTTAAATCTATACTCGATGTTAACAAATTTCTCTTCTTCAGAAACGATTTCCTTGCCATTGCCAGTCTACATTTTATATTCTCTCTACTTCGACCATCATCAGTTATTTTACTCCCTAAATAGCAAAACTCCTTTACTACTTTAAGTGTCTCATTTCCTAATCTAATTCCCTCAGCATCACCCAATTTAATTTGACTACATTCCATTATCCTCGTTTTGCTTTTGTTGATGTTCATCTCATACCCTCCTTTCAAGACACTGCCCATTCCGTTCAACTGCTCTTCCAAGTCCTTTGCTGTCTCTGACAGAATTACAATGTCATCGGCAAACCTCAAAGTTTTTACTTCTTCTCCATGAATTTTAATACCTACTCCGAATTTATCTTTTGTTTCCTTTACTGCTTGCTCAATATACAGATTGAATAACATCGGGGACAGGCTACAACCCTGTCTCACTCCTTTCCCAACCACTGCTTCCCTTTCATGCCCCTCGACTCTTATAACTGCCATCTGGTTTCTGTACAAATTGTAAATAGCCTTTCGGTCCCTGTATTTTACCCCTGCCATCTTCAGAATTTGAAAGAGAGTATTCCAGTTAACGTTGTCAAAAGCTTTCTCTAAGTCTACAAAAGCTAAAAACGTAGGTTTGCCTTTTCTTAATCTTTCTTCTAAGATAAGTCGTAAGGTTAGTATTGCCTCACGTGTTCCAACATTTCTACGGAATCCAAACTGATCCTCCCTGAGGTCCAATTCTACCAGTTTTTCCATTCGTCTGTAAAGAATTAGCGTTAGTATTTTGCAGCTGTGACTTATTAAACTGATAGTTCGGTAATTTTCACATCTGTCAACACCTGCTTTCTTTGGGATTGGAATTATTATATTCTTCTTGAAGTCTGTGGGTATTTCGCCTGTCTCATACATCTTGCGCACCAGATGGTAGAGTTTTGACATGACTGGCTCTCCCAAGGCCATCAGTAGTTCTAATGGAATGTTGTCTACTCCCGGGGCCTTGTTTCGACTCAGGTCTTTCAGTGCTCTGTCAAACTCTTCACGCAGTGTCTTATCTCCCGTTTCATCTTCATCTACATCCTCTTCCATTTCCATAATATTGTCCTCAAGTACATCGCCCTTGTATAAACCCTCCATATACTCCTTCCACCTTTCTGCTTTCCCTTCTTTGCTTATAACTGGGTTGCCATCTGAGCTCTTGATATTCATACAAGTGGTTCTCTTCTCTCCAAAGGTCTCTTTAATTTTCCTGTAGGCAGTATCTATCTTACCCCTAGTGAGACAAGCCTCTACATCCTTACATTTGTACTCTAGCCATCCCTGCTTAGCCATTTTGCACTTCCTGTCAATCTCATTTTTGAGACGTTTGTATTCCTTTTTGCCTGCTTCATTTACTGCATTTTTATATTTTCTCCTTTCATCAATTAAATTCAATATTTCTTCTGTTACCCAAGGATTTCTATTAGCCCTCGTCTTTTTACCTACTTGATCCTCTGCTGCCTTCACTACTTCATCCCTCAGAGCTACCCATTCTTCTTCTACTGTATTTCTTTCCCCCATTCCTGTCAATTGTTCCCTTATGCTCTCCCTGAAACTCTCTACAACCACTGGTTCTTTCAGTTTAGCCAGGTCCCATCTCCTTAAATTCCCGCCTTTTTGCAGTTTCTTCAGTTTCAATCTGCAGTTCATAACCACTAGATTGTGGTCAGAATCCACATCTGCCCCTGGAAATGTCTTACAATTTAAAACCTGGTTCCTAAATCTCTGTCTTACCATTATGTAATCTATCTGATACCTTTTAGTATGTCCAGGATTCTTCCAGGTATACAACCTTCTTTCATGATTCTTGAACCAAGTGTTAGCTATGATTAAGTTATGCTCTGTGCAAAATTCTACAAGGCGGCTTCCTCTTTCATTTCTTCCCCCCAATCCATATTCACCTACTATATTTCCTTCTCTCCCTTTTCCTACTGACGAATTCCAGTCACCCATGACTATTAAATTTTCGTCTCCCTTCACTACCTGAATAATTTCTTTTATCTCGTCATACATTTCATCAATTTCTTCATCATCTGCAGAGCTAGTTGGCATATAAACTTGTACTACTGTAGTAGGCATGGGCCTTGTGTCTATCTTGGCCACAATAATGCGTTCACTATGCTGTTTGTAGTAGCTAACCCGCACTCCTATTTTTTTATTCATTATTAAACCTACTCCTGCATTACCCCTATTTGATTTTGTATTTATAACCCTGTAATCACCTGACCAAAAGTCTTGTTCCTCCTGCCACCGAACTTCACTAATTCCCACTATATCTAACTTTAACCTATCCATTTCCCTTTTTAAATTTTCTAACCTACCTGCCCGATTAAGGGATCTGACATTCCACGCTCCGATCCGTAGAATGCCAGTTTTCTTTCTCCTGATAACGACGTCCTCTTGAGTAGTCCCCGCCCGGAGATCCAAATGGGGGACTATTTTACCTCCGGAATATTTTACCCAAGAGGACGCCATCATCATTTAATCATACAGTAAAGCTGCATGTCCTCGGGAAAAATTACGGCTGTAGTTTCCCCTTGCTTTCAGCCGTTCGCAGTACCAGCACAGCAAGGCCGTTTTGGTTAATGTTACAAGGCCAGATCAGTCAATCATCCAGACTGTTGCCCCTGCAACTACTGAAAAGGCTGCTGCCCCTCTTCAGGAACCACATGATTGTCTGGCCTCTCAACAGATACCCCTCCGTTGTGGTTGCACCTACGGTACGGCCATCTGTATCGCTGAGGCACGCAAGCCTCCCCACCAACGGCAAGGTCCATGGTTCATGGGGGGGGGGGTGCAACATATTGCCACAATTATGGCTTTGCCCTGTCCATCTAATGAGAACTTCTGGCTTTCCTTGGCAAAATTGTGTACTATCACAAGTTTATTCCCATAGTGGCTACTATGGCCCACCCCTTGCATCTGTTGCTTCATAAAATGTTCCATCTATTTGGTCTACTGCCTGTGAGCATGATTTTGTGCAGCTTAAGGATAGTCTTCATTCCCTGCGATGTCTGCCAACATTTCAAGCTGGCAGGTGTCTGGTCCTGGCTATGGAATGTCCCACTATAGGGTTGGTGCAGTCCTGGCCCATCACCATTCTGAACAGCCCACTGCCTTTGTGTGTGTGTGTGTGTGTGTGTGTGTGTGTGTGTGTGTGTGTGTGAGTGTGAGTGTGTGTGTGCGCGCGCGCGCGCGCGGGCGGGCGGGTGGGTGGGGGGTGGGGGTTGGGATTGCGACTCAGCTCAGCAACTTAATTTTCAAGTGGATAAATAAGCTCTTTGTATTGCCTATGCCTTAAAAAAAATTTCATGTGTTCTTGTGTGGTGGAAAATTTCCATTTCATTACCGATCAAAAGCCCTTGGTTTCCCTGATTAGCCCATCAGCATCCTTACTGGACAAAGCCATTCATTGCCCTCAGTGTTGGGCTTTGTTCTTGTCCTGGAACAATTACGAGATAAATTTTCATCCCATATCACAATGCGCAAATCCCTGTGCTCTGTCCTGGCTCCCCATGGGCCACGATCTTTCATTTGACCAGGAGGAATTGCTTTGTTTTCAACAACTGGACAAGCAGGTAAGGTGCATGATTGATGGCTTTCCCATCACCAGTTCTCGCAGTGCCTCTGCTGTGGTGGTGGATCCAGTGGGGTTGTATGCACGATACAACATGGGAGACCAGATGTCTGCCAGACTGGGCATCAGACTTGCTCCAGAGTTTTTATGCACTGTGCCATTGCCTCTCCCTCTTGAATGGTGTTATTCTCCTGTTGATGGAATGATTTACTTCCCATATCATGATTCCTGTAGCTGTGCAGCTCTTATTACATCAGGGTCACTGGGAGATCTCTTGCACAAAACTGTGGGCTTGCCACCATATGTTTTGGCCAGGCATCGATCGGAAGGTGGAACACATTGTCATGGCCTGTCGCAAGTGTTCGGGTAAGCTGGTGGCACCATGCATGACTTTCCCCCATGGTCAGCACCTATACAGCCTTGGGAAAGAATCCACAGTGATTTTGCTGGTTCTTTTTTAAACACTTTCTGGTTATCAACAATTGGTGCTTTTTCTAATTTTTGTTTCATCATTTCCTATCTGTCAATGACAGCAGAAGCAACAGCCAAGACCTGCTGGAGGTATTCTCCACGGAAGGCTTGCCTTGCACCCTGGTTCTGGACAATGGTCCTCAGTTTGTGGCACAATCTTCAAAGAGTTGTGTAAATGCAACGGCATTTGCCACTTCATAGTGCCTCCCTTCTAACCACAGTCGAATTACAAGGTGGGATGCCTTGTCCGAATGTTTAAGACACACAGACGCGTAAGCACATAGAAGATTTCCAGGCCGAGGGACCTCTCACAATCTCTGCATGACCGTCAACTGTGGACACTGCTCAACCTCTTGCTGCCATTCAGCAGTCCCCCCTGGTGCCTGTTTCATCGATGATTGCATCCAGCACACCAGTCGGGGTCATGAGATTTGGATGGCACCCTCACTGGATTCTGTCAATTCCTCATAGCCAGCATGGTCACTGGGTCTTCACGGTTCACACCATAGACAAACTTGTGCCTTCCCACTGGCCGGTGCCTCATTCTCCGTCACTCCTGGCCACTCCAGGGGTCAAGCAGACCTGATCATGACCACTTACCTCAGCATTCAGGGCCTCATTACCACTGATGGCAGGTTTGCTTCCTACAGTTGGTGCCAGTGCCTCCAATTCTGCTGAGGAGGTGCCACTGTCAATGGGGACAGAAGATGGGTCTCCATCATCACAGGCTCTCCACACCAGTCTGCCCTCTTTGCTGCTCATGTCAGTGCCCGTCGTCTGACATCCAGGTGCCTCACGCTCCGTCGTCAGTCCTGTCCACTGATCACCCCATGGTCTGTGGGCAGCATGGCTGCCATTCTAGTTTGTCTATATGCACTGATCCAGGCAAATCAGAAACTTCTCGCACCTTTAGCTGCGGCGAACACCGTCAGGGATGACACGGGTGCTTCTTCAGTCACAGCATTGTATATGGCAATGTCTGATCTTTTCCCCCCGCAAGGAAGGAGGAGTGTAGTAATCAACTGGTTACTACACCAACCACCCACAGCAGACACAAATCAGGCCACTATGACAAGCATAATGCATGCTGACTTTCAAATGGCACACTTGCAACTAAGCAAGGAGGTCATCAGGGCAGCCTGGTCACTTACCACAGTCACCAGGTCTGCCGTGCATCCGCAGCACTACACCGGGTACACCTAATACGTATAGTGCCTTTATAAGGGCATGAATAGCATCAGTTGTTAAGGGTGTTTGAGATGTGTGAACTACACTCATTGTCCTCTTGTTAACATCAATCCGTGATCCAATAATTTGTATCTCTTTTATGGTCATATGTTTCCTTGTGTTCCTAATTAGAACACTAACTGGTTCACCTATTACAGAGCGCACATCACCAAAACAACAAAATATAAATTCCAAAACTGACAAGCTTGGAGTTTCCATACACAGAATCAACAACTAACATAATTTTGGAATTTTCAGGAAACCTACAGCCACAAGTACAACCATTCATATCAACTCCAACCACCCACAAGCAAGCAAACTCTCAAGTTTCATACACGTGCTACACAGACTCAACAGAACTCCACTGGACAAACTCATCTACACACAGGAACTAAATACAATACACCAAATACCCACAGAGAATGGGTACAACACACAAATGATAAACAAACTGAAAAACAAAATTAAAAAAACAAATTAAAAGAGAACAAAATCAACAACAAATCAGCAGCCACAACAGAGAACCAAGAACACAAGCTGCAGACAAACACAGGATACTGGGAACACCCAACAAAGAGTACAGCATAGCACACACTAACATACAGCAACAAAAACGTACACAGGGTGGGAAACATACTGAAGAAACAAGGGCTACAAATATCATTCCACACAAACAACAGTACAGAAGAATCTAAGATCTAAGAACACCTCTGCAGACAAATTCTCCAAAGCTGGAATATATCAGTTAACCTGCAGCTCATGCCAGTCGGTCTACATAGGCCAAACATACAGAAATTTCAAAATGACGTACTCCAAACACCTCAGAGCCCTAAGAAGTGATAGTACACACTGCACTTTTGCGGACCATCTAATTCAAGAAAACCACCACCCAAAAAAACATGGAGACTGATCTTAAGATCCTCAGAGAAAGCAACAGTCTCTATCAAAAACTCACAACAGAGGAGAACTAACACACACACACACACACACACACACACACACACACACACACACACACACACACACACACACACATATATATATTCAAAATCAGCACCATAACACACATAAGACCAACGATGAACAAGTGAGCAACGACAATAACATGACACATCTCACTGAGTGTATTGCCAGAAGTGTCTGCTCACATCACATTTCGCTACATTTTGTATAAGTGCATGTGAGGTGAAGTAGTGAGTGGAAATTTATGAAGAACTGAGTGAAAGCAATGCACTAAATAGTGGCTGATTGAGACACCGACCAGGGACAGGAAACATGGCAGAAAATGTAAGTACGAAACGTACATAACATCTAACCTCAAAACAGCTCTCTACAAATACGCAATAATTTTTCTTCGTGTCTAGTTTGAAAATGACAAGCTGTGAAAGAAATGACAAAAATGAGCACTAAAATTGATGTTTAATAATACAGTTCACGTAGTGATGTAATTTTAAGGTGAGTGTCCAAACAAAACAAAACAAATTGCAAATATTGTATTACTTAGGTCTACGGTAGTTAAATTATTACAAATGTGATATTATACTTTATAGAAAATAAAAATTTAACCCACAGAAGATGACTCATTGGTATCAAAACATGTCTGGGGGAATATAAAAATAAAGTAATTGTGTTTGCATAGGGCCGATTCCCAAAATAACCCAGTTTTTAAATCGCAAACACGGAAAAACGAGAAGAGGAGCTTCAAAAAACCTTAGTAAAATGAGTAAATATTTCTAGTTTCTTGCTTGAAATGCAGGAAAAAATAAAGAAAGAAAATTATGAAGTGGGGTACAAGGCTGAAATAATACCCTCATTATCTTACATAAACAGTTTCAGAATCTATGTAATAACTTTTTGTTTTTAAATTGTGTTGTTGTTAATGTTAGCAATAGTCTCCTAATTACATTTATCACAACTATAATAAAATCAGCATTGTGATGTAGTGTTACAACAATAGGGAAAAATACTTGATGGAATATTGAACAAACTCAGAAGAATCTAGAACACTGTAACTTTCCTAATTGATGCTACAGTGAGAAGTAAACATTGAGTTGGGGCAAAGGTGACAGAAAGAAAAGATGACTATTCACAGAGAAAAACAAAATTGTCAATAAAAGACAGAATTCCCAAATGATATGCAGAGCATCTTTGATGCTTCAGATTTCTGCAGTTAGCAGCTGGGCCATAAACTAGTTTCTCAATACCATCAGTGACTTTTTATGTTCCAAAAACATGTGAATAAGACTGAACAATATCCCTTCCATATTTTAGATCTTCTGTCAATTGTTTCCTTAGTGCCCCATGTTAGTGTGAAGAGAATGAGTTTCTTTATTATTCATATAACTACCCATACATATTATTTGTAATTTAAGGAAATATCATATAGAGGAGAGATAAATTTTAAGTGAAGACAACAGGGTGTATTGTATGGGCACTCTTTCCACTGAAAATCAAGAAACCAACAGAACTTAATTTTTATTTATGGAACAGAGAAATTAGAAATAAACTGTACACATATAAAAAGGGGACACTACTGTTGATCTTGAACTGAACTTCTGTGATTCATTACTGCACATCTGAATGTGTAAAAATATAGGTATATGCCTAGTATATAGGCATTTTTCCACCAAAACTGCTGTTTTTTCCCATTTTGGTGTTGATGTTGACTACTCAATGGTCACAGATAGCCTCAACAAAAGTTAATGAATTCCAGCTATGTTTGTCAATAATAATAATAATAATAATAATAATAATAATAATAATAATAATAATTAGAAGAAGAAGAACAGGTACAAATAAAAAAGTCAGTTATGCATAATATTAGATAAATTTTATACCAGCTGAACCTGCTATAAAAATTTTGCACTTGATGTTAGTATACATAACATGTCAAAGAATCATGTACAGCTTCTATCAAGTTCAATGGAAATTACTGCCTTTACACAATTAACAGGTTGCACAGGTTCTTATTTCATATACAAAAATTAGCTGCATCAAAAAACAGTAGTACATAACTTACAGGTATACAATAACTATGAGTTTAAAGAGAAAGATCCACACTCCAATTGCAAGTGCAAGAAGGCTGCTAACTATTCACTGGAACCACTCAAGTCTATTTCACAAAGCGTAATGTCAAAGCAGTCGTACTGTGTAAGATCACCTGCAAGTAGTCTCACTGCAAAATGTCCATTTCCAGCACAGATGTTTGTAAGAACTGAAATTTTTTTCAGCATATAGAAACAATCTTCCCTAAGTGCATCAATTAAAAAAAATAATGCTTTCTCTGCTTCACTGTGATGATATCTGCAGTAATTAAAGGTACTTTGAAATTAGGTTACAGCCAAGCATGTCACTAGCACAACTGCGCTTGTGGCGGGCCCCCACCTTCTAAGCTGTGGCAGGAGACATTGACAGAAATCCTGTTTGGCCACAGCAGGTAGCACTCATTCAGAAAACTGCGCAAGAGAAATAGCATTAATGATATCACACGGAAACATGCAAAGCTCTTAGCAGGGAAGCAACCTAACAATCAATGGAGTCCACTCAGGGGTCATGCTAGCCCGCAAGTAGGCTTACAGTGAATCTTAATCTATGTGAGACAGGCTTCAATGCATTCTGAGATGAGCAAGCTACATACACTGGTTCATCACATTTAGAAGAACTAACAGTATGCTGGGAGACAGGATTAAAATTATCCATTGTAGAGTGAATATATTTCACTATTCTATCAAAAGACAATAATTTTACATTAGCTCTGGCTAAATACACCAATACACTTTTTTCCACTTTAGTTTCGACAATTTCATTTCTACCTTTACTGCTGCTCCCTCTCAGCAATTTCACTGTATCTCTTATGACATTTCTTTTGGTTGTAATCTTTCTTCCAATTAATTTATTAATCATTATATTGTTTGTACAATCAGTTCCTAGACTGCCTGTGTCTTGCCTCAACATTGTGTCACACTGTCTCCTGCCATTATCATCATTTGGTAAGCTTTCACTTTTAATTTGTCTCAACTGAGGAAATATTATACAGTGATTGCTCCAAATCTTTGATTTATGAATGGTCCATCACTTTTTCATAGGTGTCATTATCTACAGTTTCATCTCTCTATTACGTGTATCCACTGTAAACTACCATATATATATATACACACTCACATTATCATAAGAACGATTTTCTGCATAGGGACTGTTACATCTCCAAAATAAAACAGAAAATATGCTGGATTTTGTTCCTGCTGTATTTTAAATTCGGTTTTTTATAGGCTGTTTTATTTATGAGACATTTTGTAAAAATGGTTTTTTATGATATAATTTGTATTTCAGACATTTATACCATGAAACACTCTTAGTCTACACCTCACGAATGTACAAAATCCAACAAGGCTGGATTTTTAGAATGTTGCCAAAATTACTACATTACAAAAGCAATCTTTTTTCATATGTGCCTCCCCTTTCCAGTTTCCACAACAGCAAATAATTCAACCCACACCTAAGTATTACAATTACTGTATTATGCTCAATCACCACGTCTCTAATTCGATTTATCCCAGCATGATTTATAACAAAATAATCCATGGGTGTATTGTTCGCTCATAGTGTTCAAAGGGCAGCAACTGGCAGTACACCTATGGATTACTTTAACATTTTGAATTGTGTAGCCACATTAATATGCATTTGACCTTCATCTTGATGTCACATCAATTTCTTCGATGAAGAGTCCAACAGTGCCACCTGACACACAAAACTGCTTTCTTATTAGATAACGCTTGCTTTATTCTATCAGCTTAAGGTTATGATTAGTATCAGTAATTACACTGAACTCCTTTGTATCGATTTGGGTTCATGGTATATTTGGACTTACGATATTTTATTGTTATTGCTGTACAATTCTTTAATGATGACCAGAGGCAAAAATGTGTAAGAAGTGATTCAATAATACACATCCATCCTGAGAATTGAGAACCTCAACAGTTTTTTCCTATTATCAATATCGATACTGGTAAGATATTGGTCCCGGGAATTCCAAGACCTTACCAAAATCTCTATAGTAGTTTCTCAGTGTCCTCCAATACATACCGTTGGGTGGCATGCGGAGTATAAATGTAGATGTAGATGTAGACCCAACATAAAGAAAGAAGTGAGCAGGTGACTTCAGATTATATGTGTAGAGAGAAGATTTAATAAAACATTATTGGTTAAAAACAGTCTTGGTTGCAATAATAATAATAATAATAATAATAATAATAATTATTATTATTATTATTATTTCTTTCTTGTCTCAGACGTTATGTCTGGTTAAAAATGGAAGGTGACGTGGACCTTGATCAAGTGTGACTTCCTTTTAACTGTACGGTATATGTTACATTGCATTTAGGAACTTTCGGGTAATTGAACAAGTGTCAATAATTACAGATTTCTGTAGTTGTATATATAAGTTTGGATGTAGCTGTATTGCATTGATGTACTGGTGGATATTGTGTGGTATGACTCCTGTAGTTGATAGTATAATTGGTATAATGTCAACTTTATCCTGATGCCACATGTCCTTGACTTCCTCAGCCAGTTGGATGTATTTTTCAATTTTTTCTCCTGTTTTCTTTTGTATATTTGTTGTATTGGGTATGGATATTTCGATTAGTTGTGTTAATTTCTTCTTTTTATTGGTGAGTATGATGTCAGGTTTGTTATGTGGTGTTGTTTTATCTGTTACAATGGTTCTGTTCCAGTATAATTTGTATTCATCGTTCTCCAGTATATTTTGTGGTGCATACTTGTATGTGGAAACATGTTGTTTTATAAGTTTATGTTGTAACGCAAGCTGTTGATGTATTATTTTTGCTACATTGTCATGTCTTCTGGGGTATTCTGTATTTGCTAGTATTGTACATCCGCTTGTGATGTGATCTACTGTTTCTATTTGTTGTTTGCAAAGTCTGCGTTTATCTGCTGTGGTATTGGGATCTTTAATAATATGCTTGCTGTAATATCTGGTGTTTATTGTTTGATCCAGTATTGCAATCATGAATCCTTCTGTCTCACTGTATATATTGCCTTTTCTTAGCCATGTGTTAGATGCGTCTTGATCGATGTGTGGCTGTGTTAGATGATACGGGTGCTTGCCATGTAGTGTTTTCTTTTTCCAGTTTACTTTCTTCATATTATTATTATTATTATTATTTTGCAACCGAGACTGTTTTTAACCAATACTGTTAAGCACTGGTTTGCTGTATGCCACAGATGGATTGGAAGAATTTCTTAATAAAACATTTTTATTTACTTACTAAAACATGATTACAACTTACATTTTATATTTGCATGCAGTAAAGTTCGTCTATTACACTTTTTTACCGATGACGAGTGCAATGTATGAGCAAACGGTAAAAGATATTTTTATGCAAAATAATTACAATTTAAGATGTTTCATATTTTTTTACTTCACTTGTACTGTAAAACCTTGCTTCTGGTTGAATTTTATGATTGTAGGTCAACAGGAAGTACTCTATAGGTTTTGATGAATGAGTTTGTGGGTAAGCAGAACACGTGGCATAAACAGCCGAATCTTTTATTGCACTGACTTGGAAGATAGAACTTTTTACACCACCAAGGGACCATACACCTTAGTATGTGGCATGAATTTGAACTTGACATTCCAAACTGTTCTAGAGAAAATTAACAGGCAGATAGACGAACAGACTCATGGATAAAAAATAACAAAAAATGTTTTTTTCGTGTTATATTATTATAAATTAACAATTTTCAGATTTCTTCCTTTACATGTACTATGAAACCTTGCTTGTTGCCAAAATTTCAGGATTCCGGATCAACGGGAAGCATCCTATATGTTTTGATGAGTGCATTTTCGAGTATCAAAGTACGTGACGTAAATGGCTGTATATTTTGATTGAAATGACTTAAAAGGTTAAAATATTTACACCTTGAAGGGATCACGGATCTTAATACTTGACATAAATTTGAACTTAGCACATATACCTGTTCCTGAAAAAAAAAAAAAGAGTTTTTAACAGTCAGACAGACACAGAAGCTTCCAAACAAACAACAAAGTGATTGTATAACAGTTCCGTTTTTACAGATTGTGGCATGGAGCCCTAAAAAGTGTAATATTCCACAATGGCTTACATTCATTAGTAGAAAAAAGAAATAGGCAAAAGGGTCAAAAAGTTATATCTCTCATCTTTTCACACATCATGAAGTGTCTTGTCTGGATCTGGATCTAAAAAGGTATAGTACAACCAGTTGTTCTCATGAACACCAAAGGTCGAAGAATTAAAAATACTTAAATTTTACCAAGTTGTTCTTTCATAAAATGCACCAAGACAACAACCTGAATAACCATAACATATTCTTTTTTCTTTCTCTGAGTCTACATTTGGTTTCATATTATTTGGTGCAGTTCACTTTAAAGTTGAATCTGATCTTATCTCCCCTCTCAGTCCCATTCCTCAGAGACCAAGAAAATACTTGAACTCAACTCTGTCGGAACAGGCCTCAGAAGTCCCAACGGTACTGACCAACTGCCTTGTCATCCTAGCCTACAGGCATAACTGGATGCAGATATGGAGGGGCATGTGGTCAGCACATGGCTCTTCCGGCCCTTGTCAGTTTTCGTGGCCAGACCCACTACTTCTCAGTCAAGTAGCTCCTCAGTTTGCCTCACAAGGGCCGAGTGCACTCCCTTGCCAAAAGCGATTGGCAGACCGAACAGTCACACATCCGAGTGCTAGCCAAGCCTGACAGAGCTTAACTTCAGTGATCTGACGGGAACTGGTGTTACCACTGTGGCATGGCTGTTAAGAAAATATCCAAGCAGCACAAATACAGACAAGAAAAATATTTAATAAGGGGAGAGAGAGAGAGAGAGAGAGAGAGAGAGAGAGAGAGAGAGAGAGAGAGAGAGAGTGATTTTTCCTGTAGATAATAGTTGCTGCTATTTAAAATAATAAATCAAGTAGTCACAACAGGAGAAGATATTTATGAGTTGATAACATGCAAGTGCAGAAAGGTTGGTTCCAAAAACCATAACATATTATCATGACAAAAAATAATCCTCTTTTATTAGCAATATACACTACATAAACATTTATAATGTCTCTGCATAGCATAGAATATGATTGTAATAATTCCATGTAACCTCAATAAATAATAATAATAATAATAATAATAATTCTTTTTACCAAGTTACATACAACATTTTGTTGCATTTATGGATGGGAATTTAAAGCTATGCACTACAAAAATCTCCAGGCAACAAGAAGAAAATTGTGTAAGTAGTGTCAGCAATGTACACTAGCTTCAAACAAATGCTTATAAATACTAAAAATAGTATAAGCTAATTTCAATAACTGATGCATGAACAAAGCACACAAGGAAAATTGCACAATTCATTTTTAATGGGCAATTAATTACATTACTATTATAAATCTAAGTGACTAGTACATTCAAAATTTTTCAGTCTTTACAACTCACAAAGGAAGACTACTGATACTATGAAGGATTCATTAAGTGGCACAGCACTCGATATCATAGAAAAAACAACAAATGTTAGAGGAAATTTGTTGCAGACCAAAGCCACATGCAAGAATCAGTCAGATGCATTTGTGGATAATTTTGCAGATAAGAAACAAAAATGAAGGACAGAATCCACAAAAGAGCAAGCATACAAAAAACATAAATAAGGGATAGTCCACTACTGGAGGATCGTCTCACCAGACCAGAATAAGAACAATGTCTAGAATACACTATGGCACACCTTTGTCGATCCTCTTCCAGTAAGGCAATGAGAGAATCTCGTCGTTCAACAATCTCCAGCATTTCATTCAAGATTTGGCCCTCTTTTTCGACATCATCTGATGTCTTCTCTGAATCTAAACAAGAGAAGGAAATGTGACATTCAGAGTCATCAAAAATACAAAATTCCTGTAAAATTAAACTCCTAATGGTTAAAAAGATTAATCACTGTTCACGTAATAGATGAGAACGATAACTCTCTGAAGAAAACTGTATTGGTATTTTCCTGGGTTTGCATTCTTCATACATCAGTATTACTCATTTTATGTTGTAGGCTCTAATGACATAATTATGACATAGATAGCAATCCCAGATTTATATATTATGTTCCACCTTTAAATCAACTGAAAGTGAAAACATATATTGCATATGTCCTCCTCACTAAAGGCATTCTAAACAATTTCAAAGCTTAGTAACTAATGTAACTAGTTTTTCTAACACCAAAACAATATAACAATGAGATACAGGAAAACCAACAGGGAAAAGACAAGGATTCATATACACAACTACAAATTCTCTATTGTGATTTGTGGATAATATGACCTAACTTCTTGTTTGTAAAGCTATCCTCAGAAAGTAGTTGATTACCTTTATCACTACTGAAGCCTCACAAAACACTAGGGAAAACTTAGAAATTAGCAGATATTTGCATTAGCAGATATTTGCATTAGCAGGTACTGCTTAAAACAGGAAGGGAGGGAGGGAGCGAGGGTGGGGAGGGGGGGAGGGGGGGAGGGGGGGGGAGGAAGAGACAGAGAAGAAAAATTTGAAATAAAATGCATTCTTCTGGCTACGATGATGTTGCTAGAAGAGTAATAAATTATTGTGCTGGTTAGATAGTTATGTCTGTAATCTGACAATTACTCACGGTATCTTTTCTGACAGACTTAAAAAATACAGTAGAAACAGCCATCTCTTTAAAAATGAAGATACAACAATTCTCTCTAGTCACTAGGAATCAATTCAAAATTTTATGCAAAAGTGAGCTATAAAATACTGAGTCATTTATCACTGCAGAACTCATTAACAATCTCTCAATTTGGCTTTCATAAAGGACTTGCTACCAAAAAATAAATAAATAAACAATCTTAAAATTCAGGGATACATCTAGACCCATATTTCATTCTGAAAGCCACCAGATAATGTGTGGGAGAAGGCACATTGTGTACCATCATCATTCTCTTCTCAACCTGTTGCATTTGTGAGCAGTGTAGGGGAAGAATGACAATTGGTAAATCACTATGTAAGATGTCTTTGGGAGGCAGTAGTATGTTGCTTGATTCTTGCTGGAATATACATTCTTGAAATTTTAACAATAAGCATCTCCAAGACACACTTATGTCAGCTAATGATCCAGTGAAGTAATACACAGCACTTCAGTGAATCTTTTTCTATATCCTTTATTAATCATGCTTCTCAGGAGTCCAAGACTGATCAGCAAGATTAAAAAATTTGTAAAATCAGTATTTTGTAAGCTACCACCTTTGTGGATGAATTACTTTTTGATAGGATTCTTTCAGCTGTTCACAGTCTGTTAATGATGGTGGTGTGGAATGAGAAGATGACACCCAAAGATTGGAAGATGGCACTAATTGCCCCCAATATTCAAGAAAGGCAGTAGGCAGGATTGTGGAAACTACAGAGGAGTCCGCTAGTACCACACCGTGCCAAGGTATATGAAAAAGTTTCTGGAAAGCAGAATCCAAACAATGGTCAAGAACAAACAGAGGAACAGTATGGCTTCAGACATGGGAGGTCAACTGTTGATCTCATATTTGCAGTTTTGCAGTGAGGCAGCTTCAGGAGCACCACTATGAATCTGGAGACCTTGTGATGTCCTTTCTTGTTATAGAAAAGGCATTTGATAGCATCTGAAGAAGAAAGTTCTGGGCAGCACTCGAAAAGAAGGGAGTGTGAAGAGAGACAACAAGCAGAGTGGAGGAGATGTACTGTGGAAGTTGTGTGAAAGTGGGAAATGAAAGGATGGATTGGCTCCAGCAAAAATGTGATGTGAAACAGAGACATGTATTGTCACCTCTCCTCTTCACTGTGGCCTTGGATGAGGTAATGACTAAGGTGGCGGAAAAAAAAACTGGAGAAGACAATATAAAGCAATGGTGTTTGCAGACGACTTTAGGATCTGGGGAAACAGGGAGGAGGTGGTTTAGGAACAGCTGAATGCTTGGGAAGAAACTTTGAGACAGTACGGAATGAAAATTAATGTAAACAAATGTGAGATCCAGGTTACAACTAGAAAGAAAGATAGACCAACTAGCGATATAAGGATTGGAAGTGAATAATTGAAGAAGGTTGAACGCGTCAAGTACTTGGGAATCGTGATAGAGGAAAATAGAAGAAATGAGAAACAGGTCAGTGAATGTGGCAAACAGACAGAAACATTCCTACAGAGTGTTAGGGGCATAGCGTGGAACAAACATAACCCACAAAAAAGAAAAGGAGTAATATATAGATGTTACTACATCGCAATACTGACCTATGCATATGAAATACGAGCAATGAAGGAAACAGATGCAAGCAGATTACAGGCATTTGAAATGAGCTCCTTAGAAACAGGAGATGAGTAATAAGGAGAAAGAAGATGAGGTATGAAAGGCTAAGGGAAATGGTGAAAGAGGAATCATTGCACAGCAGGATACGAACATAAAGTTGAAGAGAATGAAAAACAAGAGAACCCCAAGAAGATACAGGAAATGGAGATGAGAAAGAAATGACCAAAAGGAAGACCAAGGACAGATGGCTGAAAGGCGTAGAGGAGGGAGGGGGGCATGAAAAGCGAGGACCGGAGCAGAGTGAACACATGAAGACGGGGGGATAACTAGATGGTGAGGCTTACATTCCAGACCCTCTACTGATATTTCAGCTGTGTATTGTCAATTTTTTCATGGTCCTTTGAGTGTCCTGCATCAATGCAGTACTCTGACACTGCTCATTGGACAGGATGTAACAGATGGGTATAGCTTCGATATTCCATGCAACATCCTTCAACAGTTTGTGGATCGCTTACAATGATAAAAAGCATTAACAATAAATTATTAAAAGAGTTGGGGATAACAAATAATGGAGTGGGATATACGTCAGCTGGGAGCAACTAGCGAACCTAATGTTCGCCTGATTAAGGTCCTTCACAAAGTGATGAGAGCAACTGCTTTTGATGCAAGATCTCCTATCACTGTGGACTCTCCAAGTTGGACAGTACAATCAAGAAGATTCACCAGCCACTACTGAGAAATAAACACTACATCATGACTCTGTTGTTGCCCACTGTCCTCCTCTGAAAACATCTGAAGCAATAAAATTGGCTTTGTATTAGAATGACATCAAGTTTCTTTGAATATCATAGATGCTACTTTAACAGAAGCATGCTATGGTTTATGTACTATTATGCAGCTTGAGGCAATTACACTAATTATTTGTACTATATCAAATGTACACCACTCCTCAATTTCTCCATGCAAAAAAAATTATGTTCTGGAACTGAGTATCATTTGTGTTTATGTTATATGCACTACACTAACTAAGTTCAATAAATTTGACACATAACTTTGTGAAAATAATTATTTCAGTTGTTTTTCATCAGTTTATGGAAACCAGTGCATATTATATAAAATATTAGAGAGCAGGAACTATTACAGCTTTAACAGAGCATGTTCTTTGCAACACAATTTTTCCAGTTATTAATTTGGATTTAAAGTTTCATTCACTGATAAGAAAATATCTTTGCAATCTATTCACATACACTTGATTATTTCATTGTTATATTACGTAACGTCTTAAATGTTGTATTAGAAGTATTCAATTTATACTTGTCCATCCACAAAAGAAGAAAGTTAATTTGAATTGCTCGGATGATCTGCAATTGTGGAATTATTGTTACTGAAATTTGCATGATTAGAATAATAAGAGAATAGTAAGTGTGTCTGTCACATGGATAATTAAGTAAATCAGAAAGAAAGAAATTTGAGTTATGCTATCTGCAACACATTGATGTTTGAATCTCTTAAGAAAATTAAACCTTGATGATGATTATGTCTTTACCATCCTTTTTCAGCCGCTCCCGTAGCTCCTGCTGAAGACGAGAATGTCTGTCCTCCAGTTCTAATTCTTCTGCTCTTATTAATAGTTCTCGCTCAAAGCGACGCAGTTCACTTCGTTCTCTTACTAAGGCAAACCACTCTTTGAGGAGGTCCCCTTCATCCTTTTGTGCAGCCACTTGAAATAATAATAAAATGTTCTCATTGCTGTTCTCTTGCAGCATAAAAACATAAGCCAAAAGACTAGATTAAAAATGATAGTCAGCTGAAGGAGACCGGTGATTGACTTATTATGACCTTCTGTTTATTTTTGACACAATCACTTTATATGATACAATCACAGTGGCCATCTTTACATGCTACAATAGGAAAAGACCCTATATTAAGATTTTCAAACAAGTTTTTTTTTTCCTAGGTCTACTTTTGAGTTAAGTAAGACACAATTAAAATATGCTTGGTTCATACCTAGTGGCCATGAGCGGCATTTGTTGAACAAACATTCATGCATACACAAACTGATAATACCAAAATCATAAATACAACTAAATGTACTTTTCTATATGTCAAAGTTACAATAAAAGTTCTAGCAGTTATTCATAAAATATACAAGGGTTGGAACTTAAATAGTGGAAACTATTTACTCACAACCGATACAAAAGAGTTACACATTTGCACTTGTTACTGTCCTTCAAAGTAGTCACCAGCGTTGTGTAGAACCCGTGTTCAGCAATGTAGAAGGCCTAGTATACCATTAGTAGAGCCTCTTCTGTTGATGGTACAAATGGAGCCGTCTGCTGCCTGTCGAATCTCTGGAACAGTTCTGAAGCGAATGCCACAAAGTGGTCCCTTCATCTTCGGAATCAAATCAAAGTAACAAGGACTTATGTCTGGGAAGTATGGTGGATGGTACAGTACTTCCCAGTCTCATCAACCGAACAGAGCAACCACAGCTTGTGCTGTATATGACTGTGCATTGTCGTGCAAAATGATGGGTGGGTTGCACTGAAAGTGTCACCACTTCTTTCACATAGCTGGTCACAGGTGATGCACCAAAAACAAACAGTAATACTGTGAACTGACGGTCTGCCGTGAAGGAACGCAATGTATTAGGATAACACCATCACAGTCGTACACGAGAATCACCATAACTTTCACCATATTGGGGCTCTGATGCACTTTCGACTTGCGGGGCGACCCATAATGACACCATTCATTGGATTGGCATTTCAGTTTTGGCTCGCAAGATGAGGCCCATGTCTCATTCAGTGTTACGATATGGCATAAGAAAGCCTCCCCTTTGCACTCATAGTGCTCCAAGTGAGTCTTGAGCAGCATTGTAATGCATCCATTTCTGCATTTCCATCATGCGGAACCCGTCATGATGCAATTTTTTGAATGCCCAGGCATTCCTTCAGGATGCGAAGCACAGTTGTATGCACTAATCCGGTTTCGTGGGCGAGCTCATGAATTGTATGGCATCGACCACTGTCCACTAACGCAGCGAGAGCATGCACTTCTTCTTCAGAGATGCTATGACGACCTGCCCGATGCATGTTTACCACAGTTTGCCAACCTTCATTGAAGGCTTTTACCCAATATGCCAATTTTCCGCATGCCTCTTGAAGACCTTGATGACACTGTCATGCTGTACGACCTCTGGCACATTCAATCTTGTTCAAACTCCGTTTTTCCTGTTTCGAAAACATAGTGACACCATTACATTAGACCACTCGCTCACAAGTGACTGTATTTCCCTCGATTGTGCATACATCGGTGACATGGGACGGGCGAATCCATTTGCTCGGAGGTAAGGTAGGTATGTCAACAATGTGTGCTATCAGCAACAATGGTAGATTTTCTCCACAGCAGTGTTGCCACTGTTTAAATTTCAGCCTACGTAAAAATAGAGTACAGCTTGTTCAAGGAGTAAATTCATATTTAAAACAGAGTTAGGTCTTTATAATAAAAGGAAACAGGAGCAATTGGTATGGTAAATATTTATGATGACTGATGGTGCTGCACTTTAGGCGCAAGATAATTAGACCTCTGGTGATAAGCCCAACAAAGATGACACAGCCTGGATGACAAGGGTGGCATTCTGCAGCAGACTGCTGCTCCCATTCTGGTTGTGGGGTGTTTATGTTAGATGGGCAGAAGCTCACAAGTGAAGACATGGTCTGGACGGCTCAGTGCAGCACTTGGTCACAGAAAAGCCCCATTGTCAGCTGAAGCACACCTGCTTCAAATGAATAGATCATCACAAATACTGAAATGTGCATCCACTGTACACTCATTCTGTCATTGAGGAGTTTGTTCAGTTCTTTCCAGTGCACAACATAAATTTCTTCTAAAATATCTAACCATTCACTTTTTCTACTTTGTGTAACTCACAAGAAGACACAGAAACTTTTCTGTTTGTTTTAAGGTCTTAATATAGGCAGTTTTCCTTTTTTTCTATTGTACGAGTTGAAGAAGGCCATTGTGGGCCAAAACCAATAATGACTGTATCGTGTAAAGGGACTGTGTTAAAAACATACAGAAGTTATTAGTAGATGGAACTTAGTTGGTACCTGCACTTTCTCCTCGAAGAGCTTTTTCCACATTGACTCCTCTCTGTTCCAGCTCTTTCTGCTTCACTTCCACTTCTTCTAACTGACGCTGAATTTCCTGAGCCATCCTGAGTCTGAAATCAACAAAAAATGCAAAGTCATGTAATATCATGGTTTTATAATGTCACGGTTTGCAAGTCATTTGTAGTTTCAATACAGTCAACATATCAGATAATATTAATGTGAGTCACAAAGTAAAAACAATTTTACAAGGTACTTATGCAGGAAACAATGATCTTTTTAAATAAGTAACTCAAATCTATACATATTATAAAAATTGATGTACATTTATATGTAATATGTATGTATGTACATCGTCCTAAACTAATGGAAAGATTTCAACCAAATTTGGTACACACACCACTTACTGTCTGGAAATCATCACTGCACGAATGAGAACCACCTATCAAATGGGTGGGGGTCAAAAAGCGGAGTAGCTCATGATGAACAAATAACCATGTTTTAGTCATCCAGTATTTGAGAATGAAAGTTTACCTCTTATTACATTTTCTCTGTCCATGTAGTAAAACTGTCACATGAAGCATGACATTTTAATCTATTACTTCTTTACCATTAGCTGTATTTGTGACACATTTTGCAGACTATATTCACATATACCATGAATGTCCCAAAAAATTATATCATTGTGTGATGCATATTGTTCAGGAAACATGGCATCATAGACACTGAAAT
Source organism: Schistocerca americana (assembly GCF_021461395.2). Classification (NCBI taxonomy): domain Eukaryota; kingdom Metazoa; phylum Arthropoda; class Insecta; order Orthoptera; family Acrididae; genus Schistocerca; species Schistocerca americana. The sequence continues at coordinate 360,986,479 of NC_060122.1, read as the reverse complement.
GCATGAAAAACTGGTGCATCGTGCATGATGTTTCAATTTATCATTTCTTTACTTCTAACTCTGTTCACCACACATTTTGCAGACAGTAGCCACATATACCAATGGATGTACCTTCAAAATTACATCATTGTACAGCACATAGTTCAGAAGATAAGTCGTCATAAACATTGAGCTGCTTAAAAATGTAACTGCAGGGCAAAATTCTCTAGGGATACAAGCGAAATATGTGTACAAATACATGTGAAATAGGTTAAATATATTTGAAATGTGCATATATGAGCAAAGCCACAGGTAAATAGATCACCCTAAACCTCTAGAGTGATTTGAATCAAATTTGGTACACACATTAGGTAAAGTGTGGAAATAAATAAATGGGGCAAGAACCACCAGCCTCTTATAGAGGTGAGCGTGATATGGTGGAGAGAGAAGGATCGATGAGGACATGGATGACAGTGAGGAGGAAGGAAGAGATAAGCACAGATATGAGGGGGGAGGAGGAGGAGGGAAAGGAGAGTGGAAGGAAGAGGGAGTGGAGAGAGGGGAGGAGCAGATTGACAGAGAGGGGGGGGGGGGGAGGAGGACAGAGAGTGGGGGAAGAAGAGGTGGACTAATGAAAGACTGGAATAAATACATTCAGGGCAATGCCAGGTACTCAACTAATGGCATATAAACTATAGTTCTCCAGCAGTAATCAGTACACATTATTTTAAGGCACAACAATAATGGAAATGCATGGATAGAACAACACATAAAATAATGGAAAGACAACTACTCATGTGTAGTGAACTTGTGTGTGTGTACACACCACACCAACAGTATTCACTACCTTCTGAGCTATCTACCTCTTCTTCTAGTAGAAAGTACACACTTTTTCACACAGCTACCCAAAAGCAAGTGGCCACAGTATTGCGTTATTACTGATTATCATGTGAGACAAACTTGTTGTAACACACAAATATGTTTCAGTCTGATGCAGAAACTAGAGGTCTGCATCAGGAGTTAGGCTTGGTCATATTGTTTGGTGCATTTACTACTTGCTGATGTCAATGTAGTAGCTTTGGATATGGGGAGCAACTGTATTTGACTTCCCTCAAGCTCATTCATGCATCCCACACCTAGATGACCTGACCATCCACTCTAAGGCTGCACTCACCTTGGAAGGACCTGACCATCCAGTCTAAAGATGTGTTTATACCTGTGCGCCCTTTGCTCCTAGTCACTGTGCAGCTGTGCTTGCCCCCACACTTGAGGAGAGTCACACATGCATGTTGTAGATGCCTTTTCAACATGTGTGCACAAGTGATTCCATTCACAGCTAGGTTCACACTAGATGCCTCTACTTTTGTGTGGGACAAGAGCAGACGCACAGTGACTAGCTGCAAGGCGCACCGGTCTAATAAATGTGCCTTAACACACACACACACACACACACACACACACACACACACACACACACTAGCAGGACCTAACTGTCTGCTCTAAAGCTGCACGCACGCATACACACACTGGGAGTGAAATTGTACAGCTAAACCGTCACATGACTTTGAACAACCTGAGAGGCATCACTTGAGCACTGAAACCGTATTCATCAGTGGGTCGCATGTGTAGTAGTTAATGTAATGGATTTCTACTGGTATTATAGTTCTCTTTTTCTGAGGCAAAGGCTGAGATGATGCAAAAGAAGAAGGAATGAGTAACTATGATGCATAAAAGAAGAGGACTAAGTAATAATTCAAATACAATCTACAATTAATTTAGAATGCATGGATACATTTGAGCACATTCTGACAAGTGTGGATCATCCACTTAGCAAGTCCAGCAGCTTTCAGCCAGCCATATTTCCTTGTGAATGTCTGAAAAGTGAGGGAACTTGAATTCATCTACTTGAAGATTATTAGCAGTGACTATTATTTAAAAACAAAACTTAAGAAGTTGCAGTATTGACAGCATCTCTGCCAACTGCATCCTGTGCACTGCCATGAGGGGGCCGGGCATTTGAATCTCCTGCCAGTCTGCTGCCACACGAGATTGTTTTCCTTCACCGTTATTCTTCGAGGGGTGGTACCACACATACACGGCACCAGAGGACATAAATCCATCTGATTTAACTGCTTGGAACTCTAATTAGCCGGCTCAATATTTTAAGCAGCCATAATTCAGAGCTTGGCCTCAAGATCAAGTGCATCTGTAGGCTTATAAACATTAGTGTGGAAGACTGCAGTGAGGAACATTACATCGAATAGCATGATGCTACTTAAGTGCTGTAAATATTCATATGCTTATATAACTGTTTCGGCATTCAAGACAATTCGTTGCTATAAGGAACACACAACTCAGCACCACTGAAACTGAAAGTTCCTCTCAAACGTATTCACAAAAAATTTCTTTTCTTTGGTTTACATTGCAAGATAAAATGACAGAAAGTTGTTATTGTGCTGACAGACAACAAAGAGGAGAATGAAACCAAGAGATACAAACACATTGAATACTACCAAATTTAGGAATGTCCGTTATTAATCAGGAACAATATATTGAGGAAAGTTGCGAATAGTAAATGGGAACCGAGAGCAACTATATTAAGAACAAATGCTCAAGTACTTTGCTTTTCCTCAGTGGAACATGCAAACTCCATGTGGTCCAGAACTGCACATGCCAAAAATGCAGACTAACAACAGGATGCATGAAACTACAACACTTGGGTAGCTATATAAAGCAGACAGATTCTCACTCCTGAATCCTGAAAAATTTCTCATGAACACACACAAGAATTTAAACAGACTTTTGATAAGTGCCATGCCCTACAAGGGTGTTTCATGGGGGCTTGGCAGACTTAAATCCTACAAAAGAATTCTTAGTACCAAGCAGAATGATACCCCATAGAACAAGCCTGCCTCACAAGAGATGCCCGGCAACAATACATCAAGCTGGAAGATTTGGAGAATACTGAACTGCATCAAAATGGGTGTAGTGCGTGCCAGTCAAAACAAATCTAATTAAATGGAGCCTAAAAGACAAAGCACACAACAAATGCGACTGTTGAGAAATCCAGGACATGGATCATCATTTACAATGTCCCAACTGCCCCACAAGATGTACCCCTGGCAACCTATGGCTTGACAAGAATATAACACTTGATGTGGCCTGATACTGGGCTGAAAAACTATAAAACAAATTTCCCAGACTGGAAAAAGTAAGCAAGTGGGGAGAACATCTCACCATCATTAGACTGTAATACCAACACTTGCAGGGTACCTCAAGACTCACTTCTGATTCCCCTACCTATTATTAACAATATTTCTCTTTTGTACAAAGTAACACAAATATACACCTTTGCTGATGACTATACAGTAATTACTGGTAATTCAGCATAAAAAATTAAAGCATCAGTAAATAAGGTTTTCGCGGATATTATGAACTGATTATCATACATGATCTTTCTCTCAATGTCAGTAAAATAAGTTTTATTCAGTTCTGAACAGATCATAAATATGCGGAAAAAATGGGAAAAAATTGATGGTTAGCAGATAACAAGAGTACATAATGCCAAATATGTGGGTTTCTTCGCTGATAGTAAAATAAACTGGTCAAACCACACCCTAGATCAGTGCAAAAGACCGTTTCCTGCAGCATTTAGTTTAAGCATTGTTACCCTTGCAGAAATAAGAATGCTAATTAATCAGTATATTATGACTGCTTTCATGTCATCATGGCACGTGGCCTCATCTTCTGGTAATTTTAATCACCACAACTACAGTAGAATGTATATTCTCCCCAACATGTTTCACAAGAAAAAAGTCTCTCTCTCTCTCTCTCTCTCTCTCTCAACCCAGTAACATGTATCACAGTCATGATGCAAAAAGACATTCTCTCTGAGCAGACAAAATTGAGTGCTGTGGGGAAGAGGATATAATTGAGGGAGTACAGGATTTTTAATGTCCTACCTCCACAAATGAAGTGTCGAGTGAATGATGAACTCTTATTAAGAAGCTTTAAATGTCTGCTGATGCAAGGGTCATTGTACACAATAGAAGAGTCCCTGAGCCGCAATGAATAATACACAAATATTTGTGATACTTAAACTGTATGTATGTGTAATTACCAGTATTGCAAAATTGACCCATTCCATATGCTGTCATGTATTAATAAGACGGATGTACAGAATACAAAATATATAAATAAATATCAACCAAAGTACAAGTAAATTTATTCACCTATGAAATACGATATCAACAATCCATTGCAGGTTGAGAGTAAAAGTGACAGTCACATATACAATATTACAACAAAAATGATCTATTAATAACAAAAATAATTCTCTTTGTTTTTATACGAGAAAGAAAATAATAAAAAAGATTCTTTCATTCCCAGAACAAAGAACCTGCTACATATGACCATCAAATACACGTAAACTCTTTCACATTGCTATCTTTGTCTGGTCTGGGAATTTCTTCATAACATAATATCTCTTCCTGCATCTTTAACCATGCCATGGTAACTTTTACAGATACACTATGTGATCAAAACTATCCGGACACCTGGCTGAAAATGACTTACAAGTTCGTGGCACGCTCCATTGGTAATGCTGGAATTCAATATGGTTTTGGCTCACCCTTAGCCTTGATGACAGCTTCCACTCTCACAGATATACGTTCAATCAAGTGCTGGAAGGTTTCTTGGGGAATGGCAGCCCATTCTTCACGGAATGCTGCACTGAGGAGAGGTATCGATGTCGGTCGATGAGGCCGGCACAAAGTCGGCATTCCAAAACATCCCAAAGATGTTCTATAGGATTCAGGTCAGGACTCTGTGCAGGCCAGTCCATTACAGGGATGCTATTGTCATGTAACCACTCCGCCACAGGCCACGCATTATGAACAGGTGTTCGATCATGTTGAAAAATGAAATCGCCGTCCCCGAATTGCTCTTCAATAGTGGAAAGCAAGAAGGTGCTTAACATCTCAATGTAGGCCTGTACTGTGATAGTGCCATGCGAAACAACAATGGATGCAAGTCACCTCCATGAAAAACACAACCATGCCATAACACCACTGCCTCCGAATTCTACACATGCTGGCAGATGACATTCACCAAGCACTCACCATACCCACACCCTGCCATCAGATCACCACATTGTGTACCATGATTCATCATTTCACACAATGTTTTTCCATTCTTCAAACATCCAATGTTTGCACTCCTTACACCAAGTAAGGCATCATTTGGCATTTACTGGCATGATAATGAACAGCCACTCGACGATGAAATCCAAGTTTTCTCACCTTCTACCTAACTGTCATAGTACTTGCAGTGGATTCTGATGCTGTTTGAAATTCCTGTGTGATGGTCTGGATAGATGTCTGCCTATTACACATTATGACCCTCTTTAACTGTCAGCCATCTCTGTCAGTCAATAGACGAGGTCGGCTTGTACACTTTTGTGCTGTACGTGTTCCTTCACGTTTCTACTTCACTATCACATTGGAAACAGTGGACCTAGGAATGTTTAGGAGTGTGGAGATCTCACATACACATGTATGGCACAAGTGACACCCTACTGCCTGACGTCCGTGAGTTCTGCAGAGTGTCCCATTCTGCTCTCTCATGATGTCTAATGACTACTAAGATCACTAATATGGAGTATCTGGCAGTATGTGGCAGCACAATGCACCTAATAGGGGGTGCCTGGACAGTTTTATTGCACAGTGTACAAATTTCATCATTACTTCAATTAAAAAAGACTTCTTTGTCCAAATTGATGTGCCAGTGGGAATTCAGTTTGCCAGCCCTAACTACTCTAAGTTCCTATCAAATGTGGTGGTAGACTTGCATTCAGAAGTAGTGGGTTTCAAATAGCTGTCTGGTCTTTCTGATTTAGGTTTTTCATGGGTTCTCAAAAATAAACAAGCTGAATGCTGGAAGATTCCTTTGAAATGACGACAGCTTATTTCCTTCCGCATTCTTGCCCTATGTGAACTTGGGCTACATATCTAATAATGGTCTTGTCATTTACATGGCGTTAAACCTGAACCTCACATTCTTTTCATTCAAAAACTTGCATGGCACTTCACTTGCTATAACAAAACAAAAAGCACAGCTGTTGGCTGCCAGTTTTGCAATGGACTGCATGTTCATGAAGTAGTGTTGCTCAGTTACTCTTTAAGTATAGGATTCATCACACATTCAATTTAATATACTTGAACAGAGTGATACATTTTTAATATTACAATAAATTTGCCTCACATGGGTCTCATTAAAAATCTAAGGTAGCAACCTTTGCCCCAACTTGGACCAAGGCACACGCAAATGTACATACATACTGTTAAGCTGGATCATGATTTTTTTGTTCCCTAACAATTTATTACATATGTTTGACAGTTATTAGAAATGTAATAATTACTAATAGCAAGTAACAGTTTTATAAAGTGAGGTGGCAAAAGTTATGGAATATCTCGCACCATCATGTCGGACCTAGTTTTACCCAGCGTAGTGCAGCAACTCGACATGGTGTGGACTCAACAAGTCGTTGGGAAGTCCCCTGTAGAAATATTGAGGCAAGCTGCCTCTATAGCTGTCCACAATTGCAAAAGTTTTTCCGGTGGAGAATTTTGTGCATGATCTGACCTCTCAATTATGTTCAATAAATGTTTGATGGGACTCATATTGGGTGATCTGCATGGCTAAACCATTCGCCCGAATTGTCCAGAACAATTTTCAAACCAATCACGATTACTTGTAGCCTAGTGATGTGGTGCATTGTCATCCCTGTTGTCTGTAAACACGATGTCCATAAATGGCTGCAAATGGTCTCCAAACAGCTGTACATCAAGAGGACACCCAGTCCATTCCATGCAAAAACAGTCCACACCATTATGGAGCCACCACCAGCTTGCAAAGTGGCTTGTTGACAACTTGAGTCCATGGCTTCATGGGGTCTGCATGACACTCAAACCCTAACATCAGTTGTCTATAGTCCAACCAATATGGTCACAAGCCCAGGAGAAGCACTGGAGGTGATGTCATACTGTTAGCAAAGGCACTCGCATTGGTCGTCTGCTGTCATAGACGATCAACACCAAATTTTACCACACTGCCCTAACAGATACGTTCATCATACATCCCACTTTGATTTCTGCAGTTATTTCATGTGGTGTTGCTTGTCTGTTAACACTGACAACTCTAAGCAAATTCTGCTGCTCTCAGTTGTTCAGTGAAGGCCATTGGCCACTGCATTGTTGGTGAGAGGTAAAGCCTGAAAGTTGGTATTCTTGGCAGACTCTTGACATTGTGGTTCTCAGAATATTGCATTCCCTAACGATTTCTGAAATGGAATGTACTACGTATCTAGCTCCAACTACCATTCTGCGTTCAAAGTCTGGTAATTCCCATCATGCAGCTACAATCACGCCAGAAACCTTTTCACGTGATCATCTGAGCACAAATGACAGCTCCACCAATGCTCACCGCTGTCTGTATATGTGTAGATCAATGTCCCATAACGTTTGTCACCTCAGTGTATAATGTATGAGGGCTTGTTTAAATTCCCACAAAATGCAGGAAACAATGACTCAGAAAAAAAACTAAAAGGATTCTGTTATAGATCAGCCTGAAATTAATATGCTTTGTGTAAACAAAACACACAATTTAGTAATAATGATTCTTCTATGGCCTTTTCACCTGAAAGGCCATTGAATACCCACAACATGTCCTGTGTTCTAATATATTTCAATTCTAATGTATGAGATACAAATATTAGTGTACGAGATGTTAGTATTAAAGGTTATCATTTTGCTCTTAATGAAGATTTAACTGAATCAGCTAACCTCTTTTGCTGTGCCTGCCTTGACATACGTTGCTGCATGCGTGTGTGGCGTCGGCTCAGACTGCCTGTTGATAAGGTTCCTTCATGACTTGGGGTGGACAAAATTGTTGCGCGAGATTCTTCATCCACTTCAGAGCAACTCTCTTCTATGAAAATAAATAATAATAATAATAATGAATCTATCAAAACATACACAACTATTTATGCTCAGAAATCTCATTACATTTAATTATGAATAAGCTTTTTTTTTTTTTTAAAAAAAAAAAATATGACCTTGCTATGAGTTTACAGTCTGCAGCAGTGAGATACTTGGTAATGTATACAGTTTGTAAATTATACAAATGTTTAGAGCATACAAAGAAACAAAAGAGAATACATAATTTACAAGACAACACTGATCACATGTCATGTCATATACCATATATCAGCTCGGCTGAAATCACTGCACAGCTTTTTATATTGGTATGACTGCCACCCAGCTGTCTACCAGGGTGAATGGCCACTGCCCACTGTGGCCAAAAGCAAAGTGGACAGCACTGGGGCACAACACGCAGCTGAACATATCTTGCATGTTTTCAATGGTTGCTTCACAACCCAGGTTATCTGGAACCTTCTCTCAACCATCAGCTTCTCTGAACTGCACAAATAGGAGTTATTCTTACTACACATTTTCCACTCCCAAAATCACGCTGGCCTGAACCTAAGGTAATCTACTGTCACTCCACCCAACAGTTCGTATTACCTCCTCCCCACTTACATCCCCCACCACCATTGTGCTCCTTTCTCTGACACACACACACACACACACACACACACACACACACACAGTCTCGCAGCACTGTCCTCCTCCTCCTCCCCCCCACCCCCCCCCCCCCACCCCCATGTTATCCCTCCTCCTTTCTCACCACACTTAAGATTGCTGCTTCTGTTTGACATGATACCACTGCATTCTGACTGCAGCAGCCAGAGAGAACAGTCATGTATGTGTGAGGTGTGCTTGTTTGCATGAATGCGTGTGTGTTATTTTTTTTCTGAAGAAGGCTTTGGCCTGAAACACACTGTGTAACACACTTTTCATTGTGCCTGTCTGCAACTCAAAGTGTCATTTTCAGTGAGTAGCAATCTATCCTTTTCATAATTTTGTTGATATTCCAACTTGGACTTTTCAATACATGGATAAGTGGAAACATGACATGAAAGGACTGAGAAATGAAAGACTACCAAGGAATATCCTGAACTAAAACCTGAAAGGAAGGAATGACATTGGCTGACCAAGAAAATGGTGAGCATACCTGAAAGGATTGAGAGACATAGGTCAACCAAGGAAACAGTGAGCATAAATTTTAAGACATAACAGGCAAATGCCTAATTGCTGTATCCTAGATGCTGATGACAATCTTAGTATAATGTAAGCTTTCACGGTCGGTATTGTCTTCACTTAAAACTTCTGGGCCGATAGGCCATGGTCGAAGTATAAAACTCTCCCCTGACGTTTCATCTCCGACTGCGGGAGACATCCTCGGAGGTACAGCGGCAAACTGCGAAGAGAACTCAAGGAAGAGCTGATTATATAGGCAGTACAGAGTGTGCCACTGTCGATCCCGTAGTGTTGGCTATTTGATTGTCTCTGGTAATGCCAACATTCTCGATTGAAAGTAATCGATCATCACGCTTGCGGTGCAATGCTGATATCCAAATATTATCCAGTTTAACACAATTGTCTTTCCTATTAAAATGATTACGGTGTTTATCAATCTCATTAGCATCTCTATACATGCGTGCATAATAATGCGAGGGGTTTGATATGACGCTCGTCTCGCTGAATTTTATTTCATGATCACCTTCCTGGCAAACATGTTCCGCTACGGCTGATTTATCCATGTGACCCAGGCAGCAATTCCTCTTATGTTCAAGAAGACGGGTGTTCACACTTCTCTTTGTGGTACCGATATAAACCTGTCCACAACTACAAGGAATTTTATATACCCCCGGTGTAGCCAAAGGGTGTCGTGCATCTTTTGCCGATCTTAAATATTCTTTTATCTTCCTGGTGGGTCTGAAAATAGTTTCCACCCCATACTTGCTTAAAACTTTCCCAATGCGATCTGTGACCTTACTAATCAACGGAAGAAAAACTTTGCTCTTGGGCGACTTTTGTTCATCATTGCTCCTGATTCTCTGCATAGAGCGAAGTGCTCGATCTATATCCTTGCTAGAATAGCCATTCTTCACGAAAGTTGACCGTAGATGTTCAATCTCGTCTTTTAAATAAACAGGTTCACAAATTTTGTACGCCCTGTCTACTAAGGTTTTCATTACACCTTTTTTTTTTTTTTTTGTCTAGGGTGGTGGTTTGAATCTTTATGTAGATAACGATCAGTATGTGTGGCCTTTCTATACACCTTAAGGCCCAACGTTCTGTCCCATCATTTAATCACAGACATATCCAGGAAATTCAATTGCCCATTCCTTTCCGTCTCCATAGTAAATTGGATTTATGGATTAATGCTGTTTAAATGTGTCAGGAAGGCATCCAACTCCTCTGCTCTGTGTGCCCATACTACGAACGTGTCATCGACATAGCAATACCATCTGGCTGGTCTCTTACTGGCAGTCTGCAACGCCTGTCGTTCAAAAGTCGACATAAATAAGTTAGCCACAGCAGGACTAAGAGGACTGCCTATAGCCACCCCGTCAATCTGTTCATAAAAGTTATTATCGTATTGAAAGTAGGTTGTGGTGAGGCAGTGTCAGAATAATGCCAAAATATTGGTACAAAAAATATCTGCTATGCATAAGATAGATTCGTCTACCAGAATCATGGTAAATAATGACACAATATCAAAACTGATGAAGATATCATCCAGGCCCACGCTCGTTTCCTTTAACTTGTCAATGAAATGAGCTGAATTTTTAATACGACTGTCCATTGTACCAACATAAGGTTGCAGCACTGAGGCAAAGTGTCTAGCTAACTCGTGTGTTGGTCCACCTATAGCGCTGACAATTGGCCTCAACGGAATCTCAGGTTTATGCACTCCGGGTATGCCATAAAGTCTTTTGTTTTACAAAGCAGCTTCTTATCGTCAAAGGCGAATGAAGACGCTTTCACCAGTCGATTGGTCATTCTTAAAATCTTCATACTCTGATCTTTCTGGAGTTTTTTGTAATTGGAGGGAACCAAAATATCATTGATTTTTCCATGATAGTCCTCACTGTTCAGTATGACGGTGGCATTACCCTTATCTGCATTAAGAACAATAATGTTTTTATCTGCATTTATATCCCTCAGCACCTTCCTTTGTGCCTGCGACAAATTACTGTTAGGTGGCTTACATGTACGTAAAATCCTAACCGTTTCCATCCTAATTACGTCAGCGGACTGCTGTGGCAGCTGCCGGATACCTGCCTCAATATTTTCTACGATATCCTCTGTGGGTACGTTTTGGGGCGTCACAGCAAAATTGCCCCCTTTCGCTAGTACAGAAATTTCAACATTTGATAAATCTTTATCAGACAGGTTAATAACAGTACGAGAATTGTCCTCAACTGAACCTCCTGAAATGTTGTTCTGTAAGTTATTGAACTTCTTCTTCTTCTGTCTATTTGCTGATATTTCTGCACTAACTCCCATAATTTTGAATGTTAGACTGTCAATCTAATTCCCATCGCCACATTGCATAGTTTTACTAAGAACTAAGTGGAGATGAAAAAGCTTACTGCTGGTTTTCGCTAGTGCTCGCCGCGTCTGATGAATCCTCTCACATAGCATTGCAGATTCCACATGGTTGTAAATACGATCAGCCTGAGCCGAGCGAAACATCCCCTTCACCTTCAGAAATTTCGGAATCCGTCCCTGCAGTGTAACAAGGAGGTGAGGGAACACAGTAGTTGTGCTTTCTTCTTGTTCATACCTTCAAGTCGTCGAACCGATGCAGACATTTCCTTCCCGTAAAGGCGTTTGATCATACAATGTAAGCTTTCACGGCCGGTATTGTCTTCACTTAAAACTTCCGGGCTGATAGGCCGTGGTCGAAGTATAAAACTCTCCCCTGACGTACAGTGGCAAACTGCGAAGAGAACTCGAGGAAGCGCTGATTATATAGGCAGTACAGAGGGTGCCACTGTCGATCCTGTGGTGTCGGCTATGAGATCATCTCTGATAATGCCAACATTCTCGAATGAAAGTAATCGATCGTCACACTTGCGGTGCATGTTCCGCTACGGCCGATTTATCTGTGTGACCCAGGCGGCAATTCCTCTTATGTTCAAGAAGATGGGTGTTCACACTTCTCTTTGTGGTACCAATATAAACCTGTCCACAACTACAAGCATTCAGGAGGACGATGGTTCAATCCCGCGTCCGGCCATCCTGATTTAGGTTTTCCGTGATTTCCCTACATCGCTCCAGGCAAATGCCGGGATGGTTCCTCTGAAAGGGCATGGCCGACTTCCTTCCCAATCCTTCCCTAATCTGATGAGACCGATGACCACGCTGTCTGGTCTCCTTCCCCAAACCAACCAACCAACCAACCAACTACAAGGAATTTTATATACCCCCGGTGCAGCCAAAGGGTGTCGTGCATCTTTTGCCAATCTTAAATATGTGTATGCTGTACTGTAGTGTTCCTGTTGATATGGGTGAAGAGAATGGAGTAGGTGAAATTTAGTGCTTGTGCAAAGGGGCCATCCAGCTTAACTTCTACAGTTGAATAATAGATCACCATCAACAGCGATCACCATCAACAGTGTCACATACCTTTAAACTGTGACAAATAGCACAGATGTTAGAAACTTAATCCGGAATCTTGGTGTACAATGTAGAATCCAGGTATTTTTCTCCCTCCCCTTAACAGCAAAAAACTGCAGTGAATATTCCTTCCAACACAACGATTTGAGCCAGTTATCAGCAAATTTAGTGTCACTGGGTGAGTATGCATTAGCAACCTCAATTACAGAGGCTTTGGATGAGAAATAGCCATTTTCAATAGCAGTTTAAATTAAAAGGGACATCTGAGAACATAACACCTATAAAATTTTGTGGAATTTATTTTACCTGTAATTACCAGAAAAACCTGGTTAGTAGTTATTAGCCTAAGGCAAAAAATTGTAATAATGTGTTTCACACTATTTTTATTCCATACTGACTTTTGCCCACACTAAAGCTTGGCTATGGTGAAATGAATTTCACTTCCTGGCTCCTCAAATAGAGCAGCATACCAATGCGAATGAAAACAGTAATATGGAGATTTGAAAACTACAAAGTAGTGTTTTAGAGAATATCTATGTTATGAAATAGACAAGAACAACTGACTGCTTAGCATCTTTTTCAGACATATGAAAAACAGATTTAAGCAGTCACATAACAATTAATAAAATGATGACACTCAATTTCATCAGAAACTATTTGTCAAACGAAGAAATAAAACTAAGCACAGCCTTGTCACTAATCATTTCCACATAATTGTCACGAAAATGGTTGATAAATCAAAAGACTACTGCCATACTGTAGTAAGCTTACCACTAGTTGCACTAATATTGTAAAAACAAATCAAATACTCACCTGATGCCCTGTGAGCAGCAGCATTCTTCAAGTAGTTTAGAGGAGGTGGTGGTATGGGTGGAGGCGTATCATCGTATAAAACTCCATATCTTTTTTCGTTATCTTTTACACTATCAGCAGTTTTGATCCTATAGACATCTGATGATTGGGCATGTTTGTTTGGTGATTCCTTATCCTATTAAAAAGGATGAAAAACAGATATCAGGAAGTGACAATTATTTAATTTTCAATGTGGAAAGTGAGTAACCTCAATCCTTCTGCTACAACAAGGAATTACTATGAAGTACAGCTGAAATGAAATTCTGGAAGATATTATATTAGGCAAGAAACTGATTTCTCTTCTAATAAACAAACAATCAATAATAAAAACATAATCTTATCCCATAATTAAATATAAACATATATTTGGGGCATAGACTCCCCACATCTCACAATTTGTGTGATGTTGTTTATTGAGCAGTCCTGCCCACGGAAAAAAAATCTACCAAATTACATAGCAGTTTCCTATTACCAAATTTTTCTATTGGTTATAGTAAAGTTATACAAAAGAAATTTTCATTTAATAAATTGTACTACTACTTGGTCAGAGTTTGTAATATCTATGTAAGTACAAAGGGAAAGAAAGGTTGAAGATAATACTATAAAAACAGCAAGGACCCAGCTTGCATTGCATTGCATTGCCACTCAAAAAGAGAAATGACAAGTGTTAAAATTCCATTTATTGAAGTGTTTTGGATACATATTTCGCCCCCACCCCTCCCCCCACACACTCCCTGCCACCCCAATGTCGCACATATATGGATAAATCTGAAGGTTTTCCGACGTGTGAGCAGGTCACATACAGCTGTCTACGTGAAAAACATGGATTTGCCAAATTTAGTCCACACATTTGTAGTGACTGTCCCAGAAACTGCAGACACTTCAATTCAAATGACATACATTGCAATCACTGGGAAGCATGGCAACAGCACATCTTGTCCCACAAATTTTATTTTAAAATTGTAGCTACAATGATATTGTTTATAATATCTTTCATTCAAAGCCTGGTAGCATTCCAAAGCAGTTGTGGATTTACAGTTCAGTAAAGAATGACAGGCCTGCTAATTTTCAGTGTTAATATGTGAGGCAGCACGCCTGACAAATCTACTGAATTCACATGAATTTGGGGATAATTGACACCTTGGTCATGATTATTACAGTGTCAATGAACTGATACATTGTTGCTTCACCTGGTATTTCTTTTAAAATGCTGAAATTTATGGTACTGATACTGTCGTTTTTGGATGCTAACACAGCATATCCACTGAGCAACTGCTAAGTTTGGTATTTGTATGTGAAATCCAGGAAAACTTTGTAAATCAATTCATCTGTGATTGGTGTGATTTTACAGAATTTTGTTGAAAATGTGATACACCATGTGGATTCATCGACTGCCGATTTCCTATTCTCAGTAACCAAAAACAGCTTTGTGGAACATTCAATGTACGCATCATGTTGTAGTTGTACAGACATTGGTCTTCAAAGTTAATGTCTGTAAATGTCATCATTAAGCGAGTTTTCATCAGCGGCTGCTGAAGAGAGTACAATTAGCAGAATTTGTCAAAAATCACCAGACCATAAAATGAGTGCACTACTGAAAGGCTGCTCCTTTTCTCTCAAAATTCCAATGCTTTATTGTGCACCATACTACTCTATCTCATACAATGAGTTAACATGATCGGAGTATTATTGTACAACAGATCAAATTCTCGGGTGCGATCAAATTCTCAGGTGCGCATATAAATTTTTAAACTTGGCACAGATTCCAAAAATCAACTGTGGCTTGTACCAGGTGTCACAGTCAAAGGGAGCACAGAGTGCGCCAGTGGTGCAGAAGGTAGAACACTGCCCCTAACACATTTCCACACTGAACCAAGTTGTAATCATGGAGTATAAATGGCACAGTATGACTGCATCCATTACATCACTCTGCAAGTCTGGCAATACACAGCCATAAAGTGTAACTTCCAATCCCAGCTGCTCTATGATGTCCTAAAGGAAAGTGTGAAGGCAAGGGGAACTGACAATAATTGAGACACCATGGTGTGGACAAGTCCAGTGACACTTATAGATAATGAGGGCAAATGATCACATCACCAGCTGCAATGATGTTATGTCCAGCTTAAATATCCCTGTTTCAGAAGCCTCAATCTCAGTGTCTGGTCATTCTGGCTGCATCTCTGATTCCAACAGAATTTTAATATTACTAGGAGCATGATAAGTTGGTTGGCAAATTGTGACATGCTGCCTGCTACATGAGTAAAGACTTCACCTCCGAGACTGTGGCCAGCTGGCTGTGATGGGACTTCACAGCTGCAAGCTGCCATTGTTGTTGGGTTAACTCCATGACTGAGGTAAGATGTGGGCTTTCCCCCTTCCCAAATGACTAGAAACTACCACTTTCAACCTGAGTACAACATCCCTGGTTGTACACTGTGTAGTTGATTTTGAGTTTTGAGCATCCGCCTTCATGACATCAGTCATCCTTGATATGCTGTTGGCACACACCTTAGTTCACCACCATCAGAGAAGACAATATATACTGTAAAATCCAAACTAGGCCGTATAAATGATGACTTTGGGCATATGACAGCTACCCTTCCCAGCTTCTGAGCTCAGTCTCCCGCACCTGTAGCATAACCACCATACCTGCTCAGCTGCCACGGCCACTAAAAATCCTGTCTTGAGGAGTGACAGCTACAATGGTAGTCAGAAATGGGCCTCACATTGGTGTGGCTACAACTGGCATCAGGAATGGCTGACCACTGCCACAGCTAGCTTCTGATGTCATTGTCATTACCACAGCAGCTTCGCTCATCTTGCAGTCAATGCTTTGCGCAGTGCAGGGCTGAGACTGAAAAGCATTTTGTTTAGTTTGTAACTTGAAATTTTGTATGTATAATTCATTGGCCATGGTGGCTCATTGTGGCATTCATTTTAATCTGAGGGTAACTCTTGTGCAGCTGTGTGAACTTCCTAACCTGTATGGTTTTAAGGGTACTTGTCTGAGTCACATTTGACGTCTACCAGGTGTACATTAAACATTCTTCCTGGGCAAGAGTTGCCGTGCACAAAGGCTGTGCTTACCCAAAAGTTTCAGTTGGGAACAGTACTCACTTCTTTAGGGAGAAGATGAATATGTTAATGTGTTACTGCAGAAGCATAATGAGTTCACTGAATCATTCTCAAATAGGTTCTCAAAGTTCAACATCCAAATGTACGAGCTAATGCAGAATGAGGAAGTCAATATGGCGCTATGCCAAGAAGCCGAGAATAGGGATCTCAATGTATTTTATACTGAAATGTCAAGGAGGGTTAGGGTGGAGAATCCTTCTGATTTGGCTGCAGCTATTTGGATCACCACACAGTTGGAAGAAACATATATATATATATCATCTAGGTGTCTTGGTGACTGCCTTGTGTTTGCTTCAGAAATTAAATGTCACACGTATGTATGTGAGGGCCATTTCCAACAACACTGTCATCAGCCAGAGTGCTATGAATGTGGACAAGTGGGTCATAAAGCACTGAAGTGCAGGAGTAAGAAATGAGAAATTTGTTATCAACAAAAAGAGTTCATTAAATGTGAACACAAATTTATCAGCCTTCTGAAAACGCTCCAAATACACTGTAGTATTGCACAAGTAGATGCAGAAACAGAATCCTGGTTGGGGAGTTTCATTGGTGGCAAAGAACATGGGTTTTAATAGATACAGGGGCACTGTATCAGTTGTTGCACTACACATTCTGGGTAAAAAGAGAGTAGGGTCACTGCATTACAAGTTACATGGTGTTTGTGATAATGATATAAATTCATTGGGGAGCAACACTGCTCTAATTTAGCACTGGAGCTAAGATTTTCTCTGAGCATATGGAGGCGTTGCCACGTGTTGGTGAAGGGTATTCTGTGATTCTCCGGTTTGATTTCCTTACTAATCATAATATTATCTATCTTTCATGGCATACAGATGATCTTAGAGGGACTTTGTTCCCACTTGGTGATACGGCCACAAGTGAGGCAATGTCGCAAGGTGCACTGATCATGAAGGAATTGGCATCTGCACTGCATACACATGATAAAGATGGGTTCCCATGATAACATAACAGGAACAGCGAAACTGACTTGGGTCTCTGTGGGTACAGATTTACTACAGGAGAAAGTAACAAGCATTTAGGTTCTGTGCACTGTTTTGTATGCAGAAGTGTAGCACACACATGGAACATGAATGATGAACGTATGGTTCTGGTTAGGCTACAAAATTTTGGTAAGGACGACGCAAGTCTACCAGCCACTGAACTCTGAAGTGTTGTTTCCAAGCAACAGGATGTGTTATTGACCAGTCACCACAGGATATGGGGACTAAATTTCAAGGTGTGGAAAGTTAGGAAAGAGATTCGTAGACTACAAGGCACAGTCAAGGAGTTATGTAAGGAGGCATGGAAAGAAACTATTTTCTTGGAAATTAGTAATGATTATCAAGAATTAGAACTGCCTTATGGGAAGCTAAAAGCATAGCTGATGCAAATCACAGCACAACAGTCACCTGTACACATACAGAGGAGATGGATCAATGCAGGAGCAGCTTGTTAAAAACCTGTTTTGGACAAAAAATGAATATGCTGTGGGAACTGAATACGACAATAGGTTAGGTGCAAGAAGCAGTAGGGGACACTAAGACCACAGTAGGGTGAAATATGACACAACTAACAAATCTGGGGCAAAATGCATTGGAAAATACTGAAGTTACATGAGAGAGTGCTACAGAACTCATGGAGTGTGTGCATAATATGGTAGCAACAGCAGATAACAACTTGGCAATGATTCAGAAATGATTGAGCACAATGGATGAAAAGATGACTATCACAAGATGGTTAAGGACACTGATAGACAGAATTGATGAGGCAAGATTTCAAGAAGAAGGAATGCAACCAGCAGTTCACCATGCTGTACTTGGACAACTAAGTTCAGAATTGATGTCACTGCAAAAATTTTTGGAAGGGTTATGGCAAGCACAGAAGGGCTTCCTAACAGAGTTTCCGCATTTAGTTAACACAAGGAAATTTACCAGTAGTACTGTTGGAGAGGAGGCAGATAAAGGAAGACTGCTTATATGTATTAGATTCCTGGTAGTAGGTAGAATCGTGGGTTATCAGTGTCACACCATTCATCTGTGCCCAATGAAATGGAAAATCATGAATACATGAGTGGCAACTACAGACTAAAGAAGTATTGGTGATTTTGGAATGACAAGATGCACATACTTTTATGACATCAGAGCAGGTGTGAGAGTGTAGAGCTGGAAGTATTACCATTTGTCCAAGCACAATAGTTTGAACAGACACACGGTCACGCAAAGTTTAGTTGTTCAAGGGTGAACTCGATGCAGTGCAATGCCACAGGAAGTAAATTTTCAGGAAGTAGAAACCCACTGAATTTACTCATCTTTGTGCCACAGACGGTGATCATCAACTGTTAAAAGGATGGAAAACCTAGGAGCATGGAAAGGACGGTACTTCAGAACAGTGGTATCTTGATCAGTGGCTTGACTTGTAATGGATCAGGGCCTAACTATCATTTACCTGCAACCATCATGGGTATAGGGATGACCACAATCAAGTTAGTGACACTAATGTTGTACTGGCTAGAAAAACCTTTGGATATTCTACTTCCACAAAATATAATCAGAAAGATTAGATTTTTTTTTAAGGTGGAATGACACTTTGAATCCAAAAACCCTACTCTCGATATGTGCACAAATTGCACCAGAAAAGGGGTGTATTACTGCGGAAGAGACATTGAAACATATCCAACATTTTCAGGAAAAACAGCATTCTACTACTAGCACAGCTGTGTTTCTATCTTATATAAGCTACCTATGCTTGAGGTGCAAACCTGACACTACTCCTACTTTTGCACCAGCTCCCTGCAGAACGGCTCAACACCATAACTAAGGAGTAGGAACTGAAACCAATTGGATCGATGTCTGTAATTAGATTATAGTACGTAGAATGGGAACTATCTTGCCTATATTAGAGAGTTAAACATAGATTCACACGGGAAGTAGTGAACTCACTCTCCTGAGTTTTAACTAAGATAGTACAGCACAAACCAGAATTCCCTTAATCAATGTAAAATGGAAGTAACTGTAGGGTGATGATAAAATAAAATTCAGGACGAATTTTTTGAGGATGGGTGTATTGTTGCACAGCAGATCCAATACCAGCTGTTCAAACAAATTTGTAAAAGTGGTGCAGAGAGCAGAGAAACAGGTCCAGCTCATACCTCGTGTCACAATCAGCATCTGGGGCATGAACAGAGTGCAAATGTGGCAGAAGGCAGGGCACTGTTCATAACATGTTGTCACACCAAGTGGAGTCTTAATCAAGGAGTACAAATGGCTCAGTATGACAGCAGCCAATATGTAATTTGCAAACCTTGCAATACAGAGCCACAACATGTAACATCTGAGATCAGCTGCTCTACGGTATCCTAGCACTAACAGAAAGTGTGAAGGCAAGGGGAACTGACAATAATTGAGACACCATCTTGGGGACAAATCCACTGACACCTCCAGATAATGAGGGCAAATGAATGCATCATCAGCTGCAATGATGTTATATTCAATTTAAATACCCCCGTTTCAATAGCCCCAGTCTCAGTGTCTGGTCATTCCATCTGCATCTCTGATTCCGATGGAATGGTGAATCATAATGTGCTGCTTGCTGCTTTAGTGAAAACCGTAGCTATCCAGCTGCAGTGAGACTTTGCTGCTGTAGGCTGCCACTGCTGTTTGATTACATCCATGACTAATAGAAGATGTGGACTAGCCTGGGCCATTACATGGTGAATGGCCATAACAAGTTACTGTAAACTACTTTCTTCAACTTGCTGGGCGAGGTATCCACGTACCGCCTCCCTGGTTGTATGTGGCTCCATCTCCTGCTCTGTTGTCAATCTGAGACCTGGGCTTCTGCCTTCATGACACCCACTGTCTTTGTATGGTGTTCACACACCTAAGTGCACGCCCATCTTCAAGTGCACTGAGGGAATCATACAAGTTGCTGGCGAGTCACAGCAGGCTTGTGCCTACACATTCCTGATTCAGCTATCCGAATGACATTGCTGTTGGCTCCTGACCTGTAAAACGCCAGCATGTCCCACATTCTTTGTCACACTCAAGTGTGTGATTCAGCACACCTTTCGCTGTGCCATAGAAGACATTCTGTACTGTAAAATCACCAGAAATAACTATGTTCCTAGACAATGTTGTTCAACTGACACCTTTGGGCATGTGACAGCTACCTTTGCCAGCTCCTGAGCTCAGCCTCCTACACATTTAGCGCCACCACTTCATCTGCTCAGCCTCCACGCCCACAAAAAATCCTGACCCAAGAGGTGACTGCTAGAGTGCTTTACCTATTAAACAATTTTTGCTGATATTACATGTTGGTGTCTTTGTGATTTGCATATTCAACAGCATTTTCTGTGCTGAATGCACTTTCTGGCCACAATGCAAAAGAGTTACCACAATTCCATAGGATGCAATTACCAGTGAAAAGCTTTTTGTGATCATATTATAGGCAAAATGAGAACAGTTTTTCCTGTGTCTATAGGCACATCCAGGAAATATAGTTTGCAGCTTTGGCTTGCAACTACATACATACCATATGCTATGTGCTGTTCTGGAACTAATTTTGAAATATTTGTTTCAGCAAATATACCCAATTTGGTGACATCAAAGCATATTTCCATTAGCAAACCATTATCAAAAGATAATCTGCAGATTGATTCAGTGCAGCCATATCCATTTATACAGGTGCTTTGTTAGCAACTGCCAAATATATGCCCTCAATCAAAACCACCACCTAATTTTATACCTGTGGTGTGAATTTAATGTCTGGATTGTCACTCACAGCACACAAACAATGCAGAATGTCATTACTCGTGTAGTGTTTTTATTTTTCTCAAGGATCTTTTGGCTTACATGGAAAGCACATAGTCAATACAATTGCAAATAATGCGTGAATTTGTTGTGGTTGAGCCATATTAGATGCACTATCTTGACATTGACGTATGAATTGTCCGTTTTCAAGAGTGAACACCATTTTTTCATACTTTAAAAGTGATGAATTTGCCCCCCATCTCCAGTTTATTTTTGACAATAGCGTGGATATCCATCATTGCCTGTGATAGTTTCAGCAAGTATTTCCCATCAGATATGCATGGTGAATTGTTGTTGAGTAAGCTACACGGACCATGAATCACGTTTTTGGTGATAACTTCAAGTATGCCTCAATCAGTGTCAGCATCTGGTGTTTCTGCTGACATTACTGGATAAATCTGATGTAGTGTGTCTTTTTCAATCAACAAAATCAAAATGTGTGCATGTAGCAATCCTCTCTTTTGCTATTTGATATGAAAAGTATAGGGAACAGTCTAATGAAAATGACACACATGTGGAAAAAAGTAAGTAAACTGTTTGTTATTTCAAAAGTAATTGCTGTAACTGTTAATATATTTATCCCACTGTGAGACAAGATGGTCAATTTCTTTGTGGAAAAATTTTAGCAGCTGCTTACAGAATGATGATTGTATACAGGCGTGCACATGAAGCAACAGGTGGGCCAACCTGCATGTTGCCAAGGTTTTTTGACTATGCTGCCAAAGTTGCACTGGGAAGCCCTTACATATCCTCCATAAAGCCCCTGTCTCTCTCTCCATGAGATTTCCATATTTTTGGAGTCCTGAAGGAAGATGTTAGTGGCCATCAGTTTCAGATGAAGAGGTGCATACCAGGATACAGTCACAATTCTGTAGGCAACCATAAACCTTTTCCCATGAAGGCACTGACTATCTTGTCTCTAAGCAGGATAAATGTGTTAACAGTTGTAGTGATACCTTTGGAAATAATAAACAGTTTACTCACTTTTTTTCAATTTGTCATTTTCATTTGAGTGCCCATTATCACTCACAGCACTGACTTATTCATTCCCTCACCACTTTGTGGATTTCTCAGTTTGATGCTGAGATGTTATCCATCTTCTTCTTGTCAAAAGAAAATCAGATATTGCAGTCTATTGTTTCAGTGGCGAGTTTCTAAGACTCGCTGAACATCACCATTTCATTAATTGTTGGTGCACTGTACTCTTGTGTTAGTGTCATCAGGTGACATTTAGTGAAGGGCAGTTCTGAACAGTCAAACTAATTTGGTGTGTTGATTGAATAAAGTTTTGTAATGCAGTTATGATTTTTCATTTACTGTCGGTATTGAATTGACAGTGTTCATAAAGTTGTTCCGATTTGGTGTGTTGATCAAATAAAGTTTATAATGCCACTATAATTTTTCATTTATTGCCTGTATTGGATTGACAGTGTTCATCAAGTTGTTCATGTTTCCCACGAAATAAATGTGAAGTAATTTGTGATCAATATTCGACAGTGGTATTAATGACCCTACACAATGATAAATTTGCGCTTGCGCTTCTAATGTTGACACATAATTCTTGCACACAATATTTTTTTTAACCAAACAATGTCCTTTAAAAACATGAAGTTTCCTTGTGTATGTTTGCCAAGAAATGGTTTGATTAGTTTCTGTCACCTGATACCAATACTGATAATGGTTCAGATAATTAAAGAATTTCTTGCAATTTCATTTTTCCTCCCATCCAGTATACTCCAGATGTTTCATGCTTACACTGGACATTACTGCAATGCACACAAAATTCATCCACTTTTGCAATGACCAAACTAAGATGAAGACTGTAATCATAATAAGCATTTTAATGAAATGCACCCAGATGTAAATCAGTGCACAGCATTTGTGCAGATTGAACAGTGGGTACGTGAGCAGTTCACAGTCTTGTTTCCCAATATTTGTTTCAGTTGAACAGGCTTGAGCAGTGCATAATTGAATGGTTTCCAGTCTTACATGTAATTCCTTGTCTGTTTCTAAAGCTCGTGCTGCCTTTTTTTCCATATGTGTAAATTGGCCAGTCACTTGTTTGGGCAGCATAACTGATTTGACAGCAACAATGAGGCTTTGTGTTGACTATTAAAAATTCATTTGGAAAAAGAATAAAGCACATGTGAAATCTTTTTTCTGATGTATGACATCCTCTATGCGAGATGACAATAACACAATGGTAATGGTGGTTTGGTAGTTATCACAGCATCAACAGAACAGTGCATATTGTGATGCTAAAAAATAGGCTACAACAAAGTACCAACATGTGCAAATTTGAAATCTTTACATACTATGTTTTTGATGGAATACACAATATCCTGGGATATACTATTTCTGATTATTGTATAAAAAATATTGGTATTTTTTATGTTTAAATGATACAGATTTTGCAATGCATGCCCATTTGCTGGTCAAGTGGCTACGGTTTAAGGAAACTTCTCAAGGATTAGATCATTTTCTTTTATACATATATTTGATTTTGCTGGAAATAGCCGACAAGTTTCACAAAATTTCTTTGTATGCAAAATGCATCCCTCACGGAATATGACTGTCAACCACAGTTTAAAATTTACAATTTCTCATTATGCTGTAACGGTTTTGATAATTTCTTGTTTATAGTCATTATAATATTATTAATATTGTTGCAAGACCAAAGGTATTCACAAGGAAATTTATGTTGTATAGCATGTCTACACACAGTTCAACTTTTTTTGCAAAATCACCATGGAAGGTGACTCGGTGGCACTGGTTTAGCATTCATTACGAGCAGGGTTCAAATCTTGTCCAATTATTAATATTTTGGTTTTCCATCATTTCCATAATTCACTTCTATAGAGTGACAGGATGATCCCATTGAAACAGCTGTGGCCAATTTTTTTTGCCTGTTTGATTTTAGCTTTAGCTCCATCTCGGATGATTTTCTCATCCATAGAAAATTGAACACCAGGACTTCCCATTAAAATGCTACACTCTCTTGAGTGATGCATACACAGTTATGTCTTACAAATAAAATACTGGTGGTCTGGAGAACACACTACAACAGCTAAAGGAATAAGACAAATGGATAAACAAAGCATCTTTCAACAATTTCTGCATTAATAAATCATAACAATCAATTTAATATAGAAATTAGTCTCCTCAAAACACTGTGTGTCAATGAGTATTTTTTATGAATGGGTATGTGTGTGCTAATATACTGAAGAGCCAAAGAAACTGGCACACCTGCCCAACATTGTGTAGGGTCTCCGCGAACACGCAAAAGTGCCGCAACACGATGTGGTAAGGCATCCCAGATATGCTCAATAATGTTCATGTCTGAGGAGTTTGGTGGCCAGCGGGAGTGTTTAAACTCAGAAGAGTGTTCCTGGAGCCACTCTGGATGTGTGCAGTGTCACACTGTCCTGCTAAAATTGCCCAAATCCGTCGGAATGCCAAATGGACATGAATGGATGCAGGTGGTCAGACAGGATGCTTACATACGTGTCACCTGTCATAGTCATATCTAGACATATCAGGGATCCCACATCACTCCAACTGCACATGCCCCACACCATTATAGAGCCTCTAATCAGCTTGAACAGTACCCTGCTGACATGCAGGGTCCATGGATTCATGAGGTCTCCATATCCGTACACATCCATCCGCTCGATACAATTTGAAATGAGACTCGTTCAACCAGGCAACATGTTTGCAGTCATCGACAGCCCCATGTTGGTGCTGATGGGCCCACGTGAGGCATAAAGTGTTGTGTCGTGCATTCATAAAGGGTACATGAGTGGGCTTTCGGCTCTGAAAGCCCATACCGATGATGTTTCATTGAATGGTTCACATGCTGACACTTGTTGATGACCTGGCATGGAAACCTGCAGCAATTTGCAGAAGGGTTGCACTTCTGTCATGTTGAACAATCTCTTCAGTCATTGTTGGTCCTGTTCTTGTAGGCTCTTTTTCTGGCTGATGCAATGTCAGAGATTTGATGTTTTACCAGATTCCTGATATTCACGATACACTCGTGAAATGGGAAAATCCCCTCTTCATCACTACCTCAGAGATGCTGTGTCCCGTCATTCATGTGCCAACAATAACACCATGTTCAAACTCACTTAAGTCTGGATAACCTGCATTGTAGCAGCAGTAACCGATCTAACAAAAGACACTTGTTGTCTTATATAGGAGTTGCCAACTACAGCACCATATTATGTCCGTTTACATATCTCCGTATTTGAATACACATGCTTATACCAGTTTCTTTGGCACTTTGATGTATTCATGAAGACTGCTTCATTCAATGAAGAGCCAATGAAAGATGAATAATCATTCCTATAGAGATTTCTGTAAGTAGGAAGTGTACACATGACTACATTTATGTTTTAGCAGAACCATGAACAAAGTTTCAGAACCACACAGCCATAATAGTACACTAAAGCCAATATATTCACTTTCAGAAAATGGCCGCAAGTACACTGACACGAATTTTGTGAAGTTTTCTAAGCATTAATTTAATTGCAAAAGATGCTACAAACATTTGAAGTCTTTATCATCACCATCATTTG
Organism: Schistocerca americana; assembly: GCF_021461395.2. NCBI lineage: Eukaryota > Metazoa > Arthropoda > Insecta > Orthoptera > Acrididae > Schistocerca > Schistocerca americana. The sequence continues at coordinate 360,960,538 of NC_060122.1, read as the reverse complement.
CATATCACACACCCTTGACAGCACACACCGCCTTAACAAGTTGCTCCCACTTCCATCAAGAGAATGGTCCCTTGAGATGACGCATTTTCACCTTTCTTGAAGAGGAACTAGTGGAAAGTTGGCACTCAGGGACAGTCCATATGCTCAGATAATGTTTTACTTCCTATAAAAGGCAAGTATCTGTGTTTGAGATGCAGTCTAGTACACAGTTTTAACTTGTCTCAAATGTTCATTAATGCCTCATGCTTCCAGCCACCTGATATACCTATACCTGATGTACCTAGCTGTGTTAGCTGATTTACCGGCTGACCTCACCAACAGAATCTGAATCTATTAAAATGGAATGTTTCTTGTGGTTTTCTTCAACCACAACTTTGGTATTGTTTTCTCACACTTCCTTCCCACATGACCAGAGCATAAGAACTATTAGGTTCTCACAACGTGTATCATCTAGTTCCCCCACCTCTCCCCATCCACCTCATGAAATCACATAATCTTTGTTTGTCCATTGTCTCCATCTTGAACAGGAACAAATATGGACCTTATAATTCTTCTTTCAATGAAAAATATCTTTATTTCATACTTCTTAGTTACCCAAATTTTGCAGCCATAAAATACAATTTGGTACATGATGTGATTTATACTTTGATCTTTATTATGCGTGATAGGACATTGGTTTTCAGTATGTTTTACAAGTTAAAGAAACAACCGTCATCTACTTGTGTCTTATTCATTGAATTGAGTTTTAATTACATGCGTATAGTGAACCATGTTCTGAAAGGTACATTGTTCATACACTAATTAAGCTATAAAGAAGAACAACTAAAATTACAAAATACTTGCTGACAGAAAAAGTGTAGCAACTACAAAAAATAGTTAAAATAAAACAAAACTGTGCATGTTAAGAGAGAATGTGAATATATTTCAATAACAACACACCAAATCAAATAAGCAATGGAATTGGTAGTTTCAGCATACTGCTGATCCCCACAGGCTTCAGAGCTCAATAAAGGTGTCGGTGCTCAGGGGAGCACGAAACTATGACTGTATTATTTCTTAAAACAACCTTCGTCCTGCTGTTCCAAATAGTCCACAACATTCTAGGGTTAACAGAGGATGGGAGTGAACGTAATGAAGTTATATATATGTATTCTATCAAGTGGGTATCTTACCATGATACAGGTAGGTCACCCTGTAGCAATATCTTGTCATACTCCCCACCCTTCCCTCAAATATTACCTGAAGTGGAGTCTCTGCCAGTACCAATAACAGCACTATTGACTTTGTGTCATTTTCCTTTAGTCTTACCATTCTTACATACAATGAATCAAGATTTATTATTAATCTGCTTTATCGTAATCATAAGCATACTGTTGGGGCAGGTAGTGTCATGTTTTCAAAACTCATAAACATATCCTATAAAACAGAATTATGATCACCTAATTCACAGGTACACTACATGAACATGCAGCCCAGTGCCTAAAATGTAAGCTTACCACCTTGTATAATAAACTTTCACTTCCCACTCAGATCACCTGTAATTGCTACAGTAGCTGTAAGAACAACTGAACCATAATGAAATACTTTTCACAGTTGACAGACAAATTGGATCAGGCATCTTAAAAGCCTACGAGCATATAGGTTGCCTATCAGCACACATGAGATAATGTTCACAAAATGAGATCTACCAAGGTAATTGTTTTTTAAATCAGAACAATGTCTAAATGATGAGCTTTGTGTAATTACATTGATGTCAATAGAACATTAATTTCCAACCTCCAGTTCTTCTTCAGGCTAACTGTTACATGTATTATCGATGCAGTTTAGTAGAGTGCTATCGGTCTGCAGTCATGAATGGAAACAGTGTGACTTGAGTTTATTGATCAGTCTTTTAATGTTCCTCAAAGAGCCATTCCAAGCTTTGACCAAGCACCCATGATGACTTCACAGCAAAATGGGTGGTTGGTATGGAAAGTTGCTCACCAAATTGACATACACCATTTACACATTCAACCACTATCATGAGACATTAAATACTAAAGAGCTATCTCATGGTGGCAGCACATGACAATAACAACAACAACAACTGAGGATGGCTGCCTAAAGGTATCCTGAGGAAAATGCAACAGAACTGTGCACTGCCTTTTAGGAAGCAACTAGGGGGACTGTGTCAACCTAGACAGCACAAAACAATCTCCAATCACTCCATCTGGCCTTTCTGCATCCATACAAACAGTATAAGCCTCTAAGCATTGTGGTGCTCAAAGAAGGTTGGAAATACAACACCTGCAATGGAACCTGGACCAATGGTGCTATGTTCTCTTTATTAACTAGTAGAGGATTTGCCCGACACCTGATGGTGGTTGTAGAAGAGTGTGGAGCCACCCAGTTACTCAACTATGTATCACGCTTGCTGTCCCATGGGTTCAGCAAGGAGCTGGTATCAATGCATGTTGGACACTTCTCATCACTATTAAGCTCAATTTGAAGGCTGCGAAGGATTGAGACAGGATCCTTCAACCTATTATCCCATCCTAGTCATCACTTTAGCAACAGTTTCATTTTTAAAGATAATAATACAGAGCACAATGTGTCCTCCTTGTGAACACCTTCCTCTAGGAGGCAGAAATCAACCAATCAGAATGAGAAATGGTACCTACAGGCATGTACCAGGCTAACCAAGCCTGGAACCAGTTTAGACTTTCAGTGCATCATTGCAGGAACCATTTTTATAGCTGGGCGATCTCGGAAGGAAGCGTGTGAAGGGAAAGTTGGAAGTTTTGTAAGTAAATACATAAAACAAATAAGCAACCATTCAAAGCTAAGTGTTCAGGATGACTACAGTGGAAATGGCATAAGATGATCCCCGACAGTTCGCAGCACTGTTGCCAGCTTTCAACTGCAATGTGCTGATGATTGCAGGCAAAAATGTAGCCATCTTCAGAGCTGCGATAACACTACAGTGTTAATATGGAGACGATTACAAAATCGCGTTACATTATTGGTTGAGGCAGGCCTACAAAGCTGCCTTGCCAGCCCACTGCAACTGTCAGGAACCAACTTGGGCCAACCCAACTACATCTGCATTCGGATGTGATACACTTGTCACTGCAGTGAAGGACATTTTCACATATTAACAGTAGTCACAGAAAGAGCTCTTCCAGGTAATCTGCAATACTTAATAAGATGACTATGTATTATGCTACATCATCTGTAGCGAAACAGGAGTAGTACTGAATTTGTAGGCAACTTTACAGAACATTTATTAACCAACTCTCAATACTAAACATAACTTGAACATGTGATGTGTTCTTTCAATCTAACTTCTGTTGTGAATTTTCGTGCAAGGGTCATTGCCACTTCTCATACATTGTAAGTAATGGAAGGAGTAAAGATGAAAACTCACTGTAAATTTTTTTGATTTAGGACAACACTAACTAGCACCCCCCTCCCCCTCCCACACACACACACACACACACACACACACACACACACACACACACACACACACACACACACCTTCACAGCTAGATTGTCCTGACCAACTACGTTGTATCAGTGCTGCAGCTCAATTGAGGTGAAGGGATGTACTAGGTGAAGGGGAGAAGGGAAGTGTGGAGGAGGAAAGAAAGGTTGGCGTGAAAGGTGACTGATGGATGGGAGGGAGCAGTGGCAAGTGGAACAGATAGGAATGTGGCACTGGTGAGCTTCCTTGGCACGGGCAGGGAGAGTTTCCATGTGGTACACAATGACCTGTGAGTGGGATAGGAGGCAGTTGAGAATCAGAACAGGATGACTGCATGACTGAAGGATGAGTTATAAGAACAGTTTCCATTTACTTAGTTCAGAGAATCTAGTATGGGGGGAGGTGGGTATGGAATCTAGAATGCATGTGTTATAAAGCAGCCACTGAAATTTAGCATGTCATACTCAGGAGCATATTCTGCCACATGCTGTTCAGGTCAGCTCTTGGACAGTCTATCAATGGGCATTAATTTACATGATCACATGGTTGATTTTCATGCAGCATAACACACATTGTAAAAGTTATGATTTGGCATGTGAGATCTGTTTGCAGAGTAGTTTTGGAAAGTAATGGCTGTCTGTGACGTCCTTAGTGTGATATTCAGCATAGTTGGCAATGGATTGCTCATCACTGCAGAAAGGCCATTCATTGTTAGCCAGTCAATGTATGAGAGAAGTTTTTGAATGTAGAAACAGTGGCAGCTATCAAAATGGAAGTACTGCTGGTGGCTAGTGCACTTGATATTGACAGAGGTTCTATGAACCTAGTAGAGAAGTAGAGGTCATTGTTCAGAAAAGTGATAGACTGGGCTGCATAGACCTAGGTGAAGAGCACAGGAGAGGAGGTGTTGAGGCTGTGGAGGAATGAGGATAGAGTGTCTTGGTTCTGGGTCCAAATTTTGATATATCATCTCCAAATTACATCGATGTGAACTGTCCCTACAATACATCCTTCAGTCCCACAATCTTGGCCTCGGCCTCCACTAATACATGTCATACATTCATCCACAGCTGTCTCTATGGCCCCTATTGCTATACTCATACCCTTCTCTCCACTGTGTTCCTCTTCTGTATTTATACTCTTGATCACTCCTCAACATCATTGTGTATCAATAGTAACTCTTTCTTTCACCATGGCAAGCTCACCAGTGCCACATGCCTAGACCATCTGCTCATTGCTCATCCTCTCAGCAGTTAGCCCCCTTCTCTCTAATCCCTCATTCAACCTAACACAATGTTGATGCGTGTGTGTGGGGGAGGGGGAGGGGGGCTCTAGGAATGTAGCAATAGTAAGCTTGCCGTGGTGCAACAAAGGAAGTTACCTTTGACACATAATGGTGTGGACGAGTGATCAAGAGGAGAAACAGAACAGGAGAAGAGAAAGGCAGTGATGAAGAGGATATGAGTATACAAGTGGGGGCAAAGAGATTGTTGTGGATAGGTGTGGAAGAGTGACTAATGGAGGTTGAGTCCAGACAAGCATGTATGTGTTACTTCTGAAGGAGGGAACTGTATGAAAGCTCAGTCTTGTTAATATGCCTCTCACCAACACAATGCCTCAAACTATATAGTGTGTTACCTTGCACCAGGGCAGGCTCACCAATGCCACATGTCTAGCCCAGCCCATAACAGAATGTTGAATTCCCAAATGATTTGTGAAATGGAATGTCCCACGTGTCTAGCTACAATTACCATTCCACATTCAAAGTCTATTAATTTGCATCATTTGGCCATAATTACATCGGAAACCATTTTACACGAATCACCTGAGTACAAATGGCGGATTACTTAATGTTATGAATTCATTATATAGTTTACAGTTTCTTTTACAAGATATCTTGATAGAAGCAGCTTTTGATGGCTTCTTAATGCTCTTTTGGGTGCAACTTTGTACATGATTTTAGGAAATTATGTGCTCAAGTGGCAATGCTGCTGCATAACGAGAGTCGTTTAACTTTCTACTGGTATCCAGCTCTAAATATATCAGTCCGCACTCAACTTGTAGAAGGCAGTACATAAAATGTTTGAATAGATTCAATATATATCAGCCTGCTTCTGCCCACTGAGATGCATCAGTATCCTGGGAGACACTGCAAGTTGTGATGATCAGCATCTGACATCCCTGTCTGAAAGCTGTGTTCTTAACTGTATTTCTATCTACTGTAATGCTATCAGGTAACATGGTAATGGGAAGTGTTGGATGGAGATAAAATGTAAATAACAAAAGGAGTAAAGGTATCACTCTGTATAGCTTGAGGCATTATTTTTGATAGTCATATTAACAAGACTGAGCTTTCAGACAATGTTCTCCTTCAGAAGTAACAAATACATGCTTGTCTGGCCTCAACCTGCACTATTAACTGTCCCACAGTCACCCGCATCATCAGTCTCTGTGCCCCGCACTAACATACTTACATCCTCCTCTCCAATGCCTTTCTCTTCTTCTGTTCTATTTCTACTCTTGATCACTCCTCCAGGTCATTAAGTGTCGAAGGTAACTCCCTTTGTTGCACCAGGGACAGCAAACTACTGTTACATTCCTAATGTGCTTGCTGCCTGGCCCTCTCAGTAGTTAGGGGCCCCTTCTCTCCAATCCTCCTAAGCACCCCCCCCCCCCCCTCTCTCTCTCTCTCTCTCTCTCTCTCTCTCTCTCTCTCTCTCTCATACACACACACACACACACACACACACACACACACAAACACACAGAGAGAGAGAGAGAGAGAGAGAGAGAGAGAGAGAGAGAGAGTGTTTCAAAGTCTTTGCATCAAATATGTAGGGGAGACAGGACATGTGAAAACCAACTTCTATTACAGACAAAATGCTCACTGACATTTCCCGGCAATGTACTCAATCAGTAAATCAATATGTCTTCTATGTCAGTCTGTTCCCTGATACAGCTGATCAGTTTTCTTCCTCTTCTAGTAATCTGCACATGAATCTCTCCATTGCTCACTAAACAATCCTTAGTTCATTGAAAGCATTCAATGTACAAGGGACATTCACTAAGCAATGCAATAATTTTTTTCTTAGCCAAATTTCAATTGAAAAAATGTAGAACTTTTGTGGGACATCATGGAATAGACCTGTTTCAGCTCCTATAGTTTTATGAAGCTTTGATAGGTGGCAGCGCAATACGTAGCGCTCAAAATGGCAGTGCATTCCAAGCAGAGAGCTGTCACTGAGTTTCTCTTGGACACACCAGATCAACACAGATATTAAAAGGTGCTTGGAGAATGTCTATAGAGACCTGGCAGTAAACAAAAGCATGTCGAGTCATTGGGCAAGGCGTCAGTCATCACCGCAACAAGGTCGCGCGAACCTATTCGATCTCCAGTGTGCCAGCCAGCAGTGTACAGCTGTCATTCGTGCAATGTCGGAATGACACTTTCATTCATTGATAATCACTCACGGCACTACACAACTGGATGTCTCTGCTGGTAGTGCTGACACACCAGTTGGGGTACTCAAAGGAGGGTGCCTGATGGGTTCCTCAGCACCAAACAGGAGAGCATAAAGAGCAATTAAGAACCATCTGTGGGGACTTGGTTGGGTGTTACGAGGCTGCTCATGACAATTTTTTATCAAACAGCATCACAGGCAATGAAACATGGGTTCATCACTTTGAACAGGAAATAAAGTGGCAGTCTATGGAGAGGCACCATACCACCTGTCCTCCAAAGAAAAAGTTCAAAGCTGCACTCTCAGCCAGTAAAGTCATGGTGATGGTTTTCTGGGACTATGAATGGGCTGTTCTGTTTGATGTCTTCCCTCATGGTGCAAGTGTACTGCACTACCTTCACAGAATTGAAGAAATGACTTCAGTGTGTTTTGTTGCCACAAAAATGCAAACAAGCTGCTTCTTCTTCATAACAACACAAGGCCTCACAAGTCTGTGCACCCAAGAGGAACTCACAAAATTTTGCTGGACTGTTCTTTCTCATTCACCCTACAACCTGGATCTTGCACCTTCTGACTTCCATCTGTTTGGCCAATGAAGGATGCTCTCTGTGGCAAGCAGTACAGGGATGATGAGGAGGTTATTGATGCAACAAGACATTGCTCTGATGTCAACCAGTGGAGTGGCGCAATGTGGGCTTATAGGTCCTCCTAGTAAGGTGGCATAAGGCCATTGCATGGAATGGGGATTTTGTTGAAAAGTAGGGTTTTGTAACCAAGGGGGGAATAATATGATGTATTGAAATACTCATCAACTGAAATTATATCCAACGACATTCCCAACAATGGGAGGTACCATCGATACCCATTATTTACCAGCAGACGATTGTAGAGTATATAATTCTTGATGATATAGTTAACTTGAGGAGTGAAAGAACCTAACAAATATGTGCTTTTATTGTGTTATATTACTTTCTGACATGCAACTTTAGAAAAATACAGATAGTGACATTTTAGAAAAGGTTTGACTTCTTGCACTGTAATACGTCTGAGATGTAAACATAATTAGCTATGACGAATTAATTTAGTTGAAAGCTATGGCCTTAGAAGAACCACTGATTTTTGAAATGTTTTTGGCTTTCTAGTATTATACTACACGAGATTAAACATCACTAAATAATGTTTCTTCGGATAGAAGATAGAAGAACCATAGACCTTCCCGTTGGTGGGGAGGCTTGCGTGCCTCAGCGATACAGATAGCCATACCATAGGTGCAACCACAACGGAAGGGTATCTGTTGAGAGGCCAGACAAATGTATGGTTCCTGAAGAGCGGCAGCAGCCTTTTCAGTAGCTGCAGGGGCAACAGTCTGGATGATTGACTGGTATGGCCTTGTAACACTAACCAAAATGGCCTTGCTGTGCTGGTACTGCAAACGGCTGAAAGCAAGGGGAAACTACAGTCGTAATTTTTCCCAAGGGCATGCAGCTTTACTGTATGGATAAATGATGATGACGTCCTCTTGGGTAAAATATTCCAGAGGTAAAATAGTCCCCCATTTGGATCTCCGGGTGGGGACTACTCAGGAGGACGTCATTATCAGGAGAAAGAAAACTGGTGTTCTACAAATCGGAGTGTGGAATGTCAGATCCCTTAATCGGGCAGGTAGGTTAGAAAACTTAAAAAGGGAAATGGATAGCTTAAAGTTAGATATAATGGGAATTAGTGAAGTTCGGTGGCAGGAGGAACAAGACCAATAGGGGTAATGCAGGAGTAAGTTCAATAATGAATAAAACAATAGGAATGCAGATAAGCTACTACAAACAGCACAGCGAACGCATTCTTGTGGCCAAGACAGACACAAAGCCCACACCTATGACAGTTGAACAAATCTATATGCCAACTAGCTCTGCAGATAATGAAGAAATTGAAGAAATGTATGATAAGATAAAAGAAATTATTCAGATAGTGAAGGGAGATGAAAATTTAATAGTCATGGGTGATTGGAATTCGATAGTAGGAAAAGGAAGAGAAGGAAACGTAGTAGGTGAATATGGATTGGGGGTAAGAAATGAAAGAGGAAGATGCCTTGTGGAATTTTGCACAGAGCACAACTTAATCATAGCTAACACTTGGTTCAAGAATCATAAAAGAAGGTTGTATACATGAAAGAAGCCTGGAGATAATGACAGGTTTCAGATAGATTATATAATGGTAAGACAGAGATTTAGGAACCAGCTTTTAAATTGTAAGACATTTCCAGAGGCAGATGTTGACTCTGACCACATTCTATTAGTTATGAACTGCAGATTAAAACTGAAGAAACTGCAAAAAAGGTAGGAATTTAAGGAGATAGGACCTGAATAAACTGACTAAACCAGAGGTTGTAAAGAGTTTCAGAGAGAGCACAAAGGAACAATTAACAAGACTGGGGGAAAGAAATACAGTAGAAGAAGAATGGGTAGCTTTGAGGGATGAAGTAGTGAAGGTAGCAGAGGATCAAGTAGGTAAAAAGACGAGGGCTAGTAGAAATCCTTGGGTAACAGAAGAAATATTGAATTTAATTGACAGAAGGAGAAAATATAAAAATGTAGTAAATGAAGCAGGCAAAAAGGAATACACACATCTAAAAAAGGAGATTGACAGGAAGTGCAAAATGACTAAGCAGGCATGGCTAGAGGACAAATGTAAGGACGTAGAGGCTTATCTCACTAGCGGTAAGATAGATACTGCCTACAGGAAAATTAAAGAGACCTTTGGAGAAAAGAGAACCACCTGTATGAACATCAAGAGCTCAGATGGAAACCCAGTTCTAAGCAAAGAAGGGAAAGCAGTAAGGTGGAAGGAGTATATAGAGGGTCTATACAAGGGCGATGTACTTGAGAGCAATGTTAGAGAAATGGAAGAGGAAGTAGATGAAGATGAAATGGAAGATATGATACTGTGTGAAGTGTTTGATAGAGCACTGAAAGACCTAAGTCGAAACAAGGCTCCGGGAGTAGACAACATTCCATTAGAACTATTGACAGCCTCGGGAGAGCCAGTCCTGACAAAACTCTACCATCTGGTGAGCAAAATGTATGAGACAGGCAAAATTCCCTCAGACTTCAAGAAGAATATAATAATTCCAATCCCAAAGAAAGCAGGTTCTGACAAATGTGAAAATTACCGAACAATCAGTCTAATAAGTCACGGATGCAAAATACTAACGTGAATTCTTTACAGACGAATGGAAAAACTGGTAGAAGCCGACCTCGGGGAAGATCAGTTTGGATTCTGCAGAAATATGGGAACACGTGAGGCAATACTGACCCTACGACTTATTTTAGAAGCTAGATTAAGAAAAGGCAAACCTACGTTTCTAGCATTTGTAGACTTAGAGAAAGCTTTTGACAATGTTGATTGGAATACTCTCTTTCAAATTCTGAAGGTGGCAGGGGTAAAATAAAGTGAGCGAAAGGCTATTTACAATTTGTACAGAAACCAGATGGCAGTTATAAGAGTCGAGGGACATGAAATGGAAGCAGTGGTTGGGAAGGGAGTGAGACAGGGTTGTAGCCTCTCCCCGATGTTATTCGATCTGTATATTGAGCAAGCAGGAAAGGAAACAAAAGAAAAATTCGGAGTAGGTATTAAAATCCATGGAGAAGAAATAAAAACTTTGAGGTTTGCTGATGACACTGTAATTCTGTCAGAGACAGCAAAGGACTTGGAAGAGCAGTCGAACGGAATGGACAGTGTCTTAAAAGGAGGATATAAGATGAACATCAACAAAAGCAAAACAAGGATAATGGAATGTAGTCGAATTAAGTCAGGTGATGCTGAGGGAATTAGATTAGGAAATGAGACACTTAAAGTAGTAAAAGCATTTTGCTATTTGGGGAGCAAAATAACTGATGATGGTCGAAGTAGAGAGGATATAAAATGAAGAGTGGCAATGGTAGGGAAAGCATTTCTGAAGAAGAGAAATTTGTTAACATCGAGTATAGATTTAAATGTCAGGAAGTCGTTTCTGAAAGTATTTGTATGGAGTGTAGCCATGTATGGAAGTGAAACATGGACGATAAATAGTTTGGACAAGAAGAGAATAGAAGCTTTCGAAATGTGGTGCTACAGAAGAATGCTGAAGATTAGATGGGTAGATCACATAACTAATGAGGAGGTACTGAATAGGACTGGGTAGAAGAGGAGTTTGTGGCAAAACTTGACTACAAGAAGGGATCAGTTGGTAGGACATGTCCTGAGGCATCAAGGGATCACCAGTTTAGTATTGGAGGGCAGCGTAGAGGGTAAAAATCATATAGGAAAACCAAGAGATGAATACACTAAGCATATTCAGAAGGATGTAGGCTGCAGTATGTACTGGGAGATGAAGAAGCTTGCACAGGATAGAGTAGCATGGAGAGCTGCATCAAAGCAATCTCAGGACTGAAGACAACAACAACAACAACAAGAACAACAACAGATAGGGAATGGGTCATAATGTGTGTGCACGATTTCAAATTTAAAATTTCTCCTGAATGAAAATATAAACTGTAAATCTTCTACATTAACACACACACACACACACACACACACACACACACACACACTGGTGCACTTACATGGTGTCAGCTGGACAAACAATACTACGATCGCAGTTAGGCAGGTGGACTGGAGTGGGGGTGGGTAGAGTGAGAAAGAGGCAGGAAGCAGGAGAAGGGGTTGGGGATGGATAGCTAGCAGTTTAGAGGAAAGCAATGGGTGTGTAGGCTAGGAATTCAGGAGGGAGGGGACCAGGGGCATGGGCTAGGCATGCAGCACATGGGTACTGAAGTTGGCGAGGTGCAATGCATGAAGAAGATGACATGGAAGTGTAGATTGTGAGTGAGTGAAAGGACAGAGGTATGCACAACTGTTGGGTACATGGTGTGGAAAGAGTTGCCAGGAGGGTTATGGGAGCAAAGGACTTGTCGCACAGATACCACCCTTCCACATTGTTCAAAAAAGGTGATGCTGGAGGGAAGAATCCAGATCGTATTTGTTGAGAAGCAACAACTAAACTCAACCATATCATGCTCAGCCACATGTTGTGCCACTGAGTGATCAAATTTGATCTTGGGCACAGTTTTGCATTCATTCTGGTGGACAGCTGGCTGTTGGTCATGTCCACATAAAATAATCTGCTATTACTGGAGCAGACCTGATTCTGAGATGTCTTCTTTCAATCATGGGTGGCCCTATCTTTGATGGGATAGGATAAGCTTGTGACCAGACTGAGGTAGGATGTGCTGGGTGGGTGAATCAGGTAGGTCTTGCACCTGAGTCTTCCACAGGGATACGACCCCTGGAGCATGGGGTTGGGAGTTGGAGTGGCACATGGATGGATCATGATATTATGTAGGTTGGAAAAAGTATCTGTAATGACAAGGTTTCTCTTACCTAGTATGCTGGAATGTCGCACAAAAAGGCCTTCACAGACAGGCACTACCCACCAAACCTAGTTGGAAAACAGATTTCCAGTGTCGTACTCTCACATACCCCTAATTCTCCCAGCACCTCCAAGAATCAGCTGCAAAGGAGCAACCCCCCCCCCCCCCCCCAATTACCCAATATCATTTCAGATTGAAGCAACCAAAACAAATCCTTCACCAGAGCTTTGATTACTTATCACCCAACCCAGAAATGAGAGACATCCTATTAGGATCTTTCCCACTCCTACTGAAGTGGTGTTCTGTTGCCCTCATAACCTATGCAACATCCTGGCCCAACCTTATGTCAAACCCACTCCTAACCCCTTGCCACAATAGTCATATCCACAATAGTCGTATCCACAATAGTCGTATCCACAATAGTCGTATCCACAATAGTCGTATCCACAAGACCTGCATGATTCATCCACCAGCACATCTTATTTGACCTAGACACAGGCTTATCCTATACTATCAGAAGCAGGGCCACCCATGAAAGCAGCCATCTCATATCTGCTCTGCTGCAGTCATGTGGAGAATTTCACGTGTGCATTACCACCAACCAGCTGTGTACCAGAATGAACGGCCACCGTCAAACTGTGGCCAAGATCAAAGTTGATCACCCAGTGGCACAACACACTGGTGAGCATACCACACTTGAGTTCAATGATTGCTCCACAACACATACCATCTGGATTCTTCCCTCCAGCACCAGCTATTCTGAGCTAAATAGATGGGAGTTACCCTTGCAAAACATCCTTTGCTCTTGTAATCCTCATGGTGTCAAATGGCCACTATCTCATCATTCCCACAACATCTACCCAACAGTTTCCCCTGCATACATCCTGCCACCCCTTCCAAACCCACTCGTCCACTTTACCCCCCTTGTACACTGCACGTCTCCAGCTCTGGTACCTGTGTGCCACATGTCTCTGAGTCTCTAACTACCTGTCCCCAAACCCTTCTCCTGCTTCCTGCTTCTTTATCCTTCTATCCAACCCACCTCATCCACTCCACCTGCTGAAGTGCAATCCAGGCACTGTTTGTCCAGCCAGCGCAATATAGAAGCAGAGACGTGTGTGTTTTTTTGCACTCTTATCTTGTCAAAGAATTTCTTCCAAAGGCTAGCAAACTTTTCATTCTCTTTTCTGTCTGCCTACCTGTCAATTACTCAATGCTTCTACTACTTGATGAGTGGTCTTCTTTACTCCTACATTATTTACATTCTGCTAGATCTTTCCTACTATTCAATGTTTTCATTCATGACATTTACCTACCAAGAAACAACATATGAATCCATTATTATAATTAAAATTTCCAAGTAATATTACAAAGAGGATAAGACTAAGAGAAAAACCATTATATGGTACACATATCCAACATATTTCAAACATGGAACTTCAAATTTGTAGTAATTGTCCCTCAGTACCTTAAAAAAGTGAAGATCTGCTGTACAACTGGTGGACTGTGAAATGTTATCCCAGAAAATATTTCATTATATCTGATGCCTCACCATTCGCAAGGCAAATATTTTTTACAGTCAGATGCTTTAAAATGAAGCACCATTCTCAGTACCTATAGACAGCTGGAACGACAATGATACTTTGGGATTTATTGTTTTTAGTTCTATTCAATGTCACATTTTCTGAGAATTTATTTTGTTTTGTAATAAAATCTTTTCAAGTGGTTCTTATTGTGATTAGTCAGTTCCCTCATTTCACAAATGTGTTACCAAAAGCCACGGTGAGCAACTCTACCTAACTGAATTCTTTACACCAGAAGACAAAGCTCTCTTTCACTACCTATCCTGCTTTCTCTTATTCTCTGTAGCCTGTCTGTAATTGTATTCATCCTTGCGTACTGTTACGAGAAATTACACTGAAAGACATATCATCTTTCAAATTAAAGAGGCTCTATAAGATACTATTGGCCAGAAAATGTGTAAGCTTTCCATCCACTACAGAATCACGTCGTACAGGCTTGATCACTTATTTCTTCTGTGGGAGTCAGTTTCTCACACCCAGTTGACCCATTTTCTTTGTTTCAAATAAATTCACTAAATGTTAATATCTTGGCTTCAGCTGTATTAGATAAAGATGTGCAACCTAACAGTGAAATATGAAAAGTTGTGCCACACTGGGAGTTGAACCCATATTTCCTGCTTATCACAAGCAGTCATCTTAACCACTTTGGCTATCCATGCACATCTCTCAGCGTGACCCAAACTTTCATGTCACATTATCTACTCCTTACATCATAGACCCCTGCATTCATCACTCAATGCTCACAGCTTTACTCTGCATTTCCACACCAGTAAGAACCAGACTATGAGGCATCGAGACCCATGATATTATCATCTTGTGTTCTCAGAGTAAAGCTATGAGAATTGAGTGATGAATGTAGGGGACTATGGTATAGGGATGTAGACACTGTGAAGTAAGGAAGCTTGGGTTGGTCTGGGAGAAGTGCAATAAGCGGGAAATATGGGTTCGAGTCTGTACCGTACAATCACCTAACACAGGTGATGCCAAGCTATTTACATTCAGTGTATTAATTTCAAAGTGATTTCAGATGGCTGTCAATCATAATTAATGTCTGTTCATCCAGACATGTAAGTTTTTTCTTTTTGTCTTAATCTTGTGACTGATACATGACAGTGAATAGTAATTATCTGGAGCACATTATTCATTTCAACTCCTACCAAAGTATCACATTTTCAATTTAGCCATGAGCTTACTTCCAGTCAAAATGTTTTACAAACAGTGTTGAATATGGTGACATAATATTGCTTACTCTCTTATTTATCTATACTTAGAGTGTTCACAATAGAGCTTTGTGTATCTTCACTAATAATTGAATTCCTCAGAGTATTAAGCCAATTAGAACCATTGCCTTACTATGTTACTACAAATAAATAAATTAATTAAAAACACTAACTTCTGATGACTTAAGAAAAGGTTAATGCTAAATAACAAATAAAAAAAAACATTCAGGTAGGTATTCACATACAAGAAAAGATGGAAAAGAATTATCCGCAGTACCTTGGATATACAAGAAGAGGAATATAACAGTAACTAAACTAAGTGAAAATCACTAGGGAAAGTGAGAGATAATCATATTAAAATATGGGAAGACTTCGTAAGAAGTTGTTACATTTATAATGGAATAATAATCAGCAATCTTTCTATGCTTTGTGTAGCACTAAACACCCATTTAACAGCGAATCTGAGAATAATGAGACCACATGCGACTGAAAAATCACACAGCATGGAAAGAAATACAAATCAAGACAAAAGAATATCTGCACTTTCAAATAGAAGTCTAATATGATTTGTGATCACCTGGCCATGAGCACATAAAGGAAAAGGGAGACAGTGTACAAATATGGGCAAAAGTAGGTGTAAACAAGTATAGCAGTGAAGCACAATTCAGGCGAGGGTAATAAATGTCAGGCAGCAGATGGAAATGGCAAACAGTAGCCCCTATTTAATACGGATATTTAAACCATGCAAACATTTCAGAAAACACTATGTGACTTACCACAGACCTCAAAAGACTAGCTATGGAAAGTACCACTGTTGCACTTACATTAACAAACATTTTCCAAACACCTGATGGACAATTTTTTGAATCTCTATGCAATTGCAGCATTAACGAAGCAACTGAAAATGATTGCAAGACAAAGATATTCTGAAAACAGTTTGGCATTATCATTCAAGGACAATTCACACTAAAACCAAAATAGCATCAGGAAAACAATTGTTTAACCAAACTGGGGTTCAAACAAGTTCATAAGAATGGGATAATGCATTTGGAAATCTCTCTAGGTGATAAAGATGGTATGTTATTGTGTCCACAAATTGAGTGACATGAGCTCAGAAACTTTCATGTCCTGAAAGCACTGAGAGAGAAAGCTCATGGTTGTGGTAACTGAATATCGAGAGAAAAAAATAACAACAAAAATTGTAGCTAAAACAGAAAAATACTATGTCAACAAAAAACTGAAATAATGAGAATAAAAAACAAACATCATAGTATTTTATTTTTCACAATTAATACCAGTAATGTTATCATGTCAGGTCATGCTAAGACGTCAAACACAACTATGCACATGTGGCAAAGGAGGCTATAGCACACCATCACACTGAGAACCAGAGTGAGAAAGAAATAATGCAACAGTGAAATGACATAACCGCAGTGGTAACACAAAGCTAATGAGTACCTGTGACAGCTACTCAGTCATTAAGGTAGCTGCAGAAATTTAACAGCATTACTAAAAACTGGCTGCTGGGGAAACTATATCATATCTGAAAGGCAATGAAAAATGAGGAGAGGAGCGTGGAACAACAGTACCACTGTAACACACAAATATTCGAGACTAGTAATGAAAGCTACAAACTATAAATAACAGGGGAATCGCATTCTGTTAATAAAGTCTTTTTATTAATTCAATCCGGTCCTCTGCACTAATAATATATTGTAAGGGATCTCAGTGTCACCAAATATCCAAAACTAAACTAAATTATATTGAAAAGAAAGTGGAATTAAGGAATATACCATTGTGCCTCTACAAAACATTGAAAGAATGGTACCACTCCCCAGCAGAACTGCATTTTATCGCTGAACACAAAGTGACACCATTCATCAGCAGCCCATGCTTCCTGAACACAGGAGCACACCAAAGGCAGCCATATGAACTCTTGTGTAAATGGAATACTCCAGCAGCTGTCAGTGAATCATTGCTTGGAATCTATTACTTGTTCTCAGATGGTAGGCACAAATGAGAAGGTTCTGTAACGTGCTTGGTGCACAATATGGTGATTCTCCCTAACGGTGGTCAGACATGGTACACCAGGACTTTTGATGACGACAGTACCTACCCTCACATTCCTATGCAGTCAAACATCAGGCCACTGTCACATCCGAAAGCCCCAAAAATCTGGATATTACACAATTACGAGATACACAACAATGCCCCCTTTGTTAGGTATTGATAAGACTGCTGCACACGAGTACATGACATTTCTGTGACTTTTGCAGTGACCACTCAACATCCGACAATGTTCATGCTTCTTCTGTATCTTACCAAGTCTGGTACAACACTAATGCACTCTGGTAGCCATACTATTTGTAAAAGAAAATTGCTACTTTAATTAGTTACATGCCTGCTTATGTTGTGTATATGTACAAAGTTATATCAACATACAACCATGTCGTACTGGCACTTAATTCATTTTGTCAGGCAGTTTATTCCAACAAATATCTCAAACATTCTCTGCACAGTACCAACAAATCACAGTGCTATGTGTTAGTGATTTCTATACTTTGTGTCACTCACTGTACATTACCAATGATACATCAGGGATTTCAAATTCGGCCTCTAATTCATTTGCATCACTAGAATAAAATTGAGGACCCACTAATGGAAACAATTCACTATGAAAATAAGACATTTATTTTGTTAACAGAAACACACAACGCTCATCCTGTGCGTGCACTATATTTGAACAAGGCCTTCATCCAAAAGCGATAAACAAATCTCTGCTACTCAATGTCTCAGATTTGGCGAGTAGTAATCTGTCTTACTATTCATATAATATTCACCAAAAAATATAGATTGCAACTGTGTTAACTTCATAATAAATAAACTCTTGCTTTAATCAACAAGAAACTGTTGCAGTTCTGTATCTACAATAATATGTATACTATCTACCCTGCCTAAATGAAACTTATAATTGTGAGATTGCATATGGATATACTCAATGCAATAGCAAACTACACAGAAACCTTTTCTCCAGAAAACAGATAATATCATCAATGAATTACCATCAAAAATGTACCTGTAATGAGCATGGTATTAACTGTCTGGGAGCTTAGAGATGGGTTCAGCAGGTCCATCTTTACAGCATTAAACACATTTTAAGACAGCACACAGGAATAAGACATAAAATTTATATTAACAAAAATATGCAGAACCAAATGATACACACTATTAATTCAGTTCATAATGCTACAAATGAAGTATGTACAGCTGCTGGAAAGCATTACATAAATTAATAAACAGATTTAATACACACAAAAAAAACATTCAAAAGACACTACCACAGTCAGCATACAAAAGACAGACCAGTGCACATTCTGTCAAAAAGAAACAGAAAGCAGTTAATACTTTACAAGAATATAGACTGTGCAGGAAAAATTTACTGCTGAAGTAGTACACAAAGTAATACAGAAAAAAAAGGGAGATTAGAAAACATTGTCACACAGTGTTCTGTTGGCAACAGATGAAGACAGAACCCTTAGTCCACATGCTCAACAACTGTTGCAAACAACCAAATACTAGTGACTTGCCCAAGAAGTAGTAATACTGTGTCACTGATATCAAATAATAATAATAATAATAATAATAATAATAATAATCCCTGTTGAAATTCTTCAAAGTTGGGGAGATTACTTACAAAACAAATATTTTCGTACATCGCAAATCTAAAAAATAAAAATTTATGGTTTATCAACACAGAAAGAGATCTAAAAGAAATGAACATAGATCAGGAAACAATATTTAACAGAAACCTTTTTAGAAAAAAACTGAATTCATTCACGGGTTTCGGTGTGAAAATTAAGACGACTTGTGGAACTAAATGGTCTGAAGAGAGAAAAGCCGCCTTCAGCGCAAGAATGAAAGAAGTGTGGACTGAGAGAAAGAAGACTTCCCAGAAGCGCAAGAAATAACTGTTTTCACGGTCTTTAATGGCCAAATTTGTATAATAATAATAATCCCTGTGGAGGCCCGGGAAAAGAATAGGCCTCTGGTATGTTCTGCCAGTCGTAAAAGGCGGCGAAAAGAACAAACCACTAATAGGGCTAACCCCCCTTTTAGTGTGATTAGTTGGTTCAGGACAAGTGCCGTCATGGTCGGGGATTCGTTTGAACCCTATGCCCGCCCACAATGGTAACGACACTGCTAGCGAACTGGAAAATGATTTAAATCCAAATAGAGGTGTTTTGCAGGATATGCTTCCTGCAACCACCCAAGAAGGAAAACAAAGACGGAGGATGAGATGGTCAGATGAAGTTAATCGACACCTCATGTTCTGTTATTACCAAGCCACAAACCTAGGAACCAACACAACTGGATACAGATCACAAGTGTACACAACATTTATTATCGGATACCCAGAATTAAAATTTTTAACAGAACAACGACTAGCTGATCAGATCCTTGTATACAGCTACATCCAAACTTATATATACAACTACAGAAATCCGTAATTATTGATACATGTGCAATTACCCGAAAGTTCCTAAATGCAATTTAACATATACCCTACAGTTAAAAGGAAGTCACGCTTGATCAAGGTCCGCGTCCCTTTCCATTTTTGACCAGACATAACGTCTGAGAAAAGAAAGAAATAATAATAATAATAAATGGTAATAATAATAATAATAATAATAATAATAATGAAAAGGAAGATATCTAACTGAATACTACACAGTTACTGTTTTTATATACTGTTTCATTTACGTAACTTTACTGATTTCAGTTAACACTATCAGCTGTCTACATACAGTAAATGTTAACAAACCTGTATAATATGAGCTGCAATGTTAACCAGAATTTATATTCCCATGTACAAATGGAAGAGTCCCTTCTTAAATTCAGGAGCAACTAACTACCTTTGGCTACAATTTGTATCTTTGATTCATTCTGCGTAACTTTTCTTTAACATCAGCGGCCTTCAGCTGATAAGAGTTCTATTGACATCTGCTGTACAGCCAGCAGTTTTGGTACAAACTGGATGGGGAACATGAAATGGAAAGATTACACAGGCTCAGTCATAGGTAAATCAGGTGGCAGACTTCAGTTCATTGATGGAATTCTAGGGAAATAGTATTTTGCCACTCGTCCAATGAGTCACAAGTTCGAAGTAAGTAACATAACAGAGGAGAAAATGCATGCAGTCTGAAAATACTGGCATCGTGAGGGAATATTCAAATAGTAATAGTGTTGAAATGAGCATCGAATTTTTGGTATTCCATAAAACAGAATGTTCAAAAACATTCTTTCACGTGATGTCGGCCCCAACTTGTGCTTTTTATAATCAAGTACTACTTATTGTATTCAGAATAATTGTGATTGGTGTGTAACAGAGGAACAGTGTTGTAGGAATCATTACAGTTATAAATTAATGGTGTGCAAAAATTAAAATATTTCAATACACACCAGCTAGTGCAACACAGTGAGGAAACTTTATTTTTTTTAAAATTGTTTCCACTGAAGCACAATTATGAAAAGAAGTATTTTTTTAATAAGGTTTTCTATTTACTGTCCACTGAAACTGGAATAAGGATGCACAGTAGATACAAATGACAAATATAGTTTAATTTTTAAGTTCTGGAATTTGTAAAAAAAAAAAAAAAATTTCTCTTTGTTCAAGAAAGGCACATAAACTGAAGAGGAAACAGATGGAATGCAGGATTTCTGAATTACTTTCACAGGTGAAATCTGTTGATGATCTTCAGGTGAAGATGGAGGTAGCACTGCTACTTGGCTCACAACTTGAGATATGAAATATGCAGGTCATGAAAATCGAAAGTTATTTGAAGATGGATTGTTAGTAATTAATGAATTTGTCCTATACATTGTAATAAGTTGGGTGGAAATGTCAACATTTCAAAATTTATTTTATAATGGTTGGTTACTTCGATGATTAGAGAGACCAAACTACTAGGGTATCAATCCTTTTTTCCTCAGACAGACAGGTCTACATGACTAGATCAGAGATCGCCTTCTGCGCAAAACCCAGGGGAAGAAATGACCAAGTCTATGAAGGGTCAATGAAGGCAAGATAAGAAACAAGAACAAGAAAGTGAGGCAGAGCAAGACATGCAGGCAAGGTGCCCTTTCTAGGGAGCAGCTGGAAGCAGAGCCTACATCGTCCAGCCGTGCCACTTACTGGAGGTACTCCACTCAGAAATTGCCTGGGAAAGACTAGCAACATGGACAGGGCAAGAGAAGCACAGAGACACAAAAGGTGAACAAGTATGACAGACTACATGAGAGGGGGGAAAGAAGAGTAAAAGAGCAGGTAGGATGAGGACTGGGCTAGACAACCAAACCTACACAGCCACTGCATGCTCTGGGCAGAGGAGGCAAGAGAGTGTTCTACCAACCCCCTCAATCAGCCAATAAGGTTAAGTGGCCCTTCCTTAAAGAGAGTGGTAAAAATCCCTTCATGAATCAAAAGTAAAACTAAGTCAGTCGCTGAAACATTGTCTCCTAACACCAGGCTAGTGAGTCAGGGAGGTTAAGAGTCCACTGCAGGGTGGCTAGGTTGGGATACTCCTGCAAAATGTGGACAACTGTTAAAAGGGACCACAATGACAGTGGGGTGGGTCCTCATCATGGAGGAAATGACCATGCGTCAGTCAAGTATGGCCGATGCAGGGGTGGCAAAGAAAGGTAGAGTCCTTGCAAGAGGCATACTTGGAGGACTTACACAGACTTGTAGTCTCCTCTATCAATGGTAGTTTGCTTCGTGAAGTAAGAATGAGCCATTCCATACTCCAAATTCTTAAAACTAGGCATAATAACGATTGGAGGTCTGTTTATGGAAAACAGATCTCAAGAATTGGTTTAGTGGTAGCCAGTTTGGCCAAGCTATCAGTGAGTTCATTCCCTGGGATCCTGATGTGGCCCAGGGTCCAGATTTGGTCACTGAGCATCCACGTCATTCGAAGGCATAAAGAGACTCCTGACTAGCAATAATGATCAAGGGATGGCAAGTGTAACACTGGTTGAAAGCTTGCAAACTGCTCAAGACGTCACTGCAGATGAGAAAAGATCCATCAAGAAAACCACTCAATGGAGTGGCAGAGGGGTGGAAGGATAGCAGATGTATAAGCTTGCTGCACAGAAAGGAAGTAATTCTGCAGAGGCTGGGGGCCTGTGGTACCAAGCACGTGCTCACAAAAGGAGCCCACCTGGGGGGCTTCTATGATGACTACATACACTAGATATGAAACAAAAACAGCATTTTGCAGAAATGTAAGCTTGGTAACTGAATAAAGGAAACACACAAATGACCTGCCAATGACTTTTGAGAAAGGAAGAAAGATGAGCATTAACATCCTGTCAACAATGAGGTCATTAGAGGTAAAGCACAAACTTGGACAGGAGGAAGACATGGAAGAAAACTGCCTCCTGTTCACTGCAAAGGATACATTAGCTCAATCAGTTTAGAGAAATTACAGAAAATGTAGAGCTAGATGGGTACTTTAACTTCATTTTTTCCGTTAAGTCCAACATCTTGACCACTGTACCACCTTCCTTGGCCCCAATAACTTTGAAATACTACTACAATGAGAGAGAGAGAGAGAGAGAGAGAGAGAGAGAGAGAGAGAGAGAGACCAGATCATCACTGAATAAGCCCTACAACTGGTTCACAGCAAACAGTTTAAGTCTTAATCTCACAATTATAACCTGCAGAACACAAAAAAATTGGTGCTCACACAGCAAAAGAAAAATTAGCTGTAAAACTCGTTGGATTCAGATGGATGAAGTATTAAAAATAAATAAACTACACATGAAGCTCAGTCTGACATTTTGTACTATAAATTTCTCTCTCTATATTGACTTGAAAACAAAGGTGGTAATTTATTTTGCACATTTTTGCTCTTTGTGGTCATTTGGAATTACCTTCTAGAGCAATGCAGCCACATTAAACGAAGAGTTAATTCAGAAAAAGTGAACTGTAAGAATGCTGTGTAAGACAGATAAATGAACATTTTCCAGTGGCCTCTTCAAAGATCTTTGAGTTTATATACTCACTTCTCAGTACATTTAATTAATAATGCTACTTGTTGCTGATAGTAAACCACTCTCTTAATCAAATACCCTCAATACATAAAATTCCAGTTGCTATTATTTTGTAATTGTTATATGAATCAAAATTATCATATATTTTGAAAGGATTTCAAAAGGGCTGACCTTAATGAGACAATTTG
The DNA here is from genome assembly GCF_021461395.2 of Schistocerca americana. Classification (NCBI taxonomy): domain Eukaryota; kingdom Metazoa; phylum Arthropoda; class Insecta; order Orthoptera; family Acrididae; genus Schistocerca; species Schistocerca americana. The sequence goes on along the minus strand of NC_060122.1, from coordinate 360,937,157 downwards.
TTTTTCATTCTGAAACATTTCTGCATATGCAGGTCATTCACACAGCCACTTCTGACCACCTCTTTCCTCCCCCAGTCAATTTTTCATCTCTAATTCACACAAGCCCTCACCTGATCTCTCCGTCTTCATCATGGTCTTCTTCCAGATTCTGTCCATTCCAAAGCTCTTACCGATAGTCTTTCATTCCTCATTCTTTTCATATGGCCAAACCATTTCAACCTATTTCCCTCCATATCTTTGTTTAGGAGATTTCTTATCCTGCCTTTCTCATATCACCCATGATACCTTGTAGAAAGAATATCTCTGAGACTTATATTCCAGTCATATCTTTCTTTGTCGAGGTCCAAGACTTTGATCACAGCTCAAATTTGGTTGGTAATACAACTTATATATAATGATTTCTGCTTTGCCAGGTATTTTCCAATTCTTAATATGTCTGATATACAAAAATAAAGTTCTGAACAATTTTCTACCCTCTCCAAAGTTTCTTGCTTGATTTTCCTCTCCTGGTTAGCTTACTTCCTGGACATTTGAAAACAATACATTTTTTCATTACAATTTACATCAACTATTTTTTTTTTTCATTTTCCTGCTGAAATTCTTTGCCTCACTTTTTGTTAAGCTTGTTTCCATCCCAGATTCTTCAATTACCCTCTGCAAGGTATTTAGTAGTTGTTCTGATTTCTGTTCACCGACTTCCCCTATCATCACATTGTCTGCATATGCTATATAATTTTTGTATCATATGCTATTGATCCTTGGCAAACTTTCCATATGATGTTGGCAATGACGGCACTGGTGAGGAGAAGAGGAAATGTGTGTTGGACACTGACCATCTAGTGAACAGTAAAATATTAAGACATGGATCCATGAACAATAAAATCAAGGAAACAACTATATACACAAAATGTAACTGTTGTTGTTGTTGTTGTTGTGGTCTTCAGTCCTGAGATTGCTTTGATGCAGCTCTCCATGCTACTCTATCCTGTGCAAGCTTCTTCATCTCCCAGTACATACTGCAGCCTACATCCTTCTGAATATGCTTAGTATATTCATCTCTTGGTCTCTATCCTGTGCAAGCTTCTTCATCTCCCAGTACACACTGCAGCCTACATCCCTCTGAATATGCTTAGTATATTCATCTCTTGGTCTCCCTCAACGATTTTTATCCTCCACACTGCCCTCCAGTACTAAATTGGTGATCCCTTGATGCCTCAGAACATGTCCTACCAACCGATCCCTTCTTCTAGTCAAGTTTTGCCACAAACTCCTCTTCTCCCCAATTCTATTCAATACCTCCTCATTAGTTATGTGATCTACCCACCTAATCTTCAGCATTCTTCTGTAGCACCACATTTTGAAAGCTTGTATTCTCTTCTTGTCTAAACTATTTATCGTTCATGTTTCACTTCCATACATGGCTACACTCCATACAAATACTTTCAGGAACGACTTCCTTACATTTAAATCTATACTCGATGTTAAAAAATTTCTCTTCTTCAGAAATGCTTTCCTTGCCATTGCCAGTCGACATTTTATATCCTCTCTACTTCGCCCGTCATCAGTTATTTTGCTCCCAAAATAGCAAAACTCCTTTACTACTTTAAGTGTCACATTTCCTATTCTTATTCCCTCAGCATCACCCGACTTAATTCGACTACATTCCATTATCCTCGTTTTGCTTTTGTTCATGTTCATCTTATACCCTCCTTTCAAGACACTGTCTATTCCGTTCAACTGCTCTTCCAAGTCCTTTGCTGTCTCTGACAGAATTACAACGTCATCGGCAAACATCTAAGTTTTTATTTCTTCTCCATGGATTTTAATGCCTACTCCGAACTTTTCTTTTGTTTCCTTTACTGCTTGCTTAATATATAGATAGAATAGCATCGACGAGAGGCTACAGCCCTGTCTCACTCCCTTCCCAACCATTGCTTCCCTTTCATGTCCCTCGACTCTTATAACTGCCATTTCTTTGTGGAATATATTTCTGGTTGTGAATGTCTGAAATTCATTTTCTTTGTTTGTGGTCATGAAGCCACAGATAAACCTCCAATCTGCTAAGTACGTCATTTCTCTATTTTTTACGTAACTTAAAATCTCATTCTTGGATTTATTTACAAGTACGAAGTTCTTAGAAGTATGAAAAATAGATGAATACTAACATTACTTAAAACAGACAAGAAACATCTAATTCCCAGTGGTGCAATAAGATCAGGTGATGATGGACTGAGAGCTACACGAAAGAAACTTTTCACCTGAGTGGTTATGCCAACTCACAGAATCACAGTTTCTGAGCAGCAGGTAATTCATATAGCTTTCATAAAACACTATTGCATGATCAGAAGGTTGGAGTTTGGTGTGAGTGTCTGCACGTCACATTACTGGTCCCATTTTCTTTCATCAGACAATGACTTCGGTGTGTTACATTGCTAACATTTTGAAACCATTTCTGGCAGCATTGACAGTGGAGGAACAGATCTACAGTTACTTCTGAAAGGATGGATCAACTGTCCATACAGCTGGCCAAACCTTGGAGCACATTCACACTATCTTCACACCAGACAGAATTGTTAGCTGAGGTTCGTCTGGTCATGGACCTAGCTGGCCACCTAGGTCACCTGATCTGTCAGTGTGCAATTACTTTGTGTGGGGAGGTCTCAAGTATAAGGTGTATCACAACAAAGTCTTCAAGAACTGCAGCAGAACATTTTGGATGAAACTGCAGTAATTCCAGCAACTTGCTGAACAGAACACAAAAGTGCCAAGAGATGAATGGTGGTCACTTTAAACATCTGCCATAGTCAGGTTAGTACTGTATCTCCTTACCTCTGCTGCGATTCTTTGTACCCTGGAACTCAGTTCTTCGAGCCACTTTTATTTTTCCCCACCCTGAGAAGCACATATCACTGTCTAAATTATACCTTCAGCATTTTAGTTAATTTTTCTCATCTTTCTCCAATTTCATTAAGGCACTCTTCCAAACTATGCAGAGCTGAACACAGGAGAAAAATAATGTGAAGAAATAACTTTAAACGTGAACATTTTAGCTTAGGTTGACTGACTCTTACGAATATCAACTGAAAATACAAATTACTATAGACAGGCATTATTAAACAATGTGACTGCTTGAAGTAATCTATAACATTAATTGATAAGAATTATTAAGAATTAATTTGTATTATTAATTGGTAAGAATTATTGGACTTCAGCACACAGTACATCTTCAATGAATTCATTCACTTGAGCAGTTCATATAAATTCATAGAGATATGGTAATGGCATGGAATTTGAAATAATAACAGTTTAAGAGTTGTGGACTCAGGTCTCCAAAAGAAGACACATTTAAATTATTATGATGGTCTTATTCTCCGATTTGGTGGCAATGGATAGTGACTATCTTTAAAAACTGAAACAACAAAATGGGCAAGTCAGTAGTAATTAGTGGCTTAGAAAATTATTGGTGAGACAGACAGTATTTTCCACAAGGAAACTATGCATCAAAACACAGGAAAGACATGCAAAAACAAAACACAAGAGGCATCATCAAATTTTATGCTTACATCTGAGTCATCCGAGCATGAACTATAGGCCAACTGCAAAAGAAAGAGAGTTTTGCTGTTTTAGAACATAAAATGCAAAATGTAAAATTTAAAGGCTGCAGACAATTAAAAATTCTGCCTTGAGATGGAAAAATCAGATTACAATATAGCCTGTTGATGCAAGAAACAGAAAATTATCATTAATGTAACATAAAAAAATTGATGTAACAAAAGGGACACTTACACTCCCCAGGTCTAAGTTTCCTGGAACTTTAAATGTGTTAATGCAGTTTTGTTGAATATTGGCATTTTAAGACCATGGCTGTGAACAAAATACAAGTTGATTCTTACAGAGGAGAAAACAGTAACCAGGACTATTAATAATGCTATTTATTTACACAGAAGCACTGTTGCCAGCTTTGAACTGACAAGTTCATCTTCAAATAGCTGTTCACAATTGCATTAGATGTTTACATTAGGTGTCAGCTGCAGGAAAAAAAGATGTGCTGCCTATTTTACTGTAAAAGTAATTAACAATAAATGATAACAACGTAACCAAATCCCTATGATAGAACAGTTTTAGTTTAAGATTTCTAACATTGAAATTCCTGCATCATTATGTTGCACTGTTGACTGCTTGCATTCAGAAAATAGTAAAAACTATATACAAGGGTATTTCAGAAAGTAAAGATACACTGTACGCCAGAGGAACAGAAGAGTTTTGGTGAGCAAGTTCGCAACACTGGTGTTAATCTTGAACCGCTAGCTTTCTCCTCGCAGTTGTTCGGCAGTTGAGCGTTGCTTCTGGTTCGAGTAGGTCGTGTTTAAAATGACTGCGCCGATTCAGAATCCCACCAAATGCGAAGTGCGCTCCATCATACGTTTTCTTCATGCAAAAGGTCAGCGACCAGCGGATATTCACAAAGAAATTATTTCTGTTTATGGGAACATTATGAATCAACAAAATGTAACAAAATGGTATTGTCATTTCTCTGAAGGTAGGACTAATGTTCATGACGAACAAAGAACAGGTCGGCCATCTGTGATCTTTGATACCCTTCTTCGGAGAACGGAGGAAGCAATTCGTGAGAATCGACGTCTCATATTGAAAGAATTGCATCAGATCATACGGGACATGTCAATGACTACTCTTTATGACGTTGTGACTGTCAAGTTAGGGTACAGGAAATTGTGTGCATGCTGGGTTCCAAAACTGTTAACGGAAAAACACAAAAAGAAAAGGATGGGCTTTGCACTCAACTTCCTCACACGCTATGCTGAAGCAGGTGACGAGTTCTTTGATCACATTGTGACGAGGCGTGGGTTTATCACCATACACCTGAATCCAAGCAACAATCAATGCAATGGCGCCATTCAAATTCACCGAAAGCCAAGAAATGCAAAACGTCAATTTCAGCAAAGAAAATCATGGCTTCTGTTTTTTGGGACAGACAAGGCATTCTTCTTTTGGAATTTATGCCTCCTGGAACGACAATTAAAGCTGCTGCATATTGCCAGACTTTGAAAAGTCTTCAAAGGGCAATTCAAAACAAACGCAGGGGAATGCTGACAAGTGGAGTCCGCTTGCTTCATGATAATGCTCGGTCTTACACAGGGCTCGTAACCAAAGCACTACTCAAACAATTCAAATGTGACGTATTGGACCATCTACCATACAGCCCGGACCTTGCGCCCACCGACTTTCACGTCTTCTGTTACCTGAAGTCACATCTTGGTGGAAAATTATTCCACAACGATGAAGAGATCAAAGATAAAGTTGAAATGTGGTTCCTACAACAGGTGGCAACCTTCTATGACTGTGGGATACAAAAGCTTGTGGACCAACTTAACAAATGTTTGGATGATCGGGATGATTATGTCGAAAAATAACAAATAATCCAGTTATGAATATAAATAATTCAGTTAATAAGATGTAACTGACAGTTTCTAAATAAATGTTCTATTTAAGGACTGTGAGCCATTATATCTTTCCTTTGCGAAATGCCCTCATAGTTTTTATTATTTTGTGAACACAAGCAGGTAACAGTGGAATGTCATGATGCGGGAATTTCAACACAAGTATGGTGTCCTTAAACTGAGACAGTTCTATCTTAGAGACTTGTTTACACTGTTAGTTAAGTTACTTTTAAATAGGCAATTTCTCATTGTTTTTTGCTGTACGGTACCATCACCCCTAGGAACTTTCACCACAAGGGAGAGAAACAGTCGCAACTAATGTAAACAACAACAAAAAATGTAATCTAAAAGTGAATGGCCATCTGGAGATGAATTTGTCAGCTCAGTACTAGTAATGGCACTATGCATGTAAATAAATAGCATTATTAATGGAGGCTGGTTGGTGTTTTCCTTTTTGCAAGATTCAACTTGTTATTAAAATTTGTTTCTCCACAAAAATGATACATGTACATCATTGACACTTGTACAGAACTTTCACTGGCAGAGAGGAAAAGGAATATGGGCAACAAGAACATAAAATGATCACAAACAATAATTCTGGGATTCAAGATACCTTCACGGGTGTTCAAACACAGGTACAGGAAAGGAACACGGAGGAAGATATAACAGGGAGTAAGAACAGCATACAATTCTGGACCATTAAAAAAGCACAAGATGTATGACAAGAACCTATACTACACTCAATATTTTTTTTAAAAACGTCAGTGCTAAAATGTGTGTGTATTTAACCCTCGGGCGGGCACACCTGTTTATAATGTGCACCAACCAAAAATAAAATGATTTTGCACGGTTCCATTTTTGTTCCACAACTGCAAAACCATATCTATTCCTTCATTGTTACTTCAGGTATCACAGTGATAAATTGTGTTCTCATATGTCCAAGTGAGCAGTAGTAATATAAAAAACAAGCAAGCTAGACGAGAGAAAATATATGATCTGTGAAAAAAAAAAAAAAAAAAAAATAATAATAATAATAATAATAATAATAATACCCTTATCACGAGCTAGCAACATAATGCCACATTGAGGCAGTTGTCGATGGGATAATTAGTGATTAAATAAGCAGCTAGCTGGGATCCGATGCAAATGGGATCTGATGCAATTGCACTGCTTAATGCTACGAGTGGGTCATTACTGTCTCTGTAACGCCTGTCCTTGGCAACAGAGTGCTATAGCGAAAATTTATTTCATTATTGTTTAATGAAACAGTGGTTTAGCTTATATTATGTAAGTTTATTTTTGTAATTTTTTAAATAAACTAGGATTAAACAGCGATTTTGATCATATATGTTTACCTTGGTAACATAAAGGAATCTATTCTACACATGTGAACAAAGTGCGCCGCACGCCCGTTCGTGTTATGAAAAATGGCACGCCTGTTTGAGGGTTAATTACCGCTTTAAACAGTGCTATGAGTATGACAACAGCTCATCATACAGTATAAGTGCAGATTCAAATTAATGATATCAATATAATGGAAGGAAACATTCCACGTGGGAAAAATTATATATAAAAACAAAGATGAGGTGACTTACCGAACAAAAGCGCTGGCAGGTCGATAGACACACAAACAAACACAAACATACACACAAAATTCGAGCTTTCGCAACAAACTGTTGCCTCATCAGGAAAGAGGGAAGGAGAGGGGAAGACGAAAGGAAGTGGGTTTTAAGGGAGAGGGTAAGGAGTCATTCCAATCCCGGGAGCGGAAAGACTTACCTTAGGGGGAAAAAAGGACAGGTATACACTCGCACACACGCACATATCCATCCACACATGCCATGGTATGTGTGGATGGATATGTGCGTGTGTGCAAGTGTATACCTGTCCTTTTTTCCCCCTAAGGTAAGTCTTTCCGCTCCCGGGATTGGAATGACTCCTTACCCTCTCCCTTAAAACCCACTTCCTTTCGTCTTCCCCTCTCCTTCCCTCTTTCCTGATGAGGCAACAGTTTGTTGCGAAAGCTTGAATTTTGTGTGTATGTTTGTGTTTGTTTGTGTGTCTATCGACCTGCCAGCGCTTTTGTTCGGTAAGTCACCTCATCTTTGTTTTTATATATAGTATAAGTGTAGATAAATAGATAAACACATAACCAACAAGTTAAACTCTAAATTGTGCTGCAACAAAACCATTTCCAAATTTAAAGAGTAAGTAACATTTTTAAAAGTCTATTTCACTTCCCCCTCAGAAAAGTGATTCTTAACTGTCTTTCGTTATCATACACATTTTGGTTTATAATTATAGGCCTATGCACCCTCATTTATACTGTTCTCTGAGCAACCTCCCCTCTGCCCTCTTTCCGCCCCACTCTGTAACTTGTATGCAATACACAATTAGCCTTGCCTGGAACTGAGCAAGTGTTGTCTGCAGTTATATTTCTACCCTCTTCCCTTGCTTTTCCACACTATTCCCAGGCCATACCCCTACCTTTCCTTTGCCTATACTATGTTCCTTGCATGCTCTCTTTTCATTATAAAATCAAAACACTTTCTCAAATTCTAAACTTACGTACCCCATCTGGTTGGAATATTTTTGTCAATTCACTACTAAAATCTATTACCAAAATCCTTTAGCCAGATATAACATACAAAATCATACATCAATGAAAGTAATCATTTTTTGATAATTCTTTAGATAAAAAATCTACTCACTAAGCAGCATCAGCAGAAAATACACGTGAAAGTTATGGAAATGTGTAAGCATTCAAGGGGAAGTGAGAGAGATGAAGGAACTCTTCTCAGTTGCTAAATCTTGCCACACTTTTTCTTTCATCCCTCTTCCTTCCCCTTCACAACTCCAGCCAGAAGAAGGAGCCACTGGCTCCAATAGCTTGCACATTTCCTTAACTTTCATGTGTTTTCTGCTGCCGTTGCTATGTGATTACATTTTTATCTCTCATGTTACGTTACACAAAAACATGTTTCTTAAAACATCTCACTTTACTTTTTGCAGAATAAAAAGGTTTTACTTAGTGATTGTTTTTCAATGGAGCAAAAACCAATGGTACAACACAGGTGACAAGAACTTAAAAGTGAATTAAATTTTTATGACACCGTCTGTCAACAGAATTTTATATGTACTTACTCAGACAAAGATATAAGGATGACGGTGTTACTGAAACATTACTTGTTAGGCATTTTGAGGACTGGTACATAAGTCTACATGTCCTTCATTGAGTGCAGTTGTATATTTTAACAGTAATATTTTATCTTAGAACGATTTTACATAACATGAAATATCTTACAGAAAAATAAATTCAACAATATGAAATAAGAAAGATTGCTATTCATCACACAGAGGCGGCACCCAGGAACATTTAAAGTATGTTTAAAAGTAGACTAAGCAATCAGACGAAGTCCTTCTTTAGTGTATAAACACACACACACACACACACACACACACACACACACACACACACACACACACTTGTCCACCTGAGAAGAAGAACTTTATCCATTAGCTTAATTTACTTTTAAATGTAGCTGGTTGCCGCCCAGTGCTTCCTCTACATGGTGAGTAGAAATCTGTTCTATTTCATACTGTTGTTATTCCACCCTGGATTCTCGATTTGAAAAATAAATTCATTAGAGCCACAAGCACCAGTTTTACACACATTGAAGGATGGATGGTAAAAATAACATAAGATTAAAAGAACCACATGTTTATACAGAACAACACAGTTAGTAAGAGTGTGATGTCAAAATGGAGGACAATAAGTAACTATAGAACAAAATTTATATTTATTATCATTTAAAGGCAGAAGAAACTTCAAAGAAAAAAAAAATGGTAACTCCAGCTCTACTTGAAATGGTTTGAGAACCTTAATGAATGCAAACTGTAGTAGATTGTCTTTCGCAAATAACCGACTAAATACAATGAACTACTGTTGAACTATGGTATATTTGAGAATGATGTTTTTTTCACTTGTTTCTAGGTATTAATTTCACTGAAGTGAAGCACTTAGTTGTGTTCTGACTGTAAGCTCTGACAAAATATCCAGTCCTATGCGTGAAGCCTTTCAATTTGTCGTGTTCAAAACTGTGTAAACTACTTTCATTTCAGAATGACGACTCCCTGCCTAGAACCAACAAATGCACCAATGTAAATCTCTCCAATAAATGGATTCTTTTGATATAATAACATTAATCCAACAAAGTACACCAGATGGTAGATGCTCCTTGATATTACATACCATGTGACTAAGAGAGAGAGAAAGATCAAAGCCATAGGGAGGGCCCTACAAAACAAAAGTAACGAAACACCTTTACTCAAAAATATGGTAAGACACAGTAACCAACCATCACTGGATTTTTTTTAAGTTACCAAAAGTAACGGACTAATACTTTCAAACAACTCATCGATTAAATGCAAACTAAAAATGAAAAAGTCAAAAGGAATTACAAGATGACGGAGGGTATACTGTGTATTTTCGTTTGTTGAGTGCCACAAAAATGTATTTTCTGCTATAGTATTGGCTGTGATCAGCATTTGCACTTTATATAATTTTAGGGGTAGTACCCTCAATCAAATAATGATTCACCCAAATTTCAGCGTATAACAATGTGAATAAAACAATGGAAAACCCAAGATGGAATGTAACAGTATTATGAACTCTGGCTTCAGCTGCCAGAAATTGTGGTCATGTGTGTGTGATGTGTGTGCACGTGTGTTGTCTGCATTCAATGTTTCATTTTATAGCACAAAAACAACTAGGGTCATAACATGCCCACGTCAGAACTGTAGAGCATGAAGACAAAAAAGGAGTTAAAAGAGACTACATGTAGAGCCCAAGTGACGAAAGGTAAGACAACTAAAAACAGGTACTTGAAGAGAGGTCCATAAAATATGCCACAGAGAAACAGATGACCTGAACTGAAGATTAAATGTGCTTCACCATATTGCTACGACAAATAAAAGTAAAACACATTCGACATCCCATGCGTTGTTTGTTAAAATGGCCAATAACTTAGACAGCAAACATAACTTGGAACATAAGTGGTTAAAAGAAGGGCAATCTGTCAGGAAATGGAAAACCATCAAAGGATGAGGGCAATGAGCACAAAGTGCTACGGAAGCAACACTTAACAAATGGCGATGGCTAAAAAGACAGTACCCAAGACGCAACCTAGCTAAAATGATCTCATGGTGAGAGGGCTCAGAGGAGGTCTTCCAAGCTGCTGGGAGAGGTTACATTTCCTGGAGCTTGTTCCCAGGAAGGGAGCACCAGTAGTGACGCACAAGACGACAGCACGTGCTGGCAGATGGCAACACAGAGATCATCAGATGGAATGAAAGAACTAGCGGGCTGAGCTACCTGAACTGCAGCCTCGGCAGCAGCGTCAGCAGCCTCGTTTCCCATCAGACCGACGTGACCAGGACCCCACATAAACATCACAGTAGCTCCACCAAGAGTGAGCAAATGGCAGTTTTCCAAGACCCGTTGCACTAAGGGATGGACGATGCATAGCACACAGAGGCTCTGAAGGGCACATAGAGTTAGAGTAGATGACACAATTGTGCAATTGAAAAGCCTGTGCCTCCGGATGTACTGCATGGCCCGATACAAGATGAAGACCTCTGCTGTAAATACTGAACAGTGCTCCAGAAGCCAACACTGAAAAATGTTGGTGCCAATTATGAAGACATAGGTAACACTATGGTCATTCTGAGAGCCATCTGTGTACACAAACGTACTATTATGAAGTTCCGTGTGAAGGTCATGAAAATTATGGCAATAGAGCAAGGCTGGAGTAGCGTCCTTAGGAAGCGAGTGAAGGCCAAGGCAAACACCGGCCTCCGTATGAAGCCATGGTGATGATAGGTTCAGACCCATCAGGAAAGTGGTAGGTAGTGTGAAGTTAAGCTGCTGGAGCAAGAGCCGAAAGTGAAATCCAGGAGGTAACAGAGAAGAGGGATGCAGCCCATACTGGTGATCAAAGGAATCATCAAAGAAGGAGGCATAGGATGGGAGGCCAGGCATGGCAGACAAACGGCATGTTTACCTACTGAGGAGGAAGTCATGGCAGTATGCCAGCGGTAGTTCAGTAGCTTCTGCATACAGACACTCAACTGGGCTAGTGTAAAAGGTGCCAGTGGCCAAATGGATGTCATGATGATGGATTGCATTGAGGCAGCATAAGATGGACAGATATGCAAATGCATAAAAGAAACACCCATAGTCTAGTTTCGAACAGACAAGCACAGGAACAAACGGAGGAGGGTGGTCCTATCTGTTCCCCAGGAAGTACTACTGAGGGCATGTAGGACACTGAGGGCCATGTACAGCGGGGGGCTAGGTAAGACATATGGGAGGACCAAGAAAGTTTCCTATTGAGCATCTACAAAACTTAAGGATGAGACAGATAATGTAACATACATATTAACAACTCGATGGAAATGACTTTGCAGAAGTATATTGACAGAAATCTCATAGCAGCGCAGAGAGAGCTGGACTTCACAGGGCACAGATTCATCATGGCTATAGCACCAAATGGAGCTCACCCTGCAACATGAGGCACTGGAAGGAATAGGGGAAAAATGTGTGTCAATCAGTGAGCAGTTATGGTGAACTATGGTGGTGCTCTTTACTTTATTACAACATGGCCTGGAGACAACATTTGGATGAATTTCCACGGGGAAGGATCACCAGGAAAATGGAAGGGGAATGAAGCATGACAAATGTAGGGAAGAAGTTTGGTACTGCTCACAGCACTGTTTTACATGCACGGGGAGTGTTCCAAACCACAAACACTGCTGCCCAAATAAGAGGTGGTGGTAGACCACATTCAGTTAAAGCACCAGATGACAGTTAATTGTGCAGCAGGCAAGAAGGGACCCACATCAAACAGTGGATGCAATTGCAACCATATTTAAGACAATTACAAGGCATGCAGTCTCACACTCCACAATGGCATGGCGATTGCATGGGGGTGGTCTGTCTGCCAAATGACCAATACATTCTTATGTTGACAGTCACAGATTGGTGGCACCATTTGAGATGCTGCCAAGAGTATAGGGTTGGACCAATATGGAATTCTTGTCAGATGAGAGCAGCCTCAGTCCGAGCAGTAATTCTGGATGCACTCTCATGTGGTGAGAGGTGGGAACACGTAATGCACCCAGGAACATTGGCAAACATGATCGTTTTGGTGGTTCAGGTGTTATGGTGTGGTAGGCTTAATGTTGCATTGGCACAATGACCTCCAAAAGTTTCAACACAGTATACTCACTGGTCAGTGTTATTGTGACACTGTATTCCCCTCGGGGTTCAATCAGTCCTGACTTCATTTTTATGGGTGACAATGCACGACTACATCAAACAATGCACATGGAGGAGCTCTTGGAACAAGAGGATATTTGACCTATGGATTTGCTTGCCTGTTTCCCGAACTTAAATCCCATCGAGCACTTGCGGGCTGCATTGGGAGCGGAGAGTGCAGCATATCCAAACACACCAAAATCATCCACCAGGTGTCAATTGCACTGGTGGAGGAATGGAATGCCCTGCCTTAAGAACTCTTAACCAACCTCATGGCCAGCATGAGAGCATGCTGTACAGCATGCAGTGCTGTCCGTGGTAATCACACACCCTACTAGGAACCATCTCCCACCTTTTTTAATGCCCAGGGGACCATCATAAATTGTGGTGAATTTGAATAAATGTGTCAGTTCTGTTCATCTAATTGCGAACTCCTTTCAGTTGTCTTCTGTGCTATACTGTAGCAGTTCTTTCAACGTATGGTCCAAGCTTCACTAAGCTATGCTACTTGGCAGTGATAAATCAAGTGAACACCACTTTTGTCCATTTTTGAACACGAGTGCATTTTTTAGTAAATCACGATTTGTGATTTAGCTAGTATAGCATATGTCATAACTAATGTGTCATGTTACACTTAGTTTTCCATTTCAACATAAATGTATATTGTCTACATTTATTGTTTATTAATGCTATTTTTAAGTTTGTCAGCAACTTAAAAAAAACTTACAAGTTGTAATACTTTTATATGTCTGTTTTATGTGTAACCTACAATAAAAGATATAATACTTTTAGCTTGATAGATCCAGAAATTAAAAGAGAATCTGCGAGCTTATTTCAGTCACTTGGTTACTATTCTGTAAAACATTGCACCAGCTACAATGTGGCCATACTGTGGATGATGTTCTCGAATATGCATTAGTTGATCTTTGTAAGCAGCTGGAAATCATCATGACTACTATCAAATAATTGGAAGCTGCTGTGAGCGGGTGTGTTGGGAGGGCTCCTGAGAGTACCCATGGCACATAAGTACTATATGCTCCTGTGGATCCTGTCATCTCTACAGGAAGTGGGATATCTATCATTACTCATCCACTTGACTGTGAGAGGTGTGTCAGCGATAGGGCTAAGTGCCCTGTATAGCAGATCTGTGGTGCCAGGGAACAGGGAGACCTCAGGGTGTTGTACTCATTCCCTGACCAACAAATTCAAGGTGCTGTCTTCCACCAGAACTTAAACTGATTCAGTGAGACTTACGTCACCTCTTGGGAAACCTGCTGTGCCTTCAGTTAAGATGTGGTGGTTGCAAATATGTAGGGTCTTTAAATGAAACAACAAGTTTGCTGTTACTAGTCACTGTCCATTTATCTCCACACCTACTTTACTATTTACCACAAATATTTAGTTATGTTACCATGACAGCTGCCAAGAGTACAAGAGACTGACCTCATTTACATATATATCATTACACAAACAACTTGTATCCCTTGTTAGCTTGAAACTATATGTACATCAACTACTGGCACAAATTGTACATCCATCTATATATTTTAAAGCATTAACCAATGTATTACCCCAACCTTTAGGCAGTTATTACATGTAACAGATACAATCTTAAGACCCCTTGCCATGTGAAGTTTGCTCTCATACAATCACTCTTTCCACCCTCTTTATCCCTATCACTTTGTCTTTCTCTCCCTCTGCATCCAGCCTTTCATATCTATCTATTAATTCCAACCAAAAGTGTTATTTATGTATACTTTTACCACTATAGCCAATATGATCACTGTACTTAAAGTTTGTAACATTTAAGCTATTTTAACTTGTCCAAATCAGACTTATATAACACCTGAAGTATTTATACTAACGCAGGTATTTCACACCTCAAAACTAACACCTCCAAATCCACAAAATATGACAGTATACATGTGATGGGTTAAGACAGCAAAAGGAACCTATGACCACTGGAGGTACTCTATTTTACTTATTTTATGTTTACTGTTAGATATACATGTAATTTTTTGTCAAAAGAAACCCAAAACCAGGTTCTGAAATATTGTTTTGTTTTCTCCACAGACAGAGTCACAAGTTCCTCCAAAAATTGTAACACAACACACACACACACACACACACACACACACACACACACACACACAAATGTCATACTAACAAATGTAAATATCCACCTGATGATGGAGGTTTAAACCTTTGAAATATGTCATTGAGATAAATAAACAGTGACTGGTAACAGTAAACTTATTGTTTCATTTAATGTCAGTAACAGTCACGGTAAAGCCTAACCTAAAATGTCTGTTAGTCATCGACAGTTCAAACTTACAGTGAATGATGGCACCACATATAGAAGTGGCAGCAACAAATGGGACTGAATACCAGGAAGTGTACTCAGTGTGTGTGGGTGGCAGGAGAGGGGGTTTAATCAACCGGTAGAAAAGGCTGTTCTGGTAGCTACTGACTGTGGAGGGTACAAGCAACTGCACATTAATCTGCACATGGGGACAAATGACGACTCTCATCTGGGCTCCAAAGCCATACTTGGATCAGTCCAGTGACTGACAGAGAAAGTTAGAAAGACATAACTCACTAGTGGAGTTTCAAGAAAGATCACAATTTGCAGCATTGCCCCCAGAACTGATTGATTCCCCCTTGTTCTGAGTCAAGTGGAAGGACTGAACAAGGGACTTCAAACAATCTGTGACAAGCTCAGCTACAACTTTCTTGATTCATGCCATAGGGTTGAGAACTGTAAGGACCCAACTAATGCGTCAGGTGTGCAGTACACATCAGAGGCTGCTATTCAGGTAGTTGACTGTGTGGGGTGGACACAAGTTTATTTATTTATTTATTTATTTATTTTTTTTTTTTTTTTTCACACACACACACACACACACACACACACACACACACGTTAGGTGACTCTTCATGCAGTCCACATACCAATAACTGTAGAGCACCCAGAAATGTCAGTATAAGATAAAATAAAGTGCTCCCTATAGTGGGAGTGTCAAAAACCGAAGCATTCACAAGATGTTGCCACAGTTTGAAGTGCTCCTAGAAAGCAGTGGAACTCACATAATATTAAGAAAGGAAAGCTGGTTAAAACCTGAAATTGACAGTAGAGCAATTTTTGGGGAAAAAGCAAAACTCATTTAAAAAGGATATGCTGATGGTAAATGGAGTTGGTGTACTTGTCGCAACAGAAAAGAAACTTAAATCAACTGAAATAGAAATTGAAACTGCATGCAAGATTGCCTGGGGAAGGCTCACTATCAAGCTTGGGCATATACTTTCAGTGTCTGCTCCCAAGCTGTGTGTCATCATGGTGGTCGACTATCAAGTTCACACCAACCAGTGATGGTTGTGTGTTTAGTGGTGAACTGTTATGTTTGCACGGTAAGATGTGAATTGCAGCTGTCATGCACCTTCCTCACCAGCCAATACGGCTGCTGTGCTTTATAATAACTCTCTACATATCAGTGTCTTGTTTATTCCTTGCTGTGAACTGCTATAAGTTTTTCATGTTCTATGTTTTATGTTCTGTTCTTGGTTCTGACTGCAGGTTGTAGTAGTACTCACTTACTGACTTCCTCTCGAGTATTTCTACATTCAAGAAAAATTTACCTCAATGTTTATTCCAGTTAATACTTGATGAACAATAATAATTGCTCCCTGTTCACTCAGTTTGTTAAACACATCCACCTGCAAGTAGAAGGAGGGTGTTCACTATCTACATGGCTTGTAAACCACTAATATATGCTGTCTAACAGAAGAGCATCAACTGCTCTCCCCAGCAGTACAACCATCTGGAATTTGTAAAAAAGTTTAGCATGGGCAAAAAGCACATTTCCAACAATGACAATGTGGAGACTGACAGTGCTTCACAAGTTGCAGTAAATTTATACTCAGACCCTTCTACTGACCACCAGACTCATCTCCAGATGCAACCAAAAACGTTAGAAGTAAACTAAGTCCACTAGAAAATAAGTTCCTCAATCATACTAACATCATTGGAGAAGATTTTGATCATGTAACAATCAACTGGGAAAATAACCGATCTGTAAGTGGTTGACGTGACAAGGTATCACTAATGCCTTCTCTGAGAGCTATGTGTAACAAACTGTTCAGAAGCCCATTCATAATGGAAATAAACTGGATCTAATAGCAACAAACATACCTGACCTTGTTGAGGATGCCAACACTGGAACTAGTATCAGTGACCATGAGCCACTTGTAACAACAATGATTACCAAAGTACAATGGACAACTAAAACAAGTAGAAGGCAAACTAGATGAAGAGGCAATGGTGTTGTATCTCAGAAAACACTTAGCTCTGGAGAGAAGTTTGAAGAAGACCTGTGGCTTCATTTTAGAAGAATAGTCGACCATGCACTTGACAGATATACAGGGTGATTATAATTAAAGTTAAACTTTCAAAACACTGTAGAAATAACACCACTGGTCAGAATAAAGTCAAATCACAATGGCATATTATCGAAGAAGGGAGAAAAAGTAAGGCAGAAGAAATGAAAATAGTGTGAAAATTGAACAATAGATGGCACTTTGTGTGTCAGAATATGTAAATGAAAACACCGCTCATGTGCATGACCCATTAAAGTTGGTATAAACACATCAGGTACACAGCTTGTTCTCCTTTTGTGTCTGCGACGTTCGTCATGACTGTCTCAATGCAGGATCACGCTCTGCTTGTAAAGCTGTATTACAAGAATGATGACTGTGCACACGTCACTCTGCAGAAGTTCTGGACACTGAAGGGTTAGGAAAAATGCGTTGGTACGATGTCTGCCGTGGGTTTGGAGAAAATAATTTGGAAAATGGAAAAGACTGGTTCTTTTGGTGTGCAACCTGGTAGAGGGAGGTAAAGAACTGGTTCGACATCAGTGGAAGCAATGGCCACGGCAGCGCAGGAGCAGAAGAGTGGTGATGTGCAAACGTGTAGTGCACAGAGAATTGACTGAACAGTGGAAATACCTGTGAGCACGGTGCGTAAAATCCTATGAAACATCCTTCTTTGCTATCCATTCAAAATTACCCACATGCACAAGTTGCTTTTTGTTGACCTGCCAGCAAGAGAGACCTTTGCTTTAGAATTTCTTGCTCACATGGAGCCGGATAATGACTGGCCGTGGAAGATTTTGTGGACAGATGAAGCCCACTTCCACCTGCCAGGATATGTCAATACACAAAATTGTCGAATATGGGCAATGGTTAATTCACACGCAAATCAATCAGTACCACTTCATCCTGAAAAGGTCACTTTGTGGTGCAGGTTTATGGCATCATTTATCAAAGGGCTATATTTTTTCAAAGAGACAGATGCTGCTGGTCCTGTTACCTGTACCATCACTGATAAGTGTTATGAGTGTCTTTTGTGCAACCACATCATTCCAGCTCTCCAACAGCATGGATGTGTGGATGGGATCATTTTTATGCAATCTGGCGCATCTCTGCACATTGAAAATCCAGTTAAGCAGCTGCTGAAGTGCCATTTTGGAAATGCTAGGATTATCAGCCACCATTTCCCTAGAGGCTGGCCGTCCCTATCACCTGATCTCAATCCGTGTGATTTCTGGCTGTGGGGCCATCTGAAAGATGTTGTGTTCAGCATTCGAATTGCAAACTTAGCAGCATTGAAGGCACGCATTATGAAACACATTCTGAACGTGACCCCAGAAACACTTCAGTCAGTTGTGGAACATACTGTTTCTTGATTTCAACTTGTTACAGAAAATGGTGGACAGCATATTGAACATTTTTTGCACCAGTCACGCAGAAATTAATAATCCAATTTGATTTTGATTCATGCTTTTTATGCAGTTTTTGGCCTCAGGACAGTTAAAAACCAATTTTTCCCATCCAATGTTATATGACCTTGCCGTGGTGGATGGGCTTACATAACTAACTGTATCACACCTGTACACTCATGCATACTTAGTAGTACAATTTGTTTAGCGTCAAACGTACACCTTAGGCATTGTTGTATGATTCATTTGTCATTTGTAGTCGACCACTATTAAATTACGATGCTTACGGAGCCATCTATTGCTACATTTTTTAACTATTTATTTTTCTTCTGCCATACGTTTCCCCCCTTCTCCAATAATATTCGGTTGCAATTTGACATCATTCTGGCTAGTGGTGTTATTTCTACAATGGTTTGAAAGTTTAACTTTAATTATAATCACCTTATATATGTAGTGGAACAGTTCATAGCCAGAAGAATATTACACGATATACAGTCACTGGAAAGTAACTTCTAAGAAGTTGAAGACTGTAGCATAAGAGACGTAAAATAAAATATAAGAGTATGATAAAGACCAGCAAATGAAACACACCTGGCTGTTAAAGGCTGAAAATATTAGTAAGGAGGTGGTGAGTTTCGTGCCAGGAGGATGCTAGGACTTACAGTGTTCCTTGGCACCCAGGCTACAGGTAAGACGCCAATGCATGAAGCCTTCAATGGGTACCATATCAGAGTACTGTCGAAAGACCTCTCACAAAATCTAAAGAAATTCTGGCAATATGTAAAGGAAAAAACGAATACAAACGTCTCAAAAATGAGATCGACAGGAAGTGCAAAATGGCTGAGCAGGGATGTAGGAAGTAGAGGCTTATCTCACTAGGGGAATGATAGATATTGCCTACAGGAAAATTAAAGAGACCTTTGGAGAAAAGATAACCACTTGCATGAATATCAAGAGCTCAGATGGAAACCCAGTTCTAAGCAAAGAGGGAAAAGCA
The DNA here is from genome assembly GCF_021461395.2 of Schistocerca americana. Taxonomy (NCBI): domain Eukaryota; kingdom Metazoa; phylum Arthropoda; class Insecta; order Orthoptera; family Acrididae; genus Schistocerca; species Schistocerca americana. Next base: position 360,917,606 of record NC_060122.1, on the reverse strand, counting down.
GAAAGAGGGAAGGAGTATATAGAGGGTCTATACAAGGGCGATGTACTTGGGGACAATATAATGGTAATGGAAGAGGATGTAGATGAAGATGAAATGGGAGATACGATACTGCGTGAAGAGTTTGACAGAGCACTGAAAGACCTGAGTCGAAACAAGGCCCCAGGAATAGACAACATTCCATCAGAACTACTGGCGGCCTTGGGAGAGCCATTCCTCACAAAACTCTACCATCTGGTTAGTAAGATGTATGAGACAGGAGAAATTCCCTCAGACTTCAAGAAGAATATAATAATTCCAATCCCAAAGAAAGCAGGTGTTGACAGATGTGAAAATTACCGAACTATCAGTTTAATAAGTCACGGCTGCAAAATACTGACGCGAATTCTTTACAGACGAATTCAAAAACTGGTAGAAGCCGACTTTGGGGAAGATCAGTTTGGATTCCGTAGAAATGTTGGAACACATGAGGCAATACTGACCCTACAACTTATCGTAGAAGAAAGATTAAGGAAAGGCAAACCTACGTTTCTAGCATTTGTAGACTTAGAGAAAGCTTTTGACAATGTTGACTGGAATAATCTCTTTCAAATTCTGAAGGCAGCAGGGGTAAAATACAGGGAGTGAAAGGCTATTTACAATTTGTACAGAAACCAGATTGCATTTATAAGAGTCGAGGGGCATGAAAGGGAAGCAGTGGTTGGGAAGGGAGTGAGACAGGGTTGTAGCCACTCCCCGATGCTATTCAATCTGTATATTGAGCAAGCAGTAAAGGAAACAAAAGAAAAGTTTGGAGTAGGCATTAAAATCCATGGAGAAGAAATAAAAACTTTGAGGTTTGCCGATGACATTGTAATTCTGTGAGAGACAGCAAAGGACTTGGAAGAGCAGTTGAACGGAATGGACAGTGTCTTGAAAGGAGGGTATGAGATGAACATGAGTTTTGCTATTTGGGGAGCAAAATAACTGATGATGGTCAAAGTAGAGAGGATATTAAAATGTAGACTGGCAATGGTAAGGAAAGCGTTTCTGAAGATGAGAAATTTGTTAACATCGAGTATAGATTTAAGTGTCAGGAAGTCGTTTCTGAAAGTGTCTGGAGTGTAGCCATGTATGGAAGTGAAACATGGACGATAAATAGTTTAGACAAGAAGAGAATAGAAGCTTTTGAAATGTGGTGCTACAGAAGAATGCTGAAGATTAGATGGGTAGATCACATAAGTAATGAGGAGGTATTGAATAGAATTGGGGAGAAGAGGAGTTTGTAGCACAACTTGACTAGAAGAAGGGATCAGTTGGTAGGACATGTTCTGAGGCATCAAGGGATCACCAATTTAGTATTGGAGGGCAGCGTGGAGCGTAAAAATCATAGAGGGAGACCGAGAGATGAATACACTAAGCAGATTCAGAAGAATGTAGGCTGCAGTAGGTACTGGGAGATGAAGAAGCTTGCACAGGATAGAGTAGCATGGAGAGCTGCATCAAACCGGTCTCAGGACTGAAGACCACAACAACAACAACAGCATGTAAAGGCTGCTATTGGTACCAATGTTAGCGTCCAGACACTTGTGGACAAGACAAAAGATGAAACAAAATGAAAACAGAAATGCCTAACTCTATTTTAAAGGTTCCTCAAGAACGGGAAATCCAGTGGGAGTGCCCCAATTTAATTCTTACATATTGCAAACATGAGCAATATAGTATCTGTCACGATGAGAAACAGATGACATTGTAAAATTGCACAATGCTCAAGGGCTGATACAATCCCTGTCAGATTCAGTACAAAGTATGAGGCTGAACTATCCTATGTTTAACTATAATCCATCACAGATCTCTGGAGCAAACTGTTCCCAGTAGTTGGAAGAAAGCAGAGGTCACACCCATTCAAAACACTGATCCACAAAACTCCGTCTAATATCCTTGACGACCATTTGCTGCAGAATCTTAGAACATAATCTGAGATCTAATGTAATGAGGTTTCTTGATGCCAACCAGCAAGAATTCTGAAAACTTCAACCATGTGAAACTAAACATGCACTTTTCTCATATGACATTCTGAAAGCAAAGGATCAAGGAAGTCTGGTAGGTTCAATCTTTCTCAATTTCTGAACAGCACATCTGACTCAGTACAGCATCTTTAGCAGCCACGAGATTAAATAGCCTTGCCTTTGATTGGATAGGCAACGTCTGTAACAGGACTGTAATAGAAGGTGGGGTTAGAGGGTATGGGGCATATTTTTCCTCTGGGTGATCCACAAGTGGAATGACCCAAAAGGTGTAAGTTTAGGAACAGAGGTGGCATATAGGTATTTACTACAATATTGTATACACTGACAAGGGAAACTCCCCAATACAATAACCTCAGATTTGGTGATAAAATGGCCCAGTGGATAGCCAATCTAAGACTGAACACAGATTAAGCATGAAAACAGGAAGAACGTATACTCAACTGTGGAAAAAGAAGCAATGTAGAAACATTGTATGGTTCAAGCTCAAGATGTGCAACATCAAGAAAATGGCAAGAATCACTGTGTTGTGGTTGTGTGGTTATGGTATTGGACTGCACAGCGGAAGATCCATGTTCAAATCTGCCTCATGTCTCTCTTCCCCCCCCCCCCCCCCCCTTCCTTCACAAAATCATGAACTTTCCACCCAGTCATTCACATCTGTTCTCCTTTGGTAATCTTGTCAATTGCCAATTTATACACTGCTTACAGAATATATTACAGCCGCAAATAAATGTGATGAATTGTGAGAGCAGGTGAGACCCCTCACAGAACTGAAAACAACAAATAATGACACAGACACAAATTTGAATACAACTATCAGACACGTCAATGACTAGATGGACAGTTCATAATTTTGTGGGAGGAAAAAAAGAAAAACAATACACATGGGCATGAGGGAGATTTGAACATGGATCTCCCACTTTGCAGTCTAACACCCTGACCACACAACCATGACACCATGGTTCTTGCAATTGACTCAATGTTACACATCTTGAGCTTGGAGCATTCATTATTTCTATTTTGCTTCTTTTTTCACAATTTAGTAGTCCTTCCTCCTGTTTTCATGGTTGATCTGTATTCACTTTTTGATGGAACATTTTACCACTAAATCTGAGAGGGGGTGGGGGGGGTGGGATGGGGAGTTTCCCTTGCAAGTGAGCAACAGAATAATTGAATGATGAGACAAGGATTTTGGTGGTACAAGGTGATTTGAAGGTGGTTCTCAATAGAGCTAAGTAGTTGTGGCAACAGAAAGAAAAGGTGTAGAAAATCTGGTTCTGAAATAACTGAGTATGGTCTGCAAAGCTCTGAAAAGGTTAGTATGTTGAGTATATAGGAAGGCTTTCTCCGGGTGGTCAATAAACATATTGTCCTAGCAATGTGGCACACAAATACCCATGGCATTTCTGTGGGTTTTTTTTAATGTAAATTTGCAACTGAACAGAGAAATAATTATGGTAATACTATCAATGGCCCAAAGGATTAGGAAGAAGGCTCAGTGCCAGGAAGATGATAGGAACTGCAGTTTTCCATTGCAGCAAGGCTACAGGCATGAGTGATATATATGCAGATGTTGGTGTCCACAAACGTAACATTGACATTGACTACCTGGATGCTATGACCGCGCAGTTGAGTGCCCCACAAACCAAATATCATCATCAAATATTGACTACCAATAAGTCGGAGGTAATAGGACCGGTGATTGGAAGGCAATCAAGAAAGTTACTTGGATCTTGGGCATAGGAAGACAGACAGTGGACAACTGGTTGGTGATGCCAGAAACACAGAGCTACTTTCTGTGGGATCACTGTCACCTACACAATTTAGGGAAACCAAAGAAAATGTAATTCTCATACTGGGTGAATAGGAATTTGAATCTAGTGCTTCTCAAAGTCAGTTCAGTGTTTTAACTACTGCTCCATCTCGCCCAGTCCAGTGGCAGGAGAGAGATGTATTCAAGTGAAGATCTTGGAAGGTACCTAATGTTTAGAGGAGCTATCTGAGATCATGTTAAATTTATCAAATGGGATCATAGGGGTAAATGCTGTTAAAGAAAAATTTCAGGCAACTGGTGGAGACCCTCAGCGACATAGTCACTTGCTGTTGTTGTTGGTGGTGGTGGTGGTGAAACCTTTGTCTGTAAGAACAGTGAGCTGAGGGTTGGTTTTAACATAGTGAAATACTGTATCTCACACCAGCCCAGTTCTAACTCTCCTATCCTCCCCTCCTACACCAATCAGCCTGGGCAAGTCTTTGTAACAAAAGCCAGTGAAATTTACTGTGTTGTTATGTGTGTACATTCATCACTTATCACAGTTGAATAGTTGCCTATCTTTATTTATTTCCTGTTTTCAAGACTGGAATTTACAGTATCATAATCTGGTGCAGACTAGAGGTGTTCGATTTATAACTGATGAGTGAATGTTGTTAGCAAGCAAAAATTAATGTTCCCATTCTTTAAAAGTATTAAGTGTGATAAGCAAGAAAGCAATACTAAACATGCATAGTGCAGATAGACACAACAGAACTACACTATCTTCCTGATGATAGTGAAGGTCAGAGGATTAGAAAGAAAAAGAAAAGTTTAAACAAATTCCACAATAGTATCTATTATTAAACTCAAATCAATGAATATGCTAATCTTTTGGATACTTATACTTTTACCCTTTGCTTTCCTCAAAAGATCATTACACATTATGTTGCTTTGAACATTTGACACTTACAGTATGTCACATGTAATGTGACCCTCCAGTCTTTCACTAATAGTCCAAGATATGTAAAACCATCCATTAAGATGTACAAAACAAAGAATTGAATATTTTTTGTAAGGATTAAAATTCTCAACTTTTTTGTGCTTCACACCATGGTAGTAACTATTATTTTTATACTTTTATGAACTGCTGACATGCGAGAGCTCTGGGAAGGAGCACACTGACTGGTATTGTGTCAATATTTGGAGTGAAAAATAGCCCAGTAATGTTCTAAAAGTGTAGGCTAAAGCTGTTGATACAGTGGATTTTAAATCCCACTGTAACAGTTATTGTAGTTAAGACTATAATGTGCCCGCAGATTTTAGGTTCCATGTAGCATGTTTCCCTACTATTTTCATAAAATATTTCAAAAAGTCGTAAACCAACATTATATCAGCAGTCTCCTCTTTTTAAGGTCTATTAAATTCTATTACGAGTGTTCATCATTCTATTGAAAAAAGTTTTTTGTTTACACACCTCTGTAGATAAAAAAGTTACAATTTTAACTGAATATGGTGAAACCCCTATTTCACATTTTTGTATGGTCTAGACTTAAAAAATGCAGAATCAAGGAAAATTTTAAACCTCCCAAAATAAAAGCAAACACACATTAATTGGCGTATATGATTAAAAATTGCAATGCTCTCCAATACTTTGTATAAAATCTGTCTAAGTGGAGGATATTAAATGTACAATACAATGTTTATTCAATAACTTGTGGTAATGATTTTAATCAGTTCTTAAAAAATTGCAGATGTGTAACAGCAAGTAAAAACTCATCAAAAAATTGAAATTTGATTTGTCTACAAGGTAATTGAGCTATTTTCCAACGTGCTATGACCACAAATTTACGTTCAAAATGTGCCTTTGTGCTCACCCAGAAAAAAAGCAAGAATTGATGAACATTTTGAATTAAATAAAAAAAGAACACAGTTGCTAAGTGATTAAACCATAAGCATAAATGCGGACATTTGCTAAATGACAAACTTTGTCATCATTGTTGTTATTGTTTAATGCTTTCCTTATGAGCCGCACTTCATATGCTCACCACCATGAAAGCGTTATTTTATGCTTCATGAGAGAAACAGAGACATGAAAAAATGAGTTTACTTCCCCAATTGATGTTACAAGCTTATTAGAAGTCAGCTCAGTGAATTTCTGTACACTGTGTAAAACGCAAATTTTAGAAAGCTCATGTACTACGGTTTCACTTCATGCCCTCTATCCTTGCTGCCATTCTTTATGATCTACAGTGTGTGGTATGCATGGTGTAAAGTATATATGTGAGTAGAACACGTAGTTGTTGCAAATGTATCTTGTCAGATTTGAACATGAAAGTCTTTAAAATGTGCTATTGCGAAACCCTTGTTCTATTTCCGTGTGAGATCTCTGTCACAGTACACCATCTGCATGAAAAGTATATTTTCAGCCACCACAAAATGCTTTCACCTCTACCTGCACTCTCGTCACTGAAGGGTCGCTCCTCCTCTCCACACATTAGTGTGGTGTAGTGGCTGCACTGGCTACTGGGTGACTTAACAAGTCGCAAGACAATGAGAATTCACTATCCAAACATGGCTGATGTTTCCTCAATTGTGACCGAGCATATTCTTCAAGGCTCAGTGTTTGAATTTAAAAGGTTGACAATTGATATTGTTGCTGAATACAGTACATTGGAAATACATCGAAAGGATGAGACAGAGTTATAAGTGGCACAGGAAAAGATGGTGGCTGGACCCCTCCATCACCTAATGGCTCAGTCCGGGACACTTCACAAAAACAGTTGTTTTTCCATTATCGCTGCAACCTAGCAGTAGTTGTATCATAATTGCTCAGTGAAGCCAAATGTTGTAAGTTGTGTTGGCAGCACTGATCACAGATCATGTCTCTCCTCTCCACAATGGCCTAAAATATTCCTTTAACTATGCCACCACCCATGATGCGAACCATCTGTCTTTTGTGCTATTTATAACTCGTTCAGTCATATCAAATGTCAACAGGAAGCAAACAGGACAAAGTCAAGCAAGACATAAGTAAGAACTTAGAACTAAGATAGACATTACTAGGAAGAAATGTAAAATCAGGGAATTTTTAGCATTGATCTTACAGGTTTTTCATAGGGGTTACAAATATACGGTGTAGAATCAGGAAAAATGAAAAGCTGGAGAACTTAAAATTGAAATCCACTGTAACAATATATTCACTTCATTGCAAACTATAATGCTACAAAAACCTTATTGTAATATCTCGAACTTTTATGATACATCATTGACATCTTCGGCAGGTGCAAATTTTGTGTTCTCAAGTTCACTGTCTTCTGAAGGCTTCAGTTTCATTATTGTGGGTGTTTATTATTATGGGACACAGTGTAAAAAGAAGCACATAAGACAAAATGCCACCCAATAGCACTGAAATTAAGAGGTAATTTTAAATATTACACACCTTCATTTTATCCTTTGCTTTTGTGAACTTCAAACGAAATTTTCCATCTTTACTGTGGGATTGATTACTAGATGTTGGTGTCTTAGGAGGAGAAACACTCCCTGTAGAATCTTTCTTTTTATGAAAGAAATCTGAAACAGCTTGGATTAAACTCTTTCTCCGTTCAGGGTCTTTTGATTTCCTCCTTTCTTTTGTAATACTTCTGCTGTCTGTTGCAGAGGCAATCATGGAGTGTTCAGTATGCAATGCTTCCTGTCAAAAAGAAGAAAGTGAACAGTTTAAACAAATTAAGCTCTTTAAATTTTCAGATAACTAGCCACACTCCTTGATGAGGATAGAGTCCCTATCTTTATTGAAGTAAGTTTACTTATCTACATTGCAATATGAAACTAAAGATTTAAAACTGCCTTTCATGTAAGACACCACAGTCGAATTCCATTTGAATACAGTTCCTAAGTTTGTAGAGAAACATTGAGAAAAAAAAAATTCTTTTTCAATTACTAACAAAGAAAAAATTAAGAAAATAAAAAATAAAAACGATTAGATTGTAAATGGAATGATGACTCATTCAAATCTGAAGTTTGGATGATTGTGTAGATCATAAAAAAAATTAATAAGTAAACTAACATGTACAGGAGAGTAACAGAACAGGAGAACAGGCTTACAACTGTTTCTGAACAAACAGGTAAATCTTTAATCTTAAAAAGACTTGCATTATGCAAACCCATCCCACCCCTCTTTCAACGGAAAAAATCAGCACTAATGGGAAAACCCTCAATGAGGCTCTACACATGAATTTTAATGGCTTCCAAGTACATAATAAACTAAGGTGGCACCAGCATGTCAGAAGGTGGATAATTAACCAAAAGGATAAAGTTCTGCTTGCTCTTCAGTTACCCACAGTGTTGATCTGTGGACTCCATTGCTAGTGTTCTTGCACAATTTTAATCCACACTGTACTATTGCATAATCTTCTGAGGCAAAGAAGCTAGGGTCAAAAAGGTATTTACTCTATAGAAGTGCAATAAGAGTACTTTGAAATTTGATAGCCAAATATCTTGCAAAAGCATATTTGGGGAGCGAGGTATTCTTGCACTTACATGCCAATACGTATGCTACCTCATGGGATTTACACTAAAGATAGACTGTGCATAATGGGTTCAAAATATAATTTCTTATGCTTGTGCAAAAGCCTATACAGATTGCCAATAAACATTAGGAAGGAAGTAAAAAATACCCACATATTAAAGAGCAAAGTAAAAGAACACCACATTAACCACCACTATCATAATTTATCAGTACATTTAAACCCAAGGATGTAAACTGTGGCTAACTCTAGAGTTTATATTAAACAGATCTTGACACATAATTTTTTTTAAGTATTAGATAAAACAGTGGCTGAGTGACTCAGAGGAAGAGTGGTGGCTATTTACAAAGACATTGTTTTTCTCCTAACCCATATTGTAACACATCATTTTCTGGTCACAACTGGTCCTGAGTGGCATCAGGCCCCACTTCTGGTAGCGTGGGGAAGGGATTCGTTCCAGGCTGGAGACAATGGGCTGGTCTTTACCGAATCCTTCTCAGTGATTTATGGTGGAGGTTGACAAAGTGGCTTCAAGGGTGAGTGATCTTCCCAGGGTGGGTGGTGTTTCCAAGCACCTGCTCTAATTAAAACTATTAAAATGTGTACAGTTTTAGTGCAAATGGTAAATGGCCAACAAATTTAACTGTGTGCGACTACACGACTACTGAGACTGAGTGGCCAAAATGCCGAGCTGCTGGAGTTCACGAAATCAAGTAACTGGCTAACACTCCTTGCAGGGTGAGATGGCAGGTCGTGAGCACTGTACCATGGAGTTCGTGTTTTAAAGTATTTCACTGAAGTTGAGCATTTGTGAGCCTTCAAGATCAACAAAGCAACTTTTCAAATATGGAAAGCTTATAGGAATTGCAATTTTGTTCATGTGTGTGGGTCTGGATTTCTGTTTAGTTCTTTCCTGGGTTTCTTGGCAACCATTCCCTTTTAGTGAGTATGTAAGTTCTTGATATAAACGGGCATCTTAGATTGTGACGTAGAGCCATTAGCTAGCTGTATGGACTGTTCATTGAACGCAATGAACTAGGCAAGGCTTAAATGAAGTAAATATATTCTATTTGTTTCTGTGGAAATGTGAGTGTGGCGCTTTTGTGTAACATTTTCACTGTTGACTATATTGTTGTGGAAATTACTGGAAAAAGTAGGTAAGAGACAGTGTTTGAACTGGTAGTGCTGGCACTGTCTAGTCCAATGTTCAGATATTGGAATCTTTACGAAAACAGTTAGATAGCTACTACGCTGTGATCATTGACATTTAAGTAGTGAGAAATGTAATCCTGTCTCGCAGATCAAAGTGAGAATGACACCTCTTATTGTACTGATTTTGCATGGGTGGCAGTGCAGAGAATTACTCTGGGTCTGCCAATAAATGTTTCCAGTTAAATCTGTGGAGCAGAATGTTGCATAATTTGTCTCAGGCACTGCATTTAGTCACAAGTGTGTCTGCAGCTGCAAGTAGGGTGCAACAAAGTCTCCAATGCATGGATAAAAGCAATGTGTCAATACATATGCTGAGTGATTCCCATAATTATAGTAAGAGTAGAATATCACGAGTCATAATTTGTGGAAAGGGTACTTTATAATGGCTGCCTGTTTGGTAAGTATTCAGGTAAATAGTGCCCATCATTTTCTCATTGCTATAGAGATTAACAGAAACTGGTGTTTGCTACGTTCATTACATATCCGTTGATTTGGATAATTTATTGAAGAACATTATCCTTCAGTGCTTGTAACATATGAAGTTCATTGCATTACATATGTGGTTTTAAATGGACCCATTTACATAATACAAAGGAGCAAGTGAAGAAACCGACTGTCCTTACATCTTTTTAAGTAGCAGTAAAGAAAACTGTGTCTTACAACTGTCATTACTGCTATGACTGAGTAATTGTGGTCCTACCCTGCCAAAATCCTTCTTCTTGACAATATAATATACAACCTTCTATATATTTCCAGGATTTCAAATATGTTTACCACATGTCTATGGTATTGTATATTACTAGTTTGATGACAACCTGGTGGTTTCCTTTCACTAATGAACTGCCTGCATGAAGTTCCACATATAAAAATGCAAGAAAGTAAACTTTCATTGTTCTAAAGATTCCCTAAAATTTTCCATCTCATTGAGTTAACCATGCACATCACAATAATTTCTTAGCTCTCACAACTGCTGATCATTTAATGATGTCAAAAGCTAAACAGAAGTGATTTCTGGTCGAAAAGAAGAATGTGCTTAATTTGACACATCAGCTTACTCAGACAGAAAGGATTCATAAAAAAAGGCAGCCTGCACAAAGAAATTCTCAGGAGCAATGGAAAATCAATATGAACACACATCAATGCTTAGAAATTTTGAATATATAAAAATTATACCCACTGTTGTTATGTTTGCCAGTATTTTTTATGTTACAATCATTTAAACAGATGCTCACACAATGTACATTAGTGTGTCTGCAAGAGACTGTTGATATTGCAACAATAAAGCCCTTCATCATATGGTAGAGGTTTTACATTCATTTAAAATTTTCTAATGCAACTGCCTGATGTTAACCTGTGTAGTTGTGAAAGTGGTGAATACTAGGAAATTTGTATTTCATTATTATGGAGCATAAAACATCATTCAAGAATTTTTAAAGAAAAAAGTGCTTTATGACCAAGTTTAATCAGGAGAGGAGACACATTTAATAAAAACTGACCAAATCAAAAATAATTACTATCTGTTCCAATTAGGATAAATAAACCTGTAAATATGCATAAAATAAATCTGTAAATATGAGTGTTAATCAAGTAATGACAGAGAAACAACAAGCAGTGTTACATGTAGGCACAAGTGGAAGATGACATAATTCATAGGTTTCACTACCAGAATTTACTTTAGTCTGGCAATAGTACAAGATTTGTTGAAACACAACTTTTCAAGATAGGAAGGAAATCATCAATGAAATTTCACAGCAACCAATATTTGCAAAATTAATGCCACTGGTACTGTACTGCAGAATATACTTTATAGCTTTGTATTTCATTATAGACATAATGATTTTAACTATTCTTTTTCTCAACAGCTTAATGCCTACAATCTCAATATAAACAGCTTAACACTGGTTTCATATCAGCTGTTATATGACACTGGTAATATCATGTGCGTCCCTCTTCGCTGATCAAGGAAACCTCATCAGTACATGGACTAGAATTGGCACAGGAGTTTTCCTGGGGAAACAAAGATAGGAACTTTATTGTCAGAAATGGTCTCAAGTAACATACCTTAGAAGAGAAAGAAAACAGTGCTATCTCATGAGTAGGGTGGTCTTCACATGAAACAGGAATAGATCTATAGTTTTTTAAGCAATTCTTCAGTTTTGGGAAGTTTGTATGAGTGCAAGGATCATCAAATCATGAACCTGTCTAGTAAATTAACTGAAAAATGAAAACAATCATGATATGGGCTGTGTATTTGTGTGGGGAGTCTGAATGAGAAGAGAGACATCTGCCATGAACTGCAAGAGCATAAAGAGGGAGTGTTTCACTAAAATGGAAGACAGTTGCTTTCTGTTTGCAGGATGAAATACAGAGTAATTTCCTGTTCTGATGGAGTGATACACCAAAGAAGATGGTGCAATGTTGAGAAAAGGAAGCCACAAACTGTACATGGAAAAACTGAAATGTCAAACATTACAGGGTCCATCATTAGATTAGATTAGATTTACTTTCATTCCAATTGATCCGTAGTGAGGAGGTCCTCCAGGATGTGGAACATGTCAGAAAAACAACAATACATGACAAATATTTAAACTAAAACAAATAAGCTAATGTACCATTCCACAGGTCCCAAGTGGAATGATCGTCATTTTTTAATGAACACTAAGAGTCATTTTACAAATACTATTGCACTGAATTTAAAATAAAAAAGTTTTATATTTATTTATAAGGTAAGAAACATGTAATACAACTACTGTAATACTTCCAGAATGAGATTTTCACTCTGCAGCGGAGTGTGCGCTGATATGAAACTTCCTGGCAGATTAAAACTGTGTGCCCGACCGAGACTCGAACTCGGGACCTTTGCCTTTCGCGGGCAAGTGCTCTACCATCTGAGCTACCGAAGCACGACTCACGCCCGGTACTCACAGCTTTACTTCTGCCAGCATCTCGCCTCCTACCTTCCAAACTTTACAGAAGCTCTCCTGCGAACCATGCAGAACTAGCACTCCTGAAAGAAAGGATATAGCGGAGACATGGCTTAGCCACAGCCTGGGGGATGTTTCCAGAATGAGATTTTCACTCTGCAGCGGAGTGTGCGCTGATATGAAACTTCCTGGCAGATTAAAACTGTGTGCCCGACCGAGACTCGAACTCGGGACCTTTGCCTTTCGCGGGCAAGTGCTCTACCATCTGAGCTACCGAAGCACGACTCACGCCCGGTACTCACAGCTTTACTTCTGCCAGCATCTCGCCTCCTACCTTCCAAACTTTACAGAAGCTCTCCTGCGAACCATGCAGAACTAGCACTCCTGAAAGAAAGGATACTGCGGAGACATGGCTTAGCCACAGCCTGGGGGATGTTTCCAGAATGAGATTTTCACTCTGCAGCGGAGTGTGCGCTGATATGAAACTTCCTGGCAGATTAAAACTGTGTGCCCGACCGAGACTCGAACTCGGGACCTTTGCCTTTCGCGGGCAAGTGCTCTACCATCTGAGCTACCGAAGCACGACTCACGCCCGGTCCTTTCTTTCAGGAGTGCTAGTTCTGCATGGTTCGCAGGAGAGCTTCTGTAAAGTTTGGAAGGTAGGAGGCGAGATGCTGGCAGAAGTAAAGCTGTGAGTACCGGGCGTGAGTCGTGCTTCGGTAGCTCAGATGGTAGAGCACTTGCCCGCGAAAGGCAAAGGTCCCGAGTTCGAGTCTCGGTCGGGCACACAGTTTTAATCTGCCAGGAAGTTTCATATCAGCGCACACTCCGCTGCAGAGTGAAAATCTCATTCTGGAAACATCCCCCAGGCTGTGGCTAAGCCATGTCTCCGCTATATCCTTTCTTTCAGGAGTGCTAGTTCTGCATGGTTCGCAGGAGAGCTTCTGTAAAGTTTGGAAGGTAGGAGGCGAGATGCTGGCAGAAGTAAAGCTGTGAGTACCGGGCGTGAGTCGTGCTTCGGTAGCTCAGATGGTAGAGCACTTGCCCGCGAAAGGCAAAGGTCCCGAGTTCGAGTCTCGGTCGGGCACACAGTTTTAATCTGCCAGGAAGTTTCACTGTAATACTTATTTACAATGAACACATTACTGCACTGAAATGGTGCAGAAGTTAGATTATACTTACACACACACACACACACACACACACACACACACACACACACACACACACACAAATTTTCAGTGAACACATTACTGCACTGAAATTGTGCAGAAGTTATGTTGTACTTATATACAAATCAGTTGGTTTTCCTCAGAAATTCATCAATGGAGTAGAAGGAGTTGGCCACCAATAAATCCTTTAGGCTTCTCTTAAACTGAATTTCATTGGTTGTTAAGCTTTTTATGGCTGCTGGCAAGTTATTGAAAATGTGTGTTCCTGAATAATGCACACCTTTTTGTACAAGACTAAGTGACTTTAAATCCTTGTGAAGATTATTCTTATTTCTAGTATTGATTCCATGAATTGAGCTGTTGGTTTGAAAAAGTGATATATTTTTAATGACAAATTTCATTAAGGAATAAATATATTGGGAAGCTGTAGTTAGTATCCCTAGTTCCCTAAACAGGCTTCTGCAGGATGTTCTTGAGTTCACACCACATATAATTCTTACTGCACGTTTTTGTGCCCGGAAAACTTTAGCTTGGCTTGATGAATTATCCCAGAAAATAATCCCATATGACATTATGGAATGAAAGTAAGCATAGTATGCCAGCTTTTTCATTTTTATATCCCCTATGTCTGACAAAATTCGCATTGCAAACAGAGATTTGTTAAGACGCTTCAGCAGTTCTGTGGTGTGCTCCTCCCAGTTGAATTTATTATCAAGCTGTAATCCCAAGAATTTAACACCGTCCACTTCTTCTATCTTCTTGTCATCATATGTTAGACATATACTCTTGGGACACCCCTTACAAGTTCTGAACTGCATGTAGTGTGTTTTTTCAAAGTTTAGTGACAAAGAATTGGCTAGGAACCAGTGATTAATGTCTACAAATATTTTATTGGCTGATCTTTCTAAGACTACACTTGATTTGCTATTTATTGCAATGTTTGTATCATCAGCAAACAAAACAAACTTGGCATCTGGTAATGTTACTGATGAAAGGTCATTGATATACACAAGAAAAAGTAAGGGCCCCAAAATGGAACCTTGTGGGACCCCACATGTAATTAGTTCCCAGTTGGATGATGCCTGATAGTTTGATACATGTCTCTTTCCTAATAACACCCTTTGTTTCCTGCCAGAGATATAAGATTTGAACCATTTTGCAGCATTTCCTGTTACACTATAATATTCTAGTTTACTTAAAAGGATATTGTGATTTACACAGTCAAATGCCTTTGACAGATCACAAAATATACCAGTTGCCTGCAATTTTTTGTCTAATGAATTAAGTACATTTTCACTGTAAGTGTAGATAGCCTTCTCAATATCAGAACCTTTTAGAAATCCAAACTGTGACTTTGACAGTATGTTATTTGAGATAAGATGGTTATAAAGACGACTGTACATTACTTTTTCGAAAATTTTTGAGAATGCTGGCAACAGTGAAATTGGACGGAAATTTGATGCTATTTCTTTATCTCCCTTCTTAAACAGTGGCTTAACTTCAGCATATTTCAGCCATTCGGGAAATATTCCACTGATAAACGACTGGTTACACAGATAGCTTAATATGTTACTTAGCTCAGAATCACATTCTTTAATTAACTTTGTTGATATTTCATCATACCCACTAGATGTTTTTGATTTTAAAGATTTTATGATGGACATTATTTCTGTTGGGGTAGTGAGGGTCAAATTCATATTATGGAAGTTACTTGAAATGTCTGGTCTAAGGTAATCCATAGCAGCATCTACCGAACCTGACAACCCCATCTTTTCAGTAACAGTTATAAAATGTTTGTTAAAAAGTTCTGCAACACTATACACATCTGTCACCAATGCATCATTTACTCTTAATGCTATTTGTTCCTCTTCATGTCTGGTTCTACCGGTCTCCTCCTTCACTATATCCCATATTGTCTTTATTTTGTTATCTGATATGACTATCTTTTCCTTGTAATATATTTGCTTTGACATCCGTATTACAGTCTTTAATATTTTGCAGTATTTCTTATAATGTGCTATAGCATCAACATTGGAAATGTTTCGGATTGACAGATACAGTTTTCTTTTTGTTTTACAAGATACCCCTATTCCTCGAGTAATCCATGGCTTCTTTGTAGACTTTGCTCTAACCTTGGTAAGTTTTGGGGGAAAGCAGTGTTCAAATAAGGTAAGCACTTTATTAGCAAAAATGTTATATTTTTCATTCATGCCATGAGCACTGTAAACATCAGTCCAGTGAATGTCTCTGAGGAGTGTCCTAAAATAATCAATTTTTGGCTTACTGATTACCCTCTTGAGCTCAGATTTAACAGATTTTATATCCTGTTCAGTATTAACATTTAACAGAAGGAACTGCATGTCATGGTCTGAGAGGCCATTGACTATTGGTTTTGTAATATAATTTTGTTCATTTGACTTTTCTATAAAGATATTATCAATGGCTGTTTGTGAGCAAGTGGTTATCCTAGTGGGGAACTTTACTGTGGGAATTAAGTTGAATGATAGTGTTACTAACTCAAATAGGTTCTTATTGGGAGAGTCTTTAAGGAAATCTACATTGAAATCACCAGCAACCACTATTTCTTTGTTTTTGGTTGTTAAATGGGCCAGTACAGCTTCAAGGTGGTTTACAAACAGATTAAAGTTACCTGCAGGTGCTCGATATACACTTAATATTATGAAAGATTTTTTGTGAAAATCTAATTCTGTTGCACATGCTTCCATATGCTGTTCTAGGCAAAATTTATGAATGTCTATGTTCTTAAATTTATGACAGTTCCTGATGAATGTGGCAACTCCTCCTTTCTCCATTTCTGATCTACAATAGTGAGATGCTAACCTAAACCCTGTAACACTTAAAAGTTCTATACCAGTGGTCACATGATGTTCAGAGAGGCAGATTATGTCAGCTGGGTTTGAAGACTCTAATTCATCTATGCAGATAGTTAATTCATTAATTTTATTTCTCAGTCCTCGAATATTTTGATGCAATAAAGATAGCTGACATTTCACATTGACTGACTTAAAATTGGATGGAGTTAAAATATCTGCTGACAGTTGAAAATTCTTAACCAATGGCTGTTTATGTTGATGTAATAAGCTGGAATTATGTTTTTTGATTTCTTTCTCAAACTGAAGGTTTGTCTCAGTTCTAACCTCTCTTAAAATTTGTTTTCTTTCTGTCCTCCCTACCCTAAAAAAGGGTCTTTTCTGAATCCTATAACCACTGGTATTTTACCACTCATGACAGTGCCTCCCCCCTTTAACTTTCCTGCTATTTCCCCAGCCAATTTACCCTTCCCCTTCCTGTTGAGGTGAAGGCCATGCCTAGTATAATCCCACCTACTGACAGAATCAACATGAACCACACCAATGTGTGACCCCGCACCCGACATGAGCAGCCGTTCCAGCTCCAAATTAACTCTCTTGACAGAAGAGTTCAAATGAGGTCGGTCATGGCGCCCAAGAACAGATACAAACTCAACACTGGTATGCCTCGATGCTGATGCAATCTTCGCCAGGTCACACTCTATGCTGTACCCAGGATCTCTGTCAATACTGTTACCTGCCCCACCCACTATAACCACGGTGTCTTCCTTAGTGAAATCTTTGCAAAGTGATCCTAAATCCTCTGTCACCTGCTCCAGACCAGCACTAGGTTTAAAAAAATTGGTGACATTTAACAGCTACAACTTTTTTTATTTATCTACTGTTACTCTGATTTGTACTTTTGTTGTTCTACATTCTGCCATGTTCTTACTTTCCATGTGTTTCCTCCAAAATCTTTCTTTTTTCTAACCTAGCATCTGCTCTTACTGCCACTGCTAATTGCCCACATTTTCAAATGTCATCTGTTGCTGGCTTTTACTGTGTTCCACTCCTGCCACGGCCCCCCCCCTCCCCCCCCCCCCCCCCAATTGCCCCTTTCTCAATGCCATGCTACCCTACAACTTCCCTTTCTTTCTTTCAACTTATTTATTTATATTGATTATATCCAATTAGTTCAGTTAGTTACCTTTCCTTCAAATCTTTCGCCTATGTTTTACAGAATGCAGCACCTTGGAAGTTAGTGAATCCCTTAGCTTTCATATGGTTAATTATCACTTAGCAAACAAATACTGGGGCGTCCAGAAAAGTGTAGATATTCTTTGATAGTTAATATCTTTGGAACAAAAAACATATCGTTGCAATTTTGCAAGGTGGTGTAGTCCATTGTTTCCTCAACAGATCTTGGTGGACGTTTTCCAGCGGATGACAGTGTAGCAATGAATGAAGTAAGATTGTGATTTGAGCAATGCAAAGCCTTATTGAAGTGGTACTGGAAGTATGAAAACATGACGGAGGTACAATAGCAATGTTGTAATGCATATAGAACACAGCTACCAACACTTACAAAAATATATCATATTCGGGATAAATTTGAAGCCGACAGTACTCTTCAGGATGTGCATAAGGAGAGGTCTGGCTGACCAAAACATCAACAAGTCCAGCTTCCAGCACTGCTGTGTCACCTCAACAATCAGTGAAGCAGGGTGCATGAAAGCAGGACAAGTCGATCAAGTATACAAAGAATTCTGAAGGCTGAAAAACGGAAAGTGTATGTTCCAAGATCACTACACACTATGAACGATGACAACCCGGATCAAAGGATGAAGTGGTTTGAAGGCATGTTTCATGAGGGTGAACAATTTGTAGAGATGGTTATCTGGTCTGATGAGGCGCAATTAAAACTGAACGGTACTGTAAATCGTCACAACTGCATTTACTGGACTCCTGAAAATCCTCACATTCATGTGGACAAACATGTTGATCTACCAGGTGTTAATGTGTGGTGAGGTCTCTCATTGTACAGTTTGATTGGTTCTCATTGTACAGTTTGATTGGTCCATTCATCTTTGAAAGTACCGTAACTGGTGGGGGGTAGGAATATCAGCAATGTAGGAAAATATAGATTATTACTTACCATAAAGAAGACACGTTAAGTTGCAGACAGGCACAATTAAATATGCATTTCCATAAAGATTTCAGCCACAGCCTTCACCAGCAAAGAAGAACACACACCATTCACACACACAAGCAAACATACCTCATGCACACATGACTGCCAATTCTAGCATCGCGGGTTGGAATGCCCGGAACATCACTCCAGCCCAAGATGCTTATTTATTTATTTATTATGTCTGCTTGTGTCTGTATACGTGTGGATGGGTGTGTGTGTGTGTGTGTGTGTGTGTGTGTGTGTGTGTGTGTGTGAGCGTGTGTGCGCGCGCGCGAGTGTATACCTGTCCTTTTTTCCCCCCTAAGGTAAGTCTTTCCACTCCCAGGATTGGAATGACTCCTTACCCTCTCCCTTAAAACCCACATCCTTTCGTCTTTCCCTCTCCTTCCCTCTTTCCTGACGAAGCAACCGTTGGTTGCGAAAGCTAGAATTTTGTGTGTATGTTTGTGTTTGTTTGTGTGTCTATCGATGTGCCAGCGCTTTCGTTTGGTAAGTCACATCATCTTTGTTTTAGATATATTTTTCCCACGTGGAATGTTTCCCTCTATTATATTTATTTATTTATTTAGTCCATGTGATCTGATGGTACACAGTGTGTTCCAGATGTCGGAAAATATCAGTTAACATTGTTTACATATATTAACATAGGCCTATAGTATCCTAGTATATTATATTGGTCAATGTTTTCAATTCAAAACAAATAGCAAGATTACTGTTCTAAGTATTCATTTACAGAGTAAAAACAGTGACACAACAAATATGACTTCACAGCTTTGCTAAATTTTATGTTGTCTTCGATGGACTTAATACTAGTGGAAAGATTGTAGAACAGTTGGAGGCCCATGTGGAAAGCTCCCTTTTTACACAGTTGAGTGTTTGTACGTAAAACATGCAGATTTGCATTTTTCCTGATGTTGTGTTCATGTATTTCATTATTTTTCACAACTCTGTTATCAATTGGCACTATGTGGTTTCTGAAAAATTTTAGAGTCTCGAGGTTGTATAGGCAAGGCAGTGTAAGGATTTCCAACTTCCTGAAGATGGGTTTGCGTGAGTCTCTGGGTTTGCTCCCAGTAATAATCCTCATTGTTCTCTTCTGGATTCTGAATGTGCTCAGAGCAGTTGGGGAATTTCCCCAGAATATCACACCATATTTTAGGTGGGCTTGTATGTAAGCGTAGTACACACTGTTGGCAGTCATGTATCATGAGGTGTTTCTCTTTGCTGATGAAGGCTGTAGCTGAAAGCTTTCTGTAAATGTCATTTAACTGTGCCTGTCTGCTACTTAACGTGTCCTGTTTACAGTAAGTAACTATAAATTAAACATGTTTGTGGCAGCAGTTTCTCAAAACTCAGTGCAATTTAGAAGTTGTGATAGTTTTTATTACTATTCATGCCTTCTCCCTTTTACTATGTACTGGGAGCACCAACACCTCCACCACCACTACTACTACTACTGCTACTCCTCTGTGTCAGTTTAAGCATTGGTGCCTATTTACTACCTACAATGATTTCTGTTTTAATTCTTGTGTTGATGATGTAATATGTACTGTATTATTTAAAGTAAGTGTGTTTTTGATATTCAATTCAGCCACAAAATTCAGTCATATTAGGATGACATTATGGTATTTCCCATAATCTCTACTGGCCGAAGAAGCTGCCACAGTAGGATATTACGCTTATATTAAAAAAAAACCTTTTCACATTCCGGCCTGGTCATCCTGATTTATCTTTCTTGCATTTCTCCTGAATCAGTTCAGATGATGGCCCATTAGCTGGCCACAGACAAGAGGGTTTTAGCTACAGGCCATGGATATTTCCAACAGACTCTGGTACACCAGCAGTTCCCCCACCTACGTGTTAGTGAGGACACAGCCTTCAGCCATTAGCTGCACTTCTTGGAACTGGCGACAGTCTCCTCAGCTGAGTACATTCAGGGAGTTCGTGAGTTTTCCTGTGGTTTCCACATGACCGTAAGTTCTTGTTGCTCCCAGCATGGTGATGGAGCACACCAATCACCACATCAAAAGATTTATACAACTGCACTGCAAAAGACCTTATTTGTGGAAAATGACCTACGAACATTACATGAACACAAACGTAACAAAAAGGGCATGTGGAGAATTGGTTGGAACATTTCTGAATGATATTCCAATTGTGGACTAAAACGAAATAAAAACTAAGTTAAAAAATTTGTGACCAAGTTTCAGAAAAGTGGAAGCCTCTGAAAGAAATGAATTACTAGGGGTGGGGGCGGATGAATTATATAAATCAACACTATGGCGACCACCAATAAAAAGTTCCTTGTACTATATTCATTATTGTATTATGCATAATGTCTTACGCCCATTGTTTTACAGGTACTATGAGTTACTGCATTTTACAAAGAATCAAAAATGCCCTCTTCCTAGTGCATCAAACCTTCGGAATTCCCAGAGGAGTACTAGCAATTCACAATGCAGTGTTGAAAGAAGCAGCTGGAATGTTGCCTTTCAGCAATCTATTTTTCCATCCATTTGTGTGATTTCTCTTTTGAGAACTATATGAGTACATAGCTTACAAACTGTTGGTGGCTGCCACAATTTTCTTCCTACTTTTATCATTCATACTTATTTTCTCTTGAAAATATAAATAAATTTCAAAATTTTAAAATGTACTACAATATAATGCCTATAAATGTCACACTGTACAATATACTTCCAGCACGACACAGTTGTAACTCCTGAAATCTGTTGTTTATGACCTCTGGACTGTCAAACATGCACTGCATTCTTGATCCATGTAGAAAACATGAAAATCTGCTGATTTACCCCACACATGAAGGAACACAGCCTCCAGGCAGATCAGACAGACTAGATCTGATGGGTGGTGCCGGCACATAAGCATAAAAAATGATGAACTTGGGACTGGCAGCCAAATCCATCAAAAATATCCTTGCAATTGGCTCACAGTTCTATGCTGTTGCAGAAATCCGTCCATGTGTGGCCAGTTATTATCATTCCTTCCCTCATACACGGCTTACTGAACTATTGCTCTATTACTGTGAAAACATTAGTATTCAACAAACAAGGCTGAAGATGAAAATTCACTGAGTTTTACAGCTAATATACTGCTCAGCCACCAGACCGTGAGTGTGGTGTGAAATGAGATAAAAGAATTTTAAGGTAGTAGCTTCATATTGAAAAAGAAGAACAAAAATCAAACAACACTCTTAAGAAATTAGGTGCAAATTTGAATGAGAAATTACTTACCACTACTGATGTTGGGGATAGCGACTGCTTTGAAGAAACAGGTGATCCACATATTCCTGTTGGACTATTATTGCTTACAGGTGACCTTAATGGTGTCAACGATGACTGGTTTACATCTGAGTCTTTGGTACTCATTACTGATGTATCAGCAACAGAAGTAATGTTTGGAGTTCCATTTCTGTTCTCCTTGTGAAGTTCTCCATGGTTGTTTGATGTGAATTCTGTTCTCCTATTATTTCCTTCCTTTGACAGCTCTCCAGTAACTTTACGTTCATGTTTTGTCCTAGGTGGTGCAACAGGTGGCTTTAAAGTGATATCTGGTGTTTTGAATAACACTTTTGTGATGTCTGGTAATGAAAATGCTTCAGGGTTTGTTAGAGGAGTGTGTGGAAGAGAAGAAGAATATTTTTCTGGAGACCTGCAAAATTTTGAAGGGCGATGACTAGATTTAAATGATGAGTGATAGGACAGTGGACGACTTCCTTTCGATGTCTTCTTAAATGATGTTAGTGGCGTAAAAAACTGTTCAGTTTCTTCAGTAACGAGGACAGAGTCGTCAGATAATGGCATTTTTAAGTCCTGGCCACTTTCCATGAGACTATTAAATCTTTCATCGGTTTCTCCAGGAGATGGAGGAATTACAGTAGGCATTTCTAATTTCTTGACACATGATGGTATCAGAGATTCATCCTTTTCAGGAGAATTTGGAGGAAACAAAGTAGGATCTGATGTGCGCCTAGGAGCAAGAGATGGTGGGCTATAAATGCCACTGAAACATTTCCTTGACTTTCTATCTTGACTAGAGCGTTTTTGAGGTAAATGTTTGTCTAGAACCATTTTGTGAACAATGTCTTTCTGGACTGACCTCTCCCTTGATATTTCTTTCAGTTTTCTTGAAGTATTGGGTGATTTTGTATGATGTAGACCAGAATAATCTTCACTATTAGTGGCAGGTGCTAATGTCAGTTGCTCTACTTCAGAGTCAACACCTTGTAATACTAGTGAGTCTTTATCTTTTTGTCTAGATTTTATGATATTTATCGAATCTCTTATATTGCTGAAGGTAGGAACATGTTCCTCACAATTGCTAGCATAATTATTGCAAGTCTTTTGAGAAAAATCATCAGTATGTGAATCTCCACCATTCTTTGGAGGTCTAGAATCACTTTTTGGCGTGTAAAACAGATCATCTTCACAAGTAGAATCATTATTTGTACACTTGTTGGGCAGTTTCTCTTTCACTGTGTCTGTATCACTTGTCATTTCTTCTGTGGAAGTCCTTTCTCGTTGAAGTGAATTGTCATCCTCCTCTTTTGACATGTGTGTAGATTCCTTGCTGGAAGTTTGTTTAGGACTACTATCATTCTCATCAGAATTATCATCACATTCACTAACAATTAATGTAGGTAGAACAGGGACAGGCATGGTTTGTTCTATTAAAGCTGGAATTTCTAAAACAGGTGTAACAACATCATCAGAATCAACAAACTGTACATAGCCACTGTTTTTTATTAATGTTTTGTTAGTTGCTGCTAAAACATCATCTGAATCACTTTCATTTTCTTCTCCTGTATCCATGAACTCAATATTCTCTATATCAGACAATAAGCAAGGCACAGTTTTTACTTCATGATGATGATACAGAGGGATTTCAGTCTGACAATGTATCTTATCTTTATTACTGTCATCATCAAGATCTTCTGTTTTAGCAATACTTTTTTGGTATCCTGCAGAAAAATTTTTCTCTGGCGTATTTTTACTACTTTTTGGCTTCTTATGGTGTCTAACGGTAACAAAATGTGGATTAATATTAAACTCTACATCATCTAGATCTTCTGAAACTACAGCGTCACCATCATGTGCCCAATCTGATAATTCTGTCTCTGTTAATGCTGCAAATGTAGCTTCATGTTCATGTGACTCAGAAAAGTCACTTCTCGAAGGAGGAGTTGATGGGCTACTATGATCGCTATTAACGGAATTATGCCTAACTTTAGCCAAATCACTGTTAGATTTATCAATAACAACACTTTTCTCTGACACTTTTTCAACACTAATGGCATCACTTTTTGGGAATTCTTCAGTATACTGCTTGGTAAATAGTGCTTCTGCAACAGATTCCTGTTTTGTGCAGTTTGATACATCAGCATCTTCTGTCATGAGGACACCACTAGAATCGTGTATTTCAACTCTCGGAGTAATTCTTTCTGGTAACTGTCCAGAAGAATGGGAATCACTTTTCTGTTTTGTATCATTTTCAACTGAACTGCTGCCTGAAGACAACGAATCAGTTTCTATATCATCATCATCATCATCATCATCATTCTCATCATTTTCTTCATTATCATTGCCAGTCTTTGGAGTCAAGTTCCACTGCATGTCAGGTACAACTATGGATGTTTCGTGAGCTGGGCTTCTCGGTCGGTAGTCTGTTTCATCTTCTACTTTAGCTGGTGTCGAATTATCCATCCCATTACTAGCAGTTTTGGTATTTTCTGTTATTACCAATAGTTTTCGATCTCCTTCATCGGTATGAGCGTTAGAGCCACTAGCATGATCTGCTTGTGCAGAAGACTTTTCAGCCCCAAAAAAAGGAACTTTGGCTTCTTTCTTTCCACAAACATGCTCAAAGGAGCCCTCCACATCTGGTAGCTCTTTCTCTTTGCGTAAAGCAGGTTTTTGTATTTGTGGAAGCTGTAGTGATGGTGCAATAATTGTTGGCGATGGAGGAGAGAAATGAGTACTACTGCTAGAAGAAACTCTTGATGTTCCTTGAAGATAGGCTTGCATAGATGGACTGGGTTCTGGAGCTGGATGCAGAAGTTTCTGATGTTCTGATATAGTATCAACAAAGTTCTTTAATTTTGAATCTATTGTTGATGCTGAACCAGATTTCCTCACTGTGCCACCAATATCTGATGTGCCCAGCAAGTACCTTTTCTTCAGTTCCAGAGAAACTTTGGAGGCAATGCCCTCAGTTGAATGTGTCCTGTTAAGTAGATAGTTTCCTTGTCTAGGATTAATAAGTGGAGTAAGCTGCGAAGATGTGGGTAATTTAGCATTATTATTGAGAAGATTCTTGCTAGTGACCAAATTTGAAGCAGTGAAAGAATTGGCTGTTTCTGGTTGAACTGATGAAAACTTAAGTCTAATCCCATGCTGACTCTGCACTGATGGCAACAGTGGCTTTACCGTTCCATTTATTGGATGAATATGTCCAGCTCGAGTATGAACTTTGATTGGTTCCTCAGCGTTATATCTCTTTCTTTTTGTGACATTCCTGTCATCTACTATTATAGATGGTATATTGTGAGGAAATGATGTTCCATCATGCTCAAACTCAGAATCAGTTTCTATTTCTGTTGCTGAATTTTCAATTTCTTCATCACTGGACTCTGTTGTATCGTCAGATTGAACCTGAAAAACAACAAATAATACATGGATAAATACATGGCTAAAGCAATACTGTAATGTATAACACATAAGCATATAAGATAGACCAGTCTTCCAAGGGATTCAAGGCACACATTCACTTGTGTTAAATGTGAGGCATATAAGAAGAGTAAAATTAAAATTAGTTTACATTGGAGTTACCTCAGTGAATCCTTGACATACTGAAATCCTCAAAAAATTCCAGTGACACTTTTATTCAATCTGTAGTGAATGCACTTATGCTGATATTAAAACACTTAAATTTTAAACTCTTTATTTTCTATTGTCCCTACTATTTACTGCAATAGATGTAATGTTGACAAAATGATCTGTCCCACAGGAAAGTTGCAGTTAAAATTGAAAATGAAAATTTTATGGATCTGTGTGTTCATAATATATAACATTTTTCTTCGTGTTTTGATCACCGGTACCCCTATGAACCTTTACTTATGTCTGCTTTAATTGCTCCAAGTATCAAACTATGATCTTACAGAGAAAGTGAGTCATTGCTTGCCTGTGTGTGTACTGCATATGGGATTGCCCTTCATTGGAGCCAGTGTACATAATGATATCATATGAATTATAAAAAATTGCATACATGTGAAAAATACAGCAGAAGGAAATCCTCTGAAGTGAAGAAAAGGAAGAATAGGCAGTAAAGATGGTAAAAAAATATTTTAGTGCCATGTAATGCATAATAAGCAGGAGTTATGTTGAACTTGGAAAGTGCAATTTGTTCATGAAGCTCTCTTCAAGAGCAAGTACAAATTTAGGTATTTCTAAAATTTATCAGTGCAGTTTGCTAACTGAGTAAGATTGGTTTATATTTATGCAATGTCACATGGATCTAATAATATGGAAGTGAGGTCTGTATACTATGTCACAATTTTTCTCTAAGTTCTTTTGAATATGAAGATTTATGACCAAATCTTGACGAAACTGATTGGCGCTATTGCATTGAGTACTTAAAATGAGAAAAGCAGGGAAAAGTATGGCCCTTAACATGAAACACGTTTCTGCCAACCGTATGTAAAATAAAAGGAAAATAATTTTTATCACCATTCTCATCTGAATTGCGGCTATTAGATTAGGATGTATAAACATGACATATTAGTGGAGAACAGGCTGACTAATAACCTAGTGGTAAGAGTATGTGACGTTAACACTTACAAACAAGCTCAGAAGAGGACTGATCAAATGATACGTAGGCAAGTTTTGCGGCTAAGTCCCACCATATGATATAAGCTTCAGCATATAATAAATATTATCAAAGGAACTTGAGATGAGCTCGACATTCAGTCAAAACAACATAAAATAAAATGTTATGGACACCAAATAAGAACACCAGATCATATAACTGTAGTCCTTGAGAATGACATTTATTGGAAGAACAACTGCTTCCAGCAGTACACAATGAATTCTGCGTTTATGTAGCCAACAGCCCAGTCTTTCAAGGTACTTTGATGGCACAGGCAGTGAAGAGTGTGAAAATGATGAACTACAGATACAGCCAGTCAAAAGTCATCAAAAGTACAGAGTCTGATAACAGTATCAGCCATTCAGTCACTGGTACTTTCCAAACTTCTCAACAAAAATGTGGAGGAAAGAAGATACTTCTGTTTGATGGGTGATTATTTTTTATCTTATTTGATCTTTATTTAATCATACTATAAAATGTTTATTCCTAATGTCACATGTTCACAACCTATAGTTCTGAAAGCAAAGAATGAAGCATTGTCTTTTTATGATTATCTAATTATGATATTCAACTTTTTGAAGTTTTGTGACCAATAAAAAATAATAATGCTAATAGCCCCCAAAGTATTTTTTCTACTAACAAGAAGAAATATACATTTGAAGTTTCATTTCTTTAGTTAGTAAACATGATGATGATAATAATAATAATAATAATAATAACCCAAACCCTGTCAGTGAAGAGTAATTAATAATTCAAACTAACATATTAACTGTAATAATAATATTACTTAACAACATGAAGTTCTTCACATATTCCATCTTGTTAAGTATTTATGTACTAATTGACATTGCGGTGAAAATTTTAGCAACAATTTTTGTCTATAGCTGTTATTCAATGCATCAAGCACCATGAGTGACAGGTGTCAAATAATTGAATGATTTTTTTTTTTTTTTTTTTTTTTTTGAGAATTTCAGTAACTTGTCATCAAAACAATGTAACATAGCAAACATGCAAAAATGGCTTTTAAGAGTAAGCTAATACCCCACCTGAGACAGAACACAAAATGATGTGAGGCAGTAGTACATGTGTTAGTTACTTACTATGACAGAAAATGGTATAAAGTAGAAAACTGAAAATGTGAACATGTACATAATAATAATAACATTGTTAGACTACTAAAATGTTTCATGTGAAATAAATCAAATTACAACATCAAACCATTTGTTAATCTAAGCAGAGTTGTTATACATTGTCCCACATTAGTATATGGGCGTGTTGGCTGCCAAGTGGTACAAGCCACAAAAATTAAAAAAATTGACTGACACCACTTTATCATTACTAAACAGGCAGATCTTTGTATCTGAGAAGTGATATGGGTCCTAGCTCAGTAGTTTCCTCACAGAGATCCCAGAATGTTATTACAATGAAAGAAACTATTGCTAAGTGCTTTGACAATCAAGTGGTGTAAGTCAAAGCTCTCACGGCAGCCAGGTCTGTCACCACTGAATGAAAACCTTGATTGGATTGGATTGATGGAGTTACAGGGACCAAACCAAGAGGTTGTAAGTCCATTCACCTGGCAAAAGTCAACAGAGAGGAAGAACTTAGAAGACAAATCCTGATGAACCTGACTGCATCCGGGGAACAATAAAATCAAGAGACAGACCAAGAAGAAGGGAGAGTGGGTCCCCTGGATATGTTATGTGATGGGATACATGTCCTCAGCATCTGACTGGTATATCCTAATCCTTTATTAGCACAAGAAAACTAACAATGTGGACAAGTTGATAAAATCTCAGGAAAGAGAACAACAATGTTCAGACAGCGAACCAATGACAGATGTAAAAGAATACGAAGAATTAAAAAGGTGGGAGGGGCGAGAGCAACGCCGGACATCACGAAGCGAGGATAGCTATGGACCCTCTGTGTCGGAGCAGGGAGAAGGGCACCCCTCCAATCCCTGCTGTGGCTGATGAGACCAATGTGGCATATTTCACAGGGAGGAGCAGAAACCACCTTCACAGATAATACATAAAACCAGATCAGTCACTTTGGCAACCATCTGCTAGTGCCAGACGCAGTATGTCAGCAAGTTTTAAGGTTTTGCCATTAGGTGGCTAAATTGAGGCAGTCCAGCAGGACATAAGCCACTGTCAGGAGGGCACCACACCAACACTAGAGTGGTTCCTCACATTGTAAGATGTAGCCATGAGTCAGCCAACTTTGGGCAATGTGATTTTGGCCTATGTGAATGTGGCAGAGAATTGTAAATTCCCTGCGAGAAGCATGAGGGGAAGATTACCATCTGGCCATGGTCCCCTTTAGTGCTCACAGTTTGTTCAGAGAAAACAGGGCACACCAATCTGTGTTCCAAGCCTCCAACAACTGAAAATCCCGCTCCAGGGCAGCTACCACCAAAGTCAGCATCCTGGTAGCCAACTTGATCAACCAATCAGCATGTTCATTCCCTGGAATCCCACCATGATCTGAGGTCTAGAGAGAGACCGACGATTGAGCTTGATGGAGGTAAGAAAGGAGATCCTGGACAGTGACAACCAGTGGGTGCTGAGGGTAGCACTTGTCAACAGCCTAGAGATTAGTTTGGGAATCACTGCCAATTAAGAATGTCTCAACAGTGCAAGAATGAACATGGCTGAGGGCCCAAGTGATGGCCACCATTTCTGTGGTGAATATACAACACCTTGCATTTATGTAAGCAAAACCAGTTTGTAGTTGATCTTAGAGCCATCAGTGTGTATACCTCTTCTGAACCAGGAAAAGCATCAAGTACAGTCAAGAACAGATGGCGAATAACCATGGGGTCAACAGTCTTTCAGTACAATGGATAGGCAGAGGCAGATCCAAGGACTGGCTATGCACCGTGAGGGCATACACAGTTGCTCCCTGACAAGGGGTGACAGTGGGGGAAGTTGACGTTTCGAACTGTGATTCTGACTCCAGTTTTCGGCCACTGTTGTGGTAGGTGGACCTCCCTACCGGGAAAAATGACACAGTTGTTTGGATGCTGCAGCAAACGTGTATGGTATAGCTGACAAGTAGTAGTTGGTGCCTGATCTGTAGTGGAGAGACCCCAGTCCCTGCAAGTAGGCATTTCACAGGGCTGGTCCAAAAGGCATCTGTTGCAAGTTACAACCCATAATAATGTATCAGTACGAGCATTCACAATGATGAAGGTGATGCCAAGCCACATGCCACACTCCCATAATTAAGACAGGGCAGGATCAAAGCTTGGTTAAGTTGCAAAAGTGTAGCGTAGTCTGTGCCCCAGCCGGTGTAACCGAGACCTCTAGAAAAAGGGGCACACTCAGTACAGAGCTCTGTGGGCCACCATTCTCTTGTGTATGGGGGGGTACTGTGGGAAGCACCAACTTCAATCCAGAAAGTACTGGACAATCATGCTACTGGTGCATGAACGGATCAAGGTGGTCATCTGCTGCCACTGGTCCCAAGGACACAAGGACACAGCATCAATATACATCACCTCTGAAATAGGTTGTGCAGGGCATAGAGGGGGGGGGGGGGGGGGGAGGCAGGGGAGGGGACAGAGTGGTTCCACTGCCGCATGGGTCACCAGGAACTGTTCCTCAGGTACAAAGTCAGAACATATTGGTCCGGGGCATATGGGGAACATCAGCAACTCCTCCGTCTTGGAGGTCTTCCTTTTTGCATCCTCTCCTTGGATGGTTTCATTGTCCTTGAGAGCTTTTCTACCTTAGTTTCAGAGACAGAGGTGGGATGCGAAGTCCTATGACCAGCAACATGTGGCTTCTTCTGCCAGTGGGTAGTATCTGTTTGCAGATCAGCAGAATTCTGGGAATGGAGCATCCTGAGGGTTCCTAGTAAGGGGCACCAGAGGGTGTTGTTTCTCTGGCTGGGGACTGGAGATCAGTATCCCTAGTGTGTGGAGAGTCAATGCTCCCAAAGAAGGTGTGGGGAAAACAGTAGCAGGAGGGTCCCAAACCATTAGGGATGCGAGTGCAGTCAAGCAACCCCAGGGGACCAACGAAGAATGCAAAAAGGGCAAGGGTACTGTCACTAGAGAGGTTGATTAGCTGTGTGCTCCATGTTCTGTTGATTATGTAACATTCCTATTATTAGTTCTGCGATGTTACAGACTAAACTTACAAGGCCTTTATATTAAAGACTGTAAAAAAGATGGATGTAACTCCTGCAATTCCACAGCCTAAAAGGGTTAGAAAATATGATGGACATCAACACGACATCTCAAAAGTCTCGCAAAACATTGCCAAATCATACAGTGATCATTCAGCTAGACACACACTACCTAAAACGTTTCTTAATGTAAACTGAATGTGCCCCAATGGATGCGGTCAATCAAAACGTTTCAACAATAGATTTATACAGTGTGATTTACATTTACAAGTTATTGTCTTGCCTTAGCTTAGCCATGACTAGTATAATTGTGAAATTACAGCGGATGTAAAGTTAAAATTTGCTCTCCTGAAAAAAGTTGACTTTGGTCATACTCTATTTGGCAGCTGATCATACCATACAATTCTGTTAGAAACACAGGTGTCATACAGGAAGTCCTCTCCGTTATTTAGCAAGTGATTCTGTGACATTTAGAAGTTAACACTGATGTAAATAGTATTAAGTAATCTTTCAAGCTAGCATGCTCTTGTATAAGTTACATACACAACAAACATGGCACCCAAACTGAAGATACAATAATTTAGTCTACTACCACCATTACTAACACGAAACAGGCAACAGAAGACAGGGTTTCTATTTTAGTGTATGCATCTGTATCTAATGTTTAGCCAAAGCACAAGGGATATTGGTAAAGTAAAGACAGCATGTCCAATAAATGTCTGCAAATAACTTTATCGTAGAAAACATAGCTCCTAGAATAATTTTATGAGACTATACAATACATACTCCACTATTTTTTTGGCCAAGTGTCAACATTTGTCTATCATCTTCATGGTAAAAAAAAGACTGCTTGTCATCTACCACTGGGTGTATGGTTTGGATCTTTACACTAGGCCTTCCTGTCAGGACCGAACAGCTACTCAATAATTTTATCATCATAACTTATACAACAACATATGTTTCTGAGTGGGGTCTGCCTTATACAAAATTTCTGGCCAGTAGGAAAATGAATCTTCTAATGTAATTTTCATGTAACTTTTCATCTCAAGGATTGAATAGCTTTCCCTTCACTAACTGCCCTGCATCTATTCTGCGAAAAAGGGCTTTTGTCACTGATACACTCTATGTACTACACCGAATGCAAGTAAAACCACAATTAGTAATTAGTATGGTTTGCAGTATAAATGGTCGTAGTTCTGTGTTCACTTGCCTGTGTTTAAGTGCCATGTGTTAATACTGTATACATGTGTTAATACTGTATACATGTGTCAATTTGAAACACTTGGATTTCTGAAAGTAGAATGAAGCACTGTCTCAATTATTCAAGAACATCTTGTGTGAAGTACAAGACAAATTATAGAAGTTGTAGTGAAATATATCTCTCAGTAAAGTTTGTTTGTAATGTAAAGTACACTACCGGTAAACTGGTATCTGTTTTTGATCTGATCAAAGGCTAACAAATAGCAAAACAATATAACTATGGAACCTACTTTATCTTCATTTTGGGAGTTGGAAGGAAATATGTGGAGGCAAATCAAGGGTAAGATATTTGAATTTGCAGAGTATCTTCAGAAGAATCATTTCCAGTTTGCCTTTTGGCTTCAGTGCATTCGTTTTATTATCCTAACTTAAGTCTTTGAAAAAATCTTGACGGCAAACACAAAATTTGGGTTTCATTGAAAAAGAATGATCATCACTTTGTTGTGAGTTGTGGGAGATAGCATAATAGGGAAAGTGGATTTCTTGTATTGCTGAGAAGGTTTAAAATATCTCAGTGAAGGTAATATTCAGGTAGAATAAAGAGCACAAAATGAACTAAGTGTTTCTAGAGTAAGTAGCAAACCTAAGTCAACAGGACACGTAAAATATAGACCAATTTTATTATCACACCCATGAAGATGTATCTTACAATAATGTTCCAATCTCAATCAAAGACTTCAGTCTATTGTACAACATTTTGCAGTAGAAGAGCAAAATGTGAGAAAGCAAGGAAAACTGTATGGATTTAGACAGTGCATATGAGCTTGGTGATGGCATAATTAAAACAACCTCTGACATTAAGGTATCCACTGTGTCAAATTATTTCAACATTTCAGGCTACTACACCTCAGCAGTGATGTGAATTTAATTATATAGGGCTGTGAATACAAAACAAATTGTAAAATATCGTAGTCAATACACTGATGATTGCCATACCATATTAAAAAAGGCATGGCCAACATCCATGGGAAAAGAAAATAAACTGATATCACTTCCATAAAATGTTACTTCCATAAAATATCAGAGTGTATACATATGGAGCATTTTAAAATGGAATGACCAGATAAACTTAATTGCAGGTATGGCACATGCCAGACAGATTCATTGGGAGAAATCCCAGAAAATGTAGTCCATCAACAAATGATGTAGCTTACAAAATCCTTGTCTGACCAATACTTGAACACTGATACTCAGTATGTGATCCGTACATGTACCAGATATGATTGATAGTGGAAATAGAGAAGATCCAATGAAGAGCAGTGTATTTCAATACAGGTTCATTTAGTAAGTGTGAAAGTACCACAGAGATGCTCAGTCAATTTCAGTGGCAGAGCATGAAAGAGAAGGGATCTGTACCACTGTGTGGTTTATTATTAAAAGTTCCAAGAGCATATGTTCCCAGTATGGCCAACCATTACATTGCTTCCTCCTTCTGCAAAAAGAGCCTGAAGGCAAAATATGAGAGACGCAAGCTCACACACAGGCTTACCAGCAATCATTCCTCCTGTGGATTTGGAGCAGGAAAAGATGGTTTGACACTGGTATCCAAATTACCCTCCACCACACACCATAAAATGTCTTGCAAAGAATAGCAATAGATGTAAAAACCTTTTGGCTGATAAAGCATCACATGTGGTAGGATTCTCACTGTGAATGCTACAATTGTTTTTTACGTAAAAATTTGGCTGACAGTTATTCACATAAAAGTAATAACTTTATTCAAAGATTACCTTTACAATAGATTACATTCAACTGCATTCAGTTGATCAGAATAAACTGACTCTGGGAATACTGACTAAGTGGAAATAATCTAATTTTTTGGGTGAACTGATTCTCAGAAGATCGATTTTGAAATCGGCACAGAGCGAAACTTCTACAGAATGTTTGCATAATCACCGATTCCTTATTGGCATTTACACCAAAATAAACTCTCCTCTCTGAAAGAAAGGTGTTTATAAAATTCCATCAAATGAGCATAGTAGTTTGTGTAACAATGTTGGAATTTACAAAGACATAAATTAGACATTCTGATTCTAAGATAAAATTCTCACTCAGCAGCAGAGTGTGCACTGACGTGAAACTTCTTGGCACATTAAAACTGTGTGCCAGATTGAGACTTGAATTCAGGAGCTTTGCCTTTCACGGGCAAGTGCTCTGCTGACTGAGCTACCCGAGCACTACTCAGGACCTATCCTCACAGCTCTACTTCTGCTAGTGGAAACTTGTTGTTCCAAAAGACAAACTCCTATTGTCTCCAAATCCCACAGAAATGAAACTTCTGAGACTGCTGCAATATCTGGTAAGAGAGGTCCCACTGAAAAAGATTTGCCATTTTTGCTTTAAAGTGAGCAACTTTGTAGCTTGCTTGAACAGCCTTCTCCACATTGGTATTCTTTATTGTCATTCACACGCGAAGTAGAACCCTAATACATTGCATGAACTGTTGCAGAATATTTCTAAAGCTCGTATCGCCCATATATTGCCTCAATGCCTGGAAACTCGCTCTCCACACACTTCAACTTGTATCTATTGCTAGTGCATTGCACAAAGGCATGTGTAATGACATTGCATATTGTACTTTGTGGCAGAATTGAGTACTTAGTGGTATATAAGTATCACTGGGTGTCCATCCTTCATGCTTGACAGAACTATCTTATCCCAAGACAGATGCATGAAACTTCCTCAATTAGCCATATCTATTGCAGTCATCGGCAGTGTATAAAGGTGAAAGTGTTTGCTGTGCTGGTCCACTTTCTCATGGCAGAGGGTAATAAGTATGTGACCTCATCACACTGGCCCTGAGCCAGTGCAGTGAGGGCTCCCATTTTGTGGGATACCGTAAGAACAGTCAGATCTACAACCACTGTCTTCACCACATCCACAATGGATAAAATGAGATTGTAAGAAAGTCCAAAGTATGTTGCAAAGTGTTAATTGCTCTTGACAATATGTGATCAGAATCATCTGATTTTTTACTGTTCAGGGAGTGTTTTGGTTTTCTTGCTACTATTATGGAGGAAATCCAGTCTGCTGATTACTGTGGAAATCAATTTTATAAGAAATCACACCAGCAAAAATTATGCTTTAGTTTCCCAACAGATAATCAGAATAGTTTACTGAAAAGTGCTCATATCAGTGTGTTGGTAATAATAATACACTGTTTTTTATGCCATTGCTTGATATCTGTACCTTCTTGCTCTGTTTTGAAGTTCCTGTCACTATTTCAAATCCATATTAATTTAAAATTTATGTTATTTTCACTGAGCTTTGTAAACTTTTTCTGATTGCACCCTAAAGTTTGACAAATATTCCAGTCTCTCTTGTAGACATTTTTGGTCCCTAGTTATCGATGCTACCTTCTTTTTGTGCTACATTTGGGTCTCCCATTTCTTAATGAAAAACAAGTTCCAAAGGAATTATTATTGATACCATCCACATCATGAACATCAGGTCATTAATGATTTCAATTAATTCTATGGTTACATTGAGGTTGGGGTGCTTTGGGGGAGGAGACCAAACTGGGAGGTCATCAGTCTTATCGTATTAGGGAAGGATGGGTAAGGAAGTCAGCCTTCCCCTTTACCAAGGAACCATCCCGGCATTTGCCTGAAGAGATTTAAGGAAATCATGGGAAACGTAAATGATGATGGCCAGACGCGGGGGTTACATGGAAAATAATCACTTTCATTTTTGTTTGTCTATGGCACATTTATGCTTTTCCTAGTAATAAGTGTTGTTAAAATGTTTGCCCAAAATCCTAATGGAACTGCAGTGATCTCCTTCATTAAGTGCCTGTCAGCTGACAAGATTCTCTGCTCCTCTCATTTTGCAAAGTTTATTGTTTGTTCCAAACTGACACATGAAAATAAGATATTCTGTATCATATCCATTGGTTGCCAAAATAATTCAACTGTACCACCTTGTTCAGGATTAGACATACAAATTTTGTGTAAATAAAAGCTTCTACGCTTTATGTTTAATAGAGTGAAATATTCAATTAAAATCAGAATATCTATACTGCAAACTACCCAGTTTTGAAACAAAGAACACTAAGCAATATTGTTACATATGCTTTCACACAGTATACTAACAACAGATATAAGGTGACATACACAAAGAGCCAGCTGCCAGGCTTCAAGGCAATATATTGGGAGATGTGTATCTTAGAAATAATCTGCAACAGTTCATGCAAACTACATCTACATGGCTACTCTGAAAATCACACTTAAGTGCCTGGCAGAGGGTTCATTAAACCATTTTCATACTAATTCTACACTATTCCACTCTCGAACAGCGTGTGGAAAGAAAGAACATGTGTAGGGACGTATTATGTTTCAACTTTACAGGTGAATAAAAGATTCCAAGAACTGAAACTAAAAGCTCAGCAATCATTTTCTATTTCACTTGATGATGCAGAATCAACAACCCAGTTAGAACTGTCAGGGTACCATAATTATCTGCCAATAATTATAACCAATAATTTGCTGTGAGACTGAAATTACAACACACTAAACATGTGATGATGATAATGTTCATTTAAGCAAGCAACACAAAAATTCAGCACAGTCACATGCATGTAATAATGTACATATTTCTGTGAGCAACATTTCTCGGAAATTAAGAGATGTAAAAGCCAAACCAATACCACTCCAAGTCGCAACGAGAAGAGCTGAGTCTGTTGGAAAATTTGACTATTCATCACAAGCAACTATATTCTGCACAGTAGGAACTGTTCCATAGGTCACTTGGGAGCTTGTGAACTGGAATAGCCTCCTACTGAGACACTTCAAGAGTTGTCTTTCAAAAACTAACTCAAGTCACACTCTTATCAATTTATCTGAAAAACCATAAGAAGCTTGAGTGCATTAGGACTTATCTTCAAATGATTGTGAATGAGTTTCTTCAAACTTACTTATTCAATTAGTGTTACCCTGATCAGAAAACAAAAATGTTAATACTGTATTTAATTTCATTATAAATAAGCTACCAAGCAGCTAATGAATTTTAATTGCACTAGCATGTTTTCTGGGTAAGTTTTATTGCCTAAGAATATCATCTTAACATTTTCTGTATTTGATCATTTTGAAATGGACAAGGAAAAAAAAGTGGGCACAATTGGTATATGACAATGTGAACAGGAAAAGAGATACGCACGATGCTGTAATGAACACAAATTTTACATTACTACCACAGCATAATTACAGTTCACACTCTATATACATTGCATCACAGAATAGCTAAGGTATGTAGTCACAGGTAACAGAATGTTGCCAAGAAGTGTTTTTGTGCACACTATAGTAACTGTGACTCATACCTGATACAGATCTCTTCAACTGCAATGAATTGCAAAGCATGGCATGCTACTTATGAGAACCCTCTCTCTCATCCCCAATAATCCACACAGGAAGTCGCTGAACTGCAATGGTAACCTAATATGATATTTCAGAAGGTTATCAACCAATACAAATATTGTAGGACTTTTAAGACCATCTTAAGAACAGAAAATACTGTTCATTCTTTGATTTTGATGTCAGTCCATTATACCTAATCATTTTATTATTATTATTTTTTTTAAAGTTCCAGTGCCTTCTGCATGAAACCATCAATGCTATTGCAAGACAGTGGCATCTAATGGTTCAATGAGGTACATCTATGAATGTAGTGTATTGTGGCAATCACTTACAGCATTCAAACCAACAGCCAGCTTTTTTTTTAAATACTGATCATACTGAGGTGATCATTGACATTGGCAGTAAATATAGCTAAATTATTGTAATGTAAATGTGAGTTTGTCCTACTACTTGTCTGACATAAATTTATTAAACTTTAGGCTAATTTTGCTTGTTATTTAGGACTATACTTTGTTTTAGGCATTATGAGTTCATGGAAGTTTCTAGATGTCGGATTGCATCTAAGAAAATGCAAAAATGCTTTTGAATATATCTCATCTCTTGAAATGATGAGCGGTTGAAAACTGTATGTCCAAGAGGTTAGAAAGTTTAACCACCTTTGTAAAACAATTGATTGTTTACTTTTTGCCAATTTCTTCTCATATTCATTGCTTAACATGATGATAAAGGCCCATTTTGTGAAAACTTTAAAATTAATTTTTTTAATATTATTGGGATCAATAGGTTAACGAGTGTGGGACTACATTTCCAGAGGTCAATTCATCGAGCAACACTAACAATCTCTATCACTGAAATGGACAAGTGCTAAAGCAAAATCTAGACTCTATAAGAATAAATATCAACCAGTGCCTAATTATAAGGGGCGTTCAAAAAGAAACAAGCTGGAGGTATGATTACAGAAACCTGTACCTGTATGTTAGAAGTATTGACCCTGGCTGTTGAGACACTTGTCCCACTGTGACACAAGACAGCGAATGGCTGTCTCATAAAATTCCCGGGGCTGCAATGTTAACCAGTTCCACACGTACAGCTGGACATCGTCATCCGAGGTGGATTGGTTGCCCCTCAGAGTGTTTTTAAAGGGGACCAAAAATGGCGTAATCACAGGGAGAGAGGTCCGTACTCATTTTCACTGTATGGAGGGTGGCCAAGAACCTCCCATTTGAATTTCTGCAGGAGTGCCACGACTGTGTTGGCTGTATGACGCTTTGCACTGTCGTGGAGCAGAATGACCCCATGGGTGAGATTGCCTAGTTGTTTTGATTTGATTGCTTGGCAAAGGGTGGTCAAGGTTTGCGATTAATGCTGTTGTCCCATGCTGCAGGAAGTGAATCAGAAGGGGGCTCTGAGGGGCAAACGATTCACCTCGGACGATGATGTCCAGCTGAACATGCGGAACTGATTAACACTGCGGCTCTGGGAATTTTATGAGACAGCCATTCATCACCTTGTATCACAGTGGGATAAGTGTCTCAGCAACCAGGGTCAATAGTTCTAACATACAGGTACTGGTTTCTGTAATTATCCCTCTGGCTCATTTCTTTTTAAACACTCCCTTATATTTGTAATGTTCAAGAGCTGTGTGCGAAGTTTTTACAGTCTATTAATTTTCTCAATGCAGAGTACTTGTATAGGGGTAAAAATGAAATGCATTCATTTATGTGTAATAAGTAAGCAGGACAATAAATTTATTTCCATGGCTACATTACCTATAAGCGTTGCAATGTTTGTATTCCCTGTATTTATGATGTCAGCATGCATATGATGAAAGATTTACATCCATTAAGTGAATACAAGGCAAAGCAACAATCTGCAAATAAAGGACAATTTGTTCAAAAAGCATGCACTACTTTGCATCCTGTTTTCAGTGAGATTCCACAAAAATAAAAGTTTTTAGGTATTCACATCCAAGCTGAAAGCTTTACTTTTGGCACATTTCTTCTGTCATGCAAATGTATGCCACATGTTTATTTCTGCTACATATAGCTCCATGTAAACAAATCAAATGAGTCAGAGGGAAAACAGTGGACTTGTGATTCAGATAACCTGGTCTTATTCTCTGCTCTGACAATCTTGATCAACATGTTTAACAGTTTTCCATGGTCACTGCAATAGAAGTGCGAAGGTAGTTTTTTGTGCTAGGCAAAGACTCACATTTTATCAATTTTGTGTTAAAACTGCTATGATTCATTGGTGATATATCTTGTATGACTAATTACATCAATTTAACTGTGGTGAAAAGCTCATATGATATATACTTCATAATTTTATCATTGCTGGTGGCATATTTCAACAAATCATCTGGGTCACGTCAGATATGATGGTGTGGCCAATTAACTAGATGGTTCCTGTGTATTCTTCCTTAATGTCTTATTACTTTTCAAATATCCCTCATGATAGGTTAAGTTTTTGATGGTGAGTAAGGACATTAGGGGGGGAGGGGGGGGGGACTATTATGTGTGCTTTTCTGCATTAAAACCTGCTGTTAACATCAATGCATGAGCATCAGATGAAAAACTTAATGATTCATGTTAGGAAAAAAAAAAAAACAGGTACACTTCACAACTGCATACACACATATAAAGAAATACTGAGTACATAATTACCTTATACACATCTGATATTGCCATTTTCAAAGCAATATCTACAATCTCTCTCTTCATTACGATCCTAAATAAAGTGCATTAGTTAACTGAATCTTATTGTCTGTTGCCACTAGTGCCACCACCATCAACAATAATCACCACCAACAATCGCCACCACCACCACCACCACAACAACAACAGCAGCAGCAGCAGTATTAATAACTACATAACCGAAAAGGTAGTTACTATCTTCTTTAAAAACAGAAAATAAACATAGGAAAGGCTATTTTGGTAATGGTAAAAGTGTTGAAATACGTGGTATGTGTGTGTTGGA
Organism: Schistocerca americana; assembly: GCF_021461395.2. NCBI lineage: Eukaryota > Metazoa > Arthropoda > Insecta > Orthoptera > Acrididae > Schistocerca > Schistocerca americana. The sequence continues at coordinate 360,877,407 of NC_060122.1, read as the reverse complement.
TATGTACAAAAATGGACACACATTACACAAGAAAATAAATATTTTTTTCTACAAAGTTGTTGAGAAATTCACTTTCTATGTGGTATTAAAATTAGTTGTCTGACAGAAATAAATAATTTACTGCAAGTTGCATTTTTTGAGCTTCTTATTTGATTTTGATGAAAGTGACTTTTTTTCAATCTTCACCTCAGTGTTTGACCCTGAGTCTGTATCACTCTGTACTTTTGCACATTCGGGAACTTTCAAATATATTTCTTGTTTCCGTAATTCCCGGGCTTTGACATCTTCATCACCTTCTGTGGCAGTTTCAGTCTCATCATCTGTAAAACATTGAAGAATAAACTTGTTACAATTGTATAGTGTTAAAAATCCATAAACTACATATTCGTGATACACCAGTTTGCATATAAACCAGAAGAAATAAATTGATATCGTGCAATGCAAATTTAAACATCTTTTTGACTGTCATTCTTAGCTCATTTTACATTTGGTCTGTACGATTTGTATTCATACTCTCACTCCTTGGAATATAGGTTAGTGTAACAAGTAGGAAGAGACTGACCAACAATTTTAACATAATTTTCAAATTCATTGAGTGTAAACATGTTGTTGTTGTTGTTGTTGTTGTTGTTGTTTTCAGTCCTGAGACTGGTTTGATACAGCTCTCCATGCCACTCTTCTTGATCTCCCAGTACGTACTGCAGCCTACATCCTTTTGAATCTGCTTAGTGTATTCATCTTTTCGTCCCCCTCTATGATTTTTATCCTCCACGCTGCCCTCCAATACTAAATTGGTGACCCCTTCATGCCTCAGAACATGTCCTACCAAATGATTCCTTCTTCTAGTCAAGTTGTGCCACAAACTCTTCTTCTCCCCAATCCTATTCAGTACCTCCTCATTAGTTATGTGATCTACCCATCTAATCTTTAGCATTCTTCTGCAGCACCACATTTCGAAAGCTTCTATTCTCTTCTTGTCCTAACTATTTACCGTTCATGATTCACTTCCATACATGGCTACACTCCATACAAATACTTTCAGAAACGACTTCCTGACACTTAAATCTATACTCGATGTTAACAAATTTCTCGTCTTCAAAAACGCTTTCCTTGCCATTGCCAGTCTACACTTTATATCCTCTCTACTTCAACAATCATCAGTTATTTTGCTCCCCAAATAGCAAAACTCCTTTACTACTTTAAGTGTCTCATTTCCTAATCTAATTCCCTCAGCATCACTCAATTCGACTTGATTAGATTATCCTCGTTTTGCTTTTGTTGATGTTCATCTTATATCCTCCTTTCAAGACACTATCCATTCCGTTCAACTGCTCTTCCAAGTCCTTTGCTGTCTCTGACAGAATTACAATGTCGTCGGAAAACCTCAAAGTTTTTATTTCTTCTCCATGGATTTTAATGCCTACTCCGAACTTTTCTTTTGTTTCCTTTACTGCTTGCTCAATATACAGATTGAATAACATCGGGGAGAGGCTACAACCCTGTCTCACCCACTTCCCAACCACCATTTCCCTTTCATGCCCCTCGACTCTTATAACTGCCATCTGGTTTCTGTACAAATTGTAAATAGCCTTTCGCTCCCTGTATTTTACCCCTGACACCTTTAGAATTTGAAAGAGTATTCCAGTCAACATTGTCAAAAGCTTTCTCTAAGTCTACAAATGCTATAAACGCAGATTTGCCTTTCCTTAATCTATTTTCTAAGATAAGTCGTAAGGTCAGTATTGCCTCACGTGTTCCAACATTTCTATGGAATCCAAATTGATCTTCCCCGAGGTCGGCTTCTACCAGTTTTTCCATTCATCTGTAAAGAATTCACGTCAATATTTTGCAGCTGTGACTTATTAAACTGATAGTTCGGTAATTTTCACATCTGTCAACGCCTGCTTTCTTTGGGATTGGAATTATTATATTCTTCTTGAAGTCTGAGGGTATTTCACCTGTCTCATACATTTTGCTCACCAGATGCTAGAGTTTTGTCAGGACTGGCTCTCCAGAGGCTGTCAGTAGTTCTGATGGAATGTTGTCTACTCCCAGGGCCTTGTTTCGACTTAGGTTTTTCAGTGCTCTATAAACTCTTCACGCAGTATCATATCTCCCATTTCATCTTGATCTACATCCTCTTCCATTTCTACAACATTACCCTCAAGTACAACGCCCTTGTATAGATCCTCTATATACTCCTTCCACATTTCTGCTTTCCCTTCTTTGCTTAGAACTGGGCTTCCATCTGAGCTCTTGATATTCACACAAGTGGTTCTCTTTTCTCCAAAGGTCTCTTTAATTTTCCTGTAGGCAGTATCTATCTTACCCCTTGTGAGATAAGCCTCTACATCCTTACATTGATCCTCTAGCCATGCCTGCTTAGCCATTTTGCACTTCCTGTCGATCTCATTTTTGAGACGTTTGTATTCCTTTTTGCCGCCTTCATTTACTGCATTTTTATATTTTCTTCTTTCGTCTATTAAATTCAATATTCCTTCTGTCACCCAAGGATTTCTACTATCCCTCGTCTTTTTACCTACTTGATCCTCTGCTACCTTCACTATTTCGTCTCTCAAAGCTACCCATTCTTCTTCTACTGTATTTCTTTCCCCCATTCCTGTTAATTGTTTGCTTATGCTCTCCCTGAAGCTCTGTACAACCTCTGGTTCTTTCGGTTTATCCAGTCCCATCTCCTTAAATTCCCACCTTTTTGCAGTTTCTTCAGTTTTAATCTACAGTTCATAACCAACAGATTGTGGTCAGAGTCCACATCTGCCCCTGGAAATGTCCTACAATTTAAAACCTGGTTCCTAAATCTCTGTCTTACCATTATATAATCTATCTGAAACCTGTCCGTATCTCCAGGCTTCTTCCATGTATACAACCTTCTTTTATGATTCTTGAACCAAGTGTTAGTTATGATTAAGTTGTGCTCTGTGCAAAATTCCACCAGGCGGCTTCCTCTTTCATTTCTTACCCCTAATCCATATTCACCTACTACGTTTCCTTCTCTTCCTTTTCCTACTATCGAATTCCAGTCACCCATGACTATTAAATTTTCGTCTCCCTTCACTATCTGAATAATAATTTTTTTTATCTCATCATACATTTCTTCAATTTCTTCGTCATCTGCAGAGCTAGTTGGTATATAGAGTTGAACTACTGTTGTAGGCGTGGGCTTCGTGTCTATCTTGGCCACAACAATGTGTTCGCTGTGCTGTTTGTAGAAGCTTACCCGCATTCCTATTGTTTTATTCATTATTAAACCTACTCCTGCATTACCCCTATTTGATTTTGTGTTTATGACCCTGTAGTCACCTGACCAGAAGTCTTGTTCCTCCTACCACTGAACTTCACTAATTCCCACTATATCTAACTTTAACCTATCTATTCCCCTTTTTAAATTTTCTAACCTACCTGCCCGATTAAGGAATCTGACATTCCACGCTCCGACCTGTAGAACGCCAGTTTTCTTTCTCCTGATAACGACATCCTCCTGAGTAGTCCCTGGCCGAAGATCCAAATGGGGGACTATTTTACCTCCGGAATATTTTACCCAAGAGGACGCCATCATCATTTAATCATACAGTAAAGCCGCATGCCCTCGGGAAAAATTACGGCCGTAGTTTCCCCTTGCTTTTAGCCGTTCGCAGTAGCAGCACAGCAAGGCTGTTTTGGTTATTGTTACAAGGCCAGATCAGTCAATCATCCAGACTGTTGCCCCTGCAACTACTGAAAAGGCTGCTGCCCCTCTTCAGGAACCATATGTTTGTCTGGCCTCTCAACAGATACCTCTCTGTTGTGGTTGCACCTACGGTACGGCTATCTGTATCACTGAGGCACACAAGCCTCCCCACCAACGGCAAGGTCTATGGTTCATGGGGGGCTTGTTAACCTTTATTTCAGTTCATTTTGTGTGTCACTTGCGAGTTTCAGTCAATGTGAGTATCTACATTCCACTTACAAATTAAATATCCATAAAAATGCTTAACAAAACTCCTTGTGAACTAAATATGTTGATTAGAAATTATAATTTTAAAATATACTAGTGTGAAAAACTTAAGGATGAAAGTAACTTTCACATGAACATGGACCATACATAGAAAGACCTGCTCTGGTATAGTAAAGACGATAATTGTAAAAAAAAAATATGCAACTAGACAAACTGAAATGATACTACCATTCAAAGATAATATTTACACTGAAGTCACCACAATTCATAATGGTCCCCTGGACATTACAAAAGGTGGAATATGGCTCTTAATGAGGCGTGAGATCACCAAGGATGCCAATGCATGCTCTACAACATGCTCCCATGCTGGCCACAAGGTTTGTAAAGAGTTCTTGTGAGACAATGTCCCATTCCCCCACCAGTGAAGTCGACAGTTGCTGGATGTTCATTGGTGCATGTGGACGTGTTGTAAAACAGCTCCAGAACGAATCCCAAACATGCTCACTGGGATTTATGTCAGGGGAACAGGCAGGTCTGTCCATTTGATGAATAACTTCTTGCTCCAAGAAGTGCTCCACTGCTCTGCTCAATGTGAGTGTTAGAACCAAATATACAAATATACCTCTGAAAAGATGCACATGGGTAAACAGTACAGCGCCACAGTTACATTCCCTGGCGAGTGCATTGTGTTCAAAGATTTGGAGATCAGTACACCCATACAACATTATGCCTTCCCACACCATAACACCTGGACCACCAAAACAATCAGTGCAATGACATTGTTGGGTGCATTATGTGTTCTCATCTATTTCCATATGAAGGTATGTCCAGTACTGTCTAACGTGATCATTAATTCAATGGTCCAGGTCTTATGGCATGGGGAGGCATAATGTTGCATGCGTGTACTGACCTACAAATCTAAAACACAGTGCTCTTGAAGGCCAGTGTTATTGTGACACTGTACTCTTTACCCATGTGCATCTTCTCAGGGATGCAACCAGCCTTGACTTCATTTTTACGACTGACTATGTGTGACCACATCAAACAGCGCAGGTGGAGCAGCTCTTGGAATGAAAGGACATTTGGTGAATGGACTGGCCTGCCATTTCCCCAACTTAAATCCCATCGAGCATGTATGGGATGCACTGGGGAGATTTGTTGCAGCACATAAACATGGAATGCCCTATCACAAGAACTCTTTACCAACCATGTGGAGAGCATGGAAACATATTTCAGAGCACGCATTACCACCTGCAGTAATCACACACATGTCTAAGTAACACGTCCCATCTTTTGTAATGTCGAGGGGACCATCATGAATCACAGTGACTTCATTCTAATTACTGTCTTTGAATAAAAATATCATTTTTTTACCTCAGTGCTTATTTATTTCTGTTACTTTCTGTACCATACTACAGCAGTACTTTCTATGTATGGGTGAAGTTTCATAGGCTTGGCACTAACACATTATGCAAAAGATATTTTTGTACTTCAGTTTTGCACACCAATATATAATGAGATTAGACCTGCTTGATATATCTTTTCAAACTTCACATAAAAATCTACAGAAAATTTTGTTTGAGTATGTCAATGTATCAATTTTAGGTGCTGACTAGTATTTGTTAACACTATGGAAAGGATACATTACTAACTCACCAAACAGAAGCGGCATAAATAACCCATTCTCTCATATAAAGGACATTTCCTCCACCAACTCACATGGATGTGAGTCCCTGTCTCTCTATCACCTTGCACCCTCCGCATCACTATCAATTCCACCTCCCTCTACAGTAACATCCCCAATGCCCATGGCCTTATCACTATTGAACACTATGTTTCCCAACACCTGACTGACTCCCAACCTACCACCTATCTACAGGAATCCTTCATATGAACATAAATGATTTGACAGACAGGGTGGGCAGCAATCTGTGGTTGTTTGCTGATGATGCTGTGGTGTATGATAAGGTGTCAAAGTTGAGTGACTGTAGGAAGATAGAAAGACAACTTAGACAAAATTTCTAGTTGGTGTAATGAATGGCAGCTAGCTCAAAATGTGGAAAAATGTAAGGTAATGTGGATGAGTGGGAAGAACAAACCTGTAATGTTCAGATAGAGTATTACTAGTGTCCTGCTTGACACAGCCAAGTCATTTAAATATCTGGGCCTAACATTTCAAAGCGATATGAAGTGGAATGAACATGTGAGAACTGTGATAAGGAAGGCAAATGGTTGACTTCAGCTTACTGAGAAAATTTTAGGAAAGAGTGGGTCACATGTAAAGGAGACTGCAAATAGGGCGCTGGTGTGACCTATTCTTGAGTGTTTGGGATCCATACCAGGTCGGATTGAAGGAAGACATTGATGCAATTCAAAGGCAGGCTGTTACTGGTAGGTTTGAAACACACGTAAGTGTTACACAGATTGTTTGAGAACTCAAATGAAGTCTCTGTAAGGAAAGTGACATTCTTTTTGAGAAACACTACTGAGAAAATTAAGAGAACTAGCATTTGAAGCCAAGTGCTGCACAATTCTATTGCTGCCAACATATACTGCGCATAAGGACCATGAAGATAAGATACGAGAAATTAGGGCTCATCCAGAGGCACACAGAGTCAGTTTTTCTTTGCTCTATTTGCGAGTGGGACAGGAAAGGAAATGAATAGTATTGGTACCCTCTACCATGCCCCACATGGTGGCTTGTGGATTATCTATGTAGATATAGATAACCAGCCAGAATTCCCAAACCTTCACCTGGTTCACATTCATTGATGACATCTTCATGATCAGGACCAAGATTGAGGATATCCTATCCACAGCCCTCCAGAACCTCAATACCTTCTCCTCCATCTGGTTCACCTTGGCTTCCTCAAAGCAACAAGCTACCCTCCTCAATGTTGATATCCACCTTAAGGATGGCTACATCAGTATCTCCATCCACATCGAACCTACCAACCACCAAAAATACCTACACTTCAATAAATTCCACCCATTCCCTACCAAGGAGCCCTTCATACAGCCACCAGTGGAAGTTGCATGTTTAGTGACACGCAGTCCTCCTCCAAATATGCCAAGGGCCTCTCCCCCCCCCCCTCCCCCCCAACCTCTCCAGAAAAAATGTTTTATGCCTTCTCTCTCCAGCAATCTACCACCACTCACATGCCCACTGTCCTGCCACTAGAGAGTACTCCACTCATAACTCTGTACCACCCACGTCTGCAGTGACTGAATCAAATTCTCTGTCAGTGTTTTGACTAGCTGTCATCATGCTCAGAAATGAATATCCTCCCTACCCCTCCCACAGTGGTATTTCAGCACACACCAAACCTGCCCAATACCCTTGCCTGATCCTACTCCACCCCTGTTCCCAAACCCTTGCCTCATGCCTTGTATCCCTGCAACAGACCCAGATGCAAGACTTGTCCCATACATTCAGCTACTACCACATACTTTAGAACTGTCACAATCATGTCCTACCATATCGAAGGCAGTACCACCTGTGAAAACAGCTATGTAGTCTACCAACTAAGGGAGAACTGCTGTGCCACTTTCTACTTGGGCAAGGCACTTAATAAGCTGTTTGTCTACAACAAGCTCTGGCCAAGGGACAGCTGGCCCACCCAGTTGCAGAACATGCCAACCAACATGATGTGCTTCACTTTTATGAATGCTCCACAGCCTGTGCCATCTAGATTCTTCCTTCCAACGCTAGATTTTCTGAATTGTGTAGGTAGGAACTCTCCCTACAGCATATCCTTTGCTCCTATGACCCCTGAGAGAATGACCACATTTATGTGAGTTGTGCTTGTGGGAATGTGTGTGTGTTTCCTATTGCAGAAGAAGGACTTTGTCCAAAAGCTTTAATATTTTAGCAGTTTTTTTCATTGCGCCCTGCCTGTGACTCAGTGCCTCCTCTATATGGCAAGTAGCAATCTATCCTTTCCATATCATTATTCCACCCTGGAGTTCCTACTGTAAGTTAAGTATTATAAACACAAACTATTTCTGTGCATGATTACCATGCAATTATTCATTACGAAAAAAATTTATTTTTATATGTTGGATGACACATTATTGCAAGAAACACAAATAAGACTTATGGAACATAAAAGTAAATCAATAACAATCTCTCATAAGAAAGATGTTTACTCTGATATACAGTACAGTGAACTAAATCAGAATGCAACTACTGCTTATTTTCGTGTTCGATGATTATTTTAATTGTTTTTACAATACATATTAAAATAATGGAATTTCAACTGAATAAAAAGACTACACACATTTATATCAGCAAGAAAAGGATTTGAAGCAAGTCTGCAAGAAGAGAATAATTTCATTAACTGGTAACTGCAAATATTATTTCTTAAATTAAGAAGTTGAGTTTTATGCTATTTAGAGGATTGAATTCTCCTACCACTTTACAAGTTAAGGTTTTATATTTTTCCCCCTCACTACAAACATATAATTGTATGCATTTGTTCTGTGGAAAAGTGTACTGTTTCTTCTTAAAGCAAACTTGTCTGCATTGACAAAGATTTTAATTTTTATGTAATGATAAACATACCATCACTTTCAGATTCCTTTCCACTCATATCTCCATCAGTATCTCCATCATTCAAACTTGTGCTTTCATCTTCTCCATTGCCCTGTGCTACCTGTTTGGAAATACTGCCATTTTGGACTTCTGCAGGAGTATTTCTTGAGTATCGTCGTGTCCAGTCTTCAGCTAATTTACGTGTCTCATCAGCTGTAAATGGCTGATCAACAGCTTCCTCAAAGACCTCATTGTCTTCGTCACCAGAATCACTAGAATAATCACACTTTAATCAGTCATATAAAAACTTAACAGCATTAAAAAATCAGAAACTGGAAAAGAAAAAGCACTTATCGGAGCCAAATGTAGATTGTATCACCAAAAATAAACAACAAATTCTATCACAACTTTGTCACATGCACAAATGGGATATACTGTGCATCCAGGAAACACACAGAAAAGAATGGAAAATAAGACCAGAAATAGAGGAAATGGAATTAGCTATAAAGACCAACATCCTAAATATGGCAGTGCTGTCTTCACAAAACCTGAGATAGCTACAACATTGATCAACGAAACTACCAACAGCAACATAGAATTACTGAATGGTAAATGTGGCATCTTTACTGTAACATCAGTATACAAGCCTGCCACAGATAAGCGCTGCCAATCTTACCACCAAACTTCAATAACCAGAAAAATCCAGTTCATTTTAGCAGACTTCAATTGCCATAGAACATCGTGGAGCTTCAGAGATACAGAAGAAAATGGATATATACTAGAGCAGTGGGCAGAAATAAATAATTTACCCCTTCTTCATGACACCAGGCTACCATACTATTTCAACAATTAGATCTGGAGCCATGAATCTGTCCCCAGTAATTGTTTTGTTAACACAAACTTGAAAGATTCAGGCTTAAAAATTGTACACGTGCTTCTTCCTACAATACATTAGCTTATCAGAATTCCAAGCTGTTCTGAGAGCAACAAAAACATCATTCCACAGAAGGTTTTACCTTAAAGAAAGTGAATGGACAGCATACACTAAGAAACTGGATGCAGAAATAAAAAATTTTTCCCAGTCCCAGAAAATTACAAAACCATCTTAGAGACACTTCAAATGACTTCTAGGATATACACAGCATTTAATATCAGGCTTTTCAAATGAATCAAAGAACATCGTGGGGAAATACAAAGCACTTTCTGAACAGGACCCTTTGATGAAGAGGTTGACCATTGCAAAGAAACACTAATGGAAATGATTTGTGAGTGAAGACAACCAAAATAGGTTGAAACTCTGGAAAGAATCAACATGACCCACATCAGCAATGTGGTCTGGAACTTAACTGTGACCCTAGGATAGTCAAGCACCTCTCTACAGTAACACCCAGTCAAATTGTCCATCAACTCTTACTAAATAGAAAATCCAAGAACTGTCAGAAAATAAAAATTATCAGAATCCAGAGCCAAGATCCAAACGTGTTCAAAACATCATTCACTGTCAATGCTACATGTGTGGAACAGATTGAATATCTTGGTCCTAGTGGCAAACAAGGGATTCTGCAACTCTTTAACCACTGTCAAAAAATGCGCAAGATGTGGAGGAAATCAAAGATCATAGCACTGTTGATGCCTGGTAAAGAAGCAGGCCAAGTGAAGAATTACCGTCCAACAGTGCTACTATGCCATCCGTATAACCTATATGAATGAATGATTTTAAACTGCACAGCAAATATTACAGACTGAGAGGTCATTCCCAAACAGGACAGATTCAAACAAAAAAACCTTGTGCTTGTCAAATCCTGTCCCTTACAGAACACAGAGAGGAAAGATCTCCATTAGTTCAAATGACACTGTCAACCATAGTATGCTCATGGGGAAAAAAACGCTCTACAACACATTTAAGAACCATCAGCTCACAAAATTTATTGAACCTTTATTATTATTGTATTTATATTATGAAACAGACAGATTTATATAACATTGGAGGGTAGGAAAAGCTGATGGAGTCAACAAAAGAACTGTCTCACTCTGGGAGTATTGTGGTCCCTCTTTTACCTAACCTACACACAAATGCTCAACCAATAACAGACCATGGTGCCCATTATGCCAATGATGTTGCTATATGCCCACAAGAAAAGAGCTTTGTGAAAGTAGAAATGAAACTGGAAAACTCATTTAATATCATGTCCGAGCATCCAAACTCCTCAAAGTCAAAAGTTAGCACTTTCTACTGTCACCCAAAATGGGCACAGAGAAAGAAGAACATCACCTGGAAAGGCATCAACCTGGAACACAGACACAAACAAACATACCTGGGTGGCTTGCTGGACATATCATGGACATATCACCGACATACAAGTATCATTGCCAGAAGACCTGGCAAAAAGATGCTGCAAGGATCATCATCTTGAGGAAACTAATTAACAGTAAATGGGGAGCCAGACCAACTGTGTTAAGAACAACTGTCCAAGTGCTTTGTTTTCCTATGGCAGAATATGTATGCCTTGTTTGGGCCAGATAGCTTGTACAAGCTAAAAAAGTATATACAAACCTAATGGACATATGCAGGCTAGAAACAGGATGCATGAAACCCACACCAATTGGGAAGTAATATAAAGTGACTGGTTTCTCGGATCCTGAATTAAGAAGAATTGCCCATGAGCATACAGAAATATTTAAACAAACGTTTGATGAGTGCCACCTCCTACATGGTGCTTCATGCGGACCTAGCAGACTTAAATCCTGCAGGAGACTGCTCAGTACCAAACTAAATGAGCCTTCAAAGCACTACCCCGTCTCACAAGAGATGCCCAGAGGCAATACATCAAACTGGAAGATTTGGAGAAGATTGAATTACATAAGAACAGGTGTAGTGCCAGTCAAAACAAATTTAATTATGTGGGAGAAATTTTCCAGACCTAAAAATATCAATAAATATACTGAAAGTACATACAGCATGAGAAAGTAGGAAATGCTAAGGTATGTAAATAGGTACATGATCAACAATACAATTATGAAATTCTTAAAGATGAGCTATAAGAATTTTTAAGATTATTTCATTGCAAGTTATAAACTTGAAAGTCAGTCTCAAACCAAATCTACACATATGTGGGGTTGAGGAAGAGGAGGGACATAGAATGGAACTGATACGTGAGGACGATGAAAAAGAAACAAAGCACATCATTAAACTTTACATGAAAAAAGAAGAAGAAATGAAATGAAAGGAAACGAAATGAAAATAAAGAAAGGGAAGAAATGCTCCTGGGTCAAAGTGCACATCATCCACTGTTTTTCAAAAATTTAAATCTGTAACAACATAAATTCATTCTTTGAAACAGAAAGTAATGTACATGGACATGATAAATTTCAATTGCGGGCAGCAATTACTCCACCATTATTTCAATTATGTCATTCAAAATTTTTCCATTACTAATACAAACAGCATAAATCAGTCTGTAGCTAGATGACTACCTGCATCGCTGATATCTAACAGCACATGAAACGGTTGTTCTGTAACATTAATGATGCCAGATTTAAATGTGTGTCAGTCACAAATTATTTTCCAGTAGATGACGATGACGGTGTAATCTGACAGCCTATCATAGCAGTCTTCTTACTGGATCCAAAGATAATCTGTAAGCAACTTCAGTCAATTTTTGTCAACTGCTCCATTAACTACAAAATTTAAGAAATAAATATGTATTTATCTCTGAATGAAGTTCAATGCTGCCTGCTCTGATCATCTCTATCCTTGTACCATATGCCTCGCTGTTTGTACATAAATGATTTTTCTTTCCATCCCCCCCCCCCCCCCTCCCGTCACCTCTCTGTTTTTCCATACTTAATATTTCCATTTGCAACTTGCTATTAATCTCATGTTTCTTCTTCATCTCTGATCTATCAATTTCGAAATGCTCTTTATCGTTATTACTCTGAACTGTACATCTTAATCACTAAATCAACAGTCATTTGTGCTTATGCACAGCTTTGGGTACCCTCATTCCCACCTCCCTCTCTTTCTTGTTAGTACATGCTGGAAATACAATGAAGAGCTTACGGCTATTAGCAAAAAATTCTCTCTTTCCCTGTCTAGCTCAAGCTAACAGTAATTATAAATAGGACACAGAATTAAGTTTCAACAAGATCAGTAGTACCTTAAATCAGAAACAGAATCACTAGAGCCTTCTGCAGCTGATGTTCCAAAATTACGATCAGTCCATTCATCTTCATCCATTTCCCCTGGCAATTCTTCAACATCAGAAGTCACAAGATTTTCAAATTCTATTCGTTCAGGGGTTGTCCTTTGATCGACTGCATCAATACTGTGCAGTTTACTCTTCTCTGGTGTTGCTTCTGGTGCCTAAGGGAAAAAGGTTTGTGTTGTGAAGCAAAACCACGGTGAAGGCATAGAGTGATAAATTCATGATTTATTCAGAAACACAAATCACTTAGTCACTCACTCCTCCTTTGCAGGTATGATGAGCAATGAACAGAGCACCCAGAGCTGGGATGAAAGTTGTTTGCTTTTTAATTACACTATTATTTCATAGTTTTGGAAAACACTGCACATTTTATTATCCCACTCTTTGAATGTTCACTTCTTTCTGGTATGCTCTACTCATTACATCAAAATCCTCTAAGGTCATTGGGGCTTAGGTACTGATTAACCATATTTATAATGTAAGTATGCTGCAGAATATTATTAACGCAACACAGGTCAGTGAATGACACAGTGTTCATATTCTATTACAAAGGGAGGCCTTCCAGTTTATTTCCCTTGTAACTAACATTACTACTTCAGCTTGCTTGTTTTAAAGAGAAAGAAAATTTTTGACCAATTCTTACCTACTACATCACACATAGTTAGCTTGTTAGTTACTCTTCAAGGCACTTCATGATAACGTGGAATTTGTCAGTTTCACAAAAAATCTACTTTTACAAGAATTAAACATTTTGGGTACATGCCATTAATTTACACTTAATGCAATAAAAAATGCAGGAATATTTCAGCTTAATAGCAGACATGAAAAAGTTTTTTTTTCTCTCTCCTCCAGTTGGCACATTATTCAGTTTCAGGAAAATGATCATTTATAAAGCAGAAACAATTCTCACAATGAAACAATTTCAATTTACCTTTGAAAAAAATTATGCTTCAAATGCTGCATATTAATTAAGAAAGTGAGAAGATACTGCATGTTATCATAATCCATTCATTTTTACCTGGACAGTTTAATTTATTAATGAATTCAATTTGTGACAGAAATAATGTATTGCAAAACCTGGTGCCAAAAGCCTTTAGTATTAATAAACAGACAACTAAAATGATTGTGAGAGGATAAGAAATAATTTTTGTAAATATTTATGTAATTACTCATATCAATATAATAGAAGGAAACATTCCACGTGGGAAAAATTTTATATAAAAACAAAGATGAGGTGACTTACCGAACGAAAGCGCTGGCAGGTCGATAGACACACAAACAAACACAAACATACACACAAAATTCAAGCTTTTGCAACAAACATCGAAATAAGTGTCCAAGGAATAGAAAAGCAACTGGAATCACTCAATAGAGGAAAGTCCACTGACCTGACGGGATACCAATTCGATTCTACACAGAGTACGCGAAAGAACTTGCCCCCCTTCTAACAGCCGTGTACCGCAAGTCTCTAGAGGAACGGAGGGTTCCAAATGATTGGAAAAGAGCACAGATAGTCCCAGTCTTCAAGAAGGGTCGTCGAGCAGATGCGCAAAACTATAGACCTATATCTCTTACGTCGATCTCTTGTAGAATTTTAGAACATGTTTTTTGCTCGCGTATCATGTCATTTCTGGAAACCCAGAATCTACTATGTAGGAATCAACATGGATTCCGGAAACAGCGATCGTGTGAGACCCAACTCGCCTTATTTGTTCATGAGACCCAGAAAATATTAGATACAGGCTCCCAGGTAGATGCTATTTTTCTTGACTTCCGGAAGGCGTTCGATACAGTTCCGCACTGTCGCCTGATAAACAAAGTAAGAGCCTACGGAATATCAGACCAGCTGTGTGGCTGGATTGAAGAGTTTTTAGCAAACAGAACACAGCATGTTGTTATCAATGGAGAGACGTCTACAGACGTTAAAGTAACCTCTGGCGTGCCACAGGGGAGTGTTATGGGACCATTGCTTTTCACAATATATATAAATGACTTAGTAAATAATGTCGGAAGTTCCATGCGGCTTTTCGCGGATGATGCTGTAGTATACAGAGAAGTTGCAGCATTAGAAAATTGTAGTGAAATGCAGGAAGATCTGCAGCGGATAGGCACTTGGTGCAGGGAGTGGCAACTGACCCTTAACATAGACAAATGTAATGTATTGCGAATACGTAGAAAGAAGGATCCTTTATTGTATGATTATATGATAGTGGAACAAACACTGGTAGCAGTTACTTCTGTAAAATATCTGGGAGTATGCGTGCGGAACGATTTGAAGTGGAATGATCATATAAAATTAATTGTTGGTAAGGCGGGTACCAGGTTGAGATTCATTGGGAGAGTGCTTAGAAAATGTAGTCCATCAACAAAGGAGGTGGCTTACAAAACACTCGTTCAACCTATACTTGAGTATTGCTCATCAGTGTGGGATCCGTACCAGATCGGTCTGACGGAGGAGATAGAGAAGATCCAAAGAAGAGCGGCGCGTTTCATCACAGGGTTATTTGATAACCGTGATAGCGTTACGGAGATGTTTAATAAACTCAAGTGGCAGACTCTGCAAGAGAGGCGCTCTGCATCGCGGTGTAGCTTGCTCGCCAGGTTTCGAGAGGGTGCGTTTCTGGATGAGGTATCGAATATATTGCTTCCCCCTACTTATACCTCCCGAGGAGATCACGAATGTAAAATTAGAGAGATTAGAGCGCGCACGGAGGCTTTCAGACAGTCGTTCTTCCCGCGAACCACACGCGACTGGAACAGGAAAGGGAGGTAATGACAGTGGCACGTAAAGTGCCCTCCGCCACACACCGTTGGGTGGCTTGCGGAGTATCAATGAAGATGTAGATGTAGATGTAGATGTAAACTGTTGCCTCATCAGGAAAGAGGGAAGGAGAGGGGAAGACGAAAGGAAGTGGGTTTTAAGGGAGAGGGTAAGGAGTCATTCCAATCCCGGGAGCGGAAAGACTTACCTTAGGGGGAAAAATGGACAGGTATACACTTGCACATATCCATCCACACATACAGACACAAGCAGACATATTTAAATATGTCTGCTTGTGTCTGTATGTGTGGATGGATATGTGCGTGTGTGCGAGTGTATACCTGTCCTTTTTTCCCCCTAAGGTAAGTCTTTCCGCTCCCGGGATTGGAATGACTCCTTACCCTCTCCCTTAAAACCCACTTCCTTTCGTCTTCCCCTCTCCTTCCCTCTTTCCTGATGAGGCAACAGTTTGTTGCGAAAGCTTGAATTTTGTGTGTATGTTTGTGTTTGTTTGTGTGTCTATCGACCTGCCAGCGCTTTCGTTCGGTAAGTCACCTCATCTTTGTTTTTATATAAAATTTATGTAATTACTACTGCACACACAAGGAGCAAGACATCTTAGAATACTATTGGCAATGGCCACATTTAACAGCAATCGACAAGATAATAGCTACTAGTGGTTTATCACAAAATGGAAAATGTCTATGTGAAAATTGTATGCACAGATTGTTTATTACCGATCCAGCACCCACTATACCTGAAATTTTCAATTTTTCTTGGTAAGTTCAGTATGTATGAAATATTTATGGTCCCTTAATTCTATAGAATGACATTATCTTTCTGGCAGACTGATTATTCTAACTTTATTTCTACTACACTTCATAAAGACTTAATTTCAATGACAGTACTATCAGTTCCTGAAGTCAATGAACTTTTGTATATAGTTATTAAATGTAACTGCTTCAGAAAATTATTGTCAGCTCCATACTTATTCTGTTAACTCAGCATAACTTTTCCAGGATACTGGTTTTACAGTCCAACACAACATTGTCAACAAACATTTAATGACCCTGCACCTGTGCTAGTTCGATCCACTCGGTTTCATTAACTGCTTTGTCACAGTCAGATCACAATTTCATAAATTAACATTTTTTTTACCTTTTCTTCTGCCACAATTATACAATTTATTAAAGGAAATGAGAAATGGAATATAATTTCTAGAATTATAAAAATGAGAAAGTTTGCAGTGTTTATCTGAAGTAAGACACAAAACTTTTCAACTAATGAACTAAATGTATGAGAAAAGCAACAAAGTTGCAGATGAATATTCCAGAAGATGCCATAACTAGTGTTAAAGAATGTAAGTACAGAAACATTTACTGAAACAAATTATAGTGTAAGGGAAGTTTTTGTTGGAGAAAATACCACTTAGTCACCCTTTTCCTTTTTAATCCCTACTTATTCCTATTTAAACCTCTAGTTGTTTTAGTTTCTTTCGTGTCTTTCATCTCTTTTGCCAGGTGAGAGAATTTTTGGTTTTGAAAGCTAGCAGTTTTGGAGTTTTTGTGTCTGTTGCTGCTGCTGCTGTCTGAAAGTTCACTTTGTCAGTAATCTTCCTGGTAGGTAATTTACAGTGACGTTCATATTGTATGTAACATCACACGAAATCAACATAGTGAACTCCATTCAAATTCACTGAAATTTCAATCTGAAGAAATTGTCTTCAAAATGCATTATAGAAAATAAAGTATTGAAGAGTGATTTGATGCAGTTCTATTGGAATGCTGTACACCGACACAGGCTTACCTATCACATAATCCAGGAGTGGATAACTAACTAAACACACCAATTTATACACAAAACTGCAAAATCCAATTACAGTTGGAGAGTTAAAGCATTGTACAATAAAGGCTTTCATGGGTAGATGTCTCATCTCCTGGTAAATTTTCCCAGTTGTGTGGTCGAGCTCCATGAAAGTTCTTTGGTCTTAATGTTTCATCAACAGCTGATGACAGCAAGAAACAGAACCACACGCACCTCTGAAGATGCCCAGCACAGTTCTGAATGAAATGTTAGGAATGAAAAAGTTTCATGGAACATGACCATACAACCCAGAAGATTGTCTAGCAACTAAATTATAGCATTCTGAAACATTCTGTATACCTCTTACATTAGGATCATGAACAAATTTAATTAATTACAGCATGTGTGGCACACTATCATTCTTCATGCCAGCGTGCATAGTATATATCACATTTTAATTTGCAGAAGGATATTTCGTTTTTCACATAAAATGTTAAGATACTGGTTCTATCCACCTTCACATAGAAAAACTGGGGACAAGTAACACACTGAAAGAGTAGCAGCACAGTACTTATGAACTCTCAAATACTTCCATTCCTGAAATTATGTTGGAACTAATAATCAAACAAGGAAACAGAGGAGGTAACCTACATGAAAAGGGAATGAAATACAAGATTAATGTGCAGTACACAACTACCATTAAATGGCAACAACATACCTGACGTAGGCTCTCAGTAAGAGCAGCTGAAATGCTGGATATATTTTATAATGATGTGTAACCTGAAACGCAAGACAACTTCAGACTAATTTATGTGCAATCTCTTCCTAACAAATCTGCACCATTCTGTTTGCTCAAAATTAGTTGAAAAAAAAAATTCTTTTTTCTGCCTAAAGCCCAAACTCTGGTCTCAATGTCTTTATAATTTTTGTTCATATTGACATGCAAATGTACACCATGTACAACCATTATGGTGTGGTGGAAAATATTTTTCCTCCTCCTTTACCAACAAAATCCAGTGTTAACTTTTTATCATTTGTAAGTGTAGTCTGTATGGAATATGCACGTTATCTATTCTTGTTCCCCAAAACAGGACACAAGGAGGCAAAACATTCAAGCACTCCAAGTGCATACTAGGAGTTCTTAAACATCTAAAGCAAAAGAATGTGTGTGCCAAAATTTTGTCCAGGTTATATTTTTTAACAGAAAACATTCTTAAGAACGAGGATTTAGTGACATTTAATCATGCGTGCACACAGACAAATACATATTTGTGATAGTTTATTATATGTAATAAAGTTATTGAAATAAGCCTGACAAAAATAACGGTGTTTACACTAGATTCAGCTCTTAATCTTCCAAGTCATAAAGTTACCTATTTTGCACAGATCACGAGGTTTTTTTTAATAGATTGGAAGATGTAATAAGCAGCAATAAAAATGAGACAGAAGGGGGCAGGTCATGTAGGGAGATGAATGGACCGCAGCTACAGAACCAAAGTACTCTGTCGGATTGTAAGAGATAAGGGAAGACCAAGTAGACAACAATCTAAGGGATGGTGAATAAATGACATTATAACAACCATGGATGCATATGGCTGAAGGCTATAACGCACTGTTAATCACCCCAAGCAGAAGATCCAGCTAATTAAAAAAATCTACACAATTTGCACATTTATTTACATGTACACGCCGTCTTTCGAATTAACTAACAGAGGAAAGAATCTGGAGCAATAGATGCTGCATCAACAATCCACATGATCACGAAGTCTTGTGTTGTGCGCAGATGGTCGTTGATAAAGTGTGGTTCGGAAGGCGGTGAATAAACACAGGAAAGTAGAGAAAGAATGGACACTGAGAAGAACCACACTATAGAGAAGAACTTTTCACAACAGTATCATAGTTCAAAAACAACTGTGTCCCAATATTTTGTGAAATAGATACAGATGTAATATAGAAAGCATAAGGCCCTTATATAACAGTGGTTCTCAAATGCAAATAGCTACAATGATGATGATGATGATGATGATGATGATACTACATCATTCTGATTTAGTCTACATAAAAAATCTACAAATTTTTAGAGTTCATTCTCATCCATGTTATTGAAGATCCAACAACTTTTTACTTAACTGCTTACTATCAATTAGAAGTATTACCATTTTTCTGCACAAGAAAGTGCAACAAAATTACTGTAGATGTTGATTTGCACATCAATTATGCCTCCTATCCTGATGCTACAGGGGTTATTGCACAGCATTGAGACATTCTATTGTTGGATTTCAAAAGAGGTATTGAATCTAACAGATGAGAGGAGAAAATATAAAAATGCAGCAAATGAAGTAGGCAAAATGGAATAAAGACATCTAGAAAACGAGATTGACAGAAGTGCAAAATGACTAGACATGAATGGCTAAAGGATAAATGCAAGGCTGTAGAACTAGCAGAATATAGGCCCTGTCTGTAGCAATAATAAAGAGATGTTTGGAGAAACATGAAGCAATTATACAAATAACTCAGACAGAAAACCAGTATAAAGCAAAGAAGGGAAAGCTGAAAGCTGGAAAGTGGAATGAATACATAGAGCAACTATACAAGAGAAATGAAGGTATTCTGAGTGTTACAGAGAGGGGAGAGGAAGTAGATGAAGATGAGATGGATGATATGATACTGTGAGAAGAATTTGACAGAGCACTGAAAGACAGTCAAAACAAGGCCCTAGGAATAGATGATATTCCCTCAGGGCTGCCTATATCCTTAGGAGAGCCTACCATGAGAAAAATAATCCAGTTGGTGTCCAAGATGAGACATGCGAAATATCTTCAGTCTTAGAGAAGGATGTAAGAATTTAAATTTCAAAGAAAGCAGTTGTCGGCTTGTATAAATATTTCGAACTACTGTTTAATAAGTCATGGTTGGCAAACACTGACACGATCTATATACAGAAGATTGGAAGAACTGTTACAAGCTGACCTAGGGGAAGATCAGTTGGGGTTCTGGTTAATGTAGCATCACACAAGGTAATATTGACCCTATGACTCTTCAAAATTCTGAAGGTAGCACGGTACAGAGTGAAACTTTATTTACAACTTTTACAGAAACCAGACTGCAGTTATAAGAGTCAAAGGTCATGAAAGGGAATCAGTGGTTAAGAAGGGAGTATGGCAGGGTTCTAGCTTATACTATACTTGATGATATTCAATCCGTAGATTGAACAAGCAGTACAGAAAATCAAAGAAAAAAATTGAAGAAGGAATTAAAGTTCAGGTTTGCTGATGACATTGTAATTTTGGCAGAGACAACAAAGGACTAGGAAGAGCAGGTTAATGGAATGGATACTGTCTTGAATGGACATAAGATGAACATCATCAAAAACAAAACAAAGGTAATGGAATGTAGTCAAATTAAATCAAGCAAGGCTGAGAGAGCACCCAGTACGTTGTCCTCGATGGTGAGTGTTCATCGGAGGTGAGGGTATCATCTGGAGTGACCCAGGGAAGTGTGGTAGGTCCGCTGTTGTTTTCTATCTACATAAATGATCTTTTGGATAGGGTGGATAGCAATGTGCGGCTGTTTGCTGATGATGCTGTGGTGTACGGGAAGGTGTCGTCGTTGAGTGACTGTAGGAGGATAAAAGATGACTTGGACAGGATTTGTGATTGGTGTAAAGAATGGCAGCTAACTCTATATTTAGATAAATGTAAATTAATGCAGATGAATAGGAAAAAGAATTCCATAATGTTTGAATACTCCATTAGTAGTGTAGCGCTTGACACAGTCACATCGATTAAATATTTGGGCGTAACACTGGAGAGCGATATGAAGTGGGACAAGCATGCAATGGCAGTTGTGGGGAAGGCGGATAGTCGTCTTCGGTTCATTGGTAGAATTGTGGAAAGATGTGGTTCATCTGTAAAGAAGACCGCTTATAAAACACTAATACGACCTATTCTTGAGTACTGCTCAAGCGTTTGGGATCCCTATCAGGTCAGATTGAGGGAGGACATAGAAGCAATTCAGAGGCAGGCTGCTAGATTTGTTACTGGTAGGTTTGATCATCACGCGAGTGTTACGGTAATGCTTCAGGAACTCAGGAGGGAGTCTCTGGAGGAAAGGAGGCGTTCTTTCGTGAATCGCTACTGAGGAAATTTAGAGAACCAGCATTTGAGTCCGATTGCAGTACAATTTTAATGCCACCAACTTATATTTAACGGAAAGACCACAAAGATAAGATAAGAGAGATTAGGGCTCGTACAGAGGCATATAGGCAGTCATTTTTCCCTCGTTCTGTTTGGGAGTGGAACAGGGAGAGAAGATGCTAGTTGTGGTATGAGGTACCCTCCACCACGCACCGTATGGTGGATTGCGGAGTATGTATGTAGATGTAGATGTAGGAAATGAGACACTGAAAGTAGTGGATGAGTTTTCTTATTTGCGCAGTAAAACAACATATGACTGAAGTAGGGAGAATATAAAATGAAGAATGACAATGACATAAAAAGTATTTCTGAAGAAGAGAAATTTGTTAACATTGAATATAAATTTAAGTGTTAGAAAGTCTTTTCTGAAGGTATTTGTCTGGAGTATAGTCTTGAACAGAAGTGAAACATGAACAAAAAGCTGTTAAGACAGGAAGAGAATAGAAGCTTTTGAAACATGGTGTAACATAAGAATGCTGGCCCCTGAAATAGATGATATTCCCTCAGGACTGCTGATATCCTTAGGAGAGCCACACATGAGAAAGCTATTCTAGTTGGTGTCCAAGATGAGACAAGCAAAATACTCTCAAGATTCAGAGAAGAATCTAGTAATTTAAATTCCAATCAAAGCAGTTGCCAGCTGGTCTGAATATTACTGAACTGCAGTTTAATAAGTCACAACTAATGAGGAGTTACTGAATTGAATTGTGGAGAAAAGAAATTTGTGATACAACTTGCCTAAAAGAAGGTATCAGTTGATAAGACACATTCTGAGGCATGAAGGAACTGTCGATTTGGTATTTGAGAGAAGTGCTGCAGGTAAAAACCATAAAGGGAACCCATTGGATGAACAGAGTAAGAAAGTTCAACTGGATGTAGATTTACAATGTTATGCAGAGATGAAGACACTTACAAAGCATAGAGTAGGATGGAGACCTGCATCACATGAGGCTTGTACTGAAGATTGCAACATGTACACGATAGGAAACTGAAACACATATACAAAAAATATGACAGTGGTCATTATGGTATTTCAAAGGAATGGTTTATGATGTGGAGAAAAGGTAATGGAATGATTATTTTTTTTAATTTGCACTATGCTAACAATCAAGCTAAGAAGAATCATTTAATCTGAAATGTTTTCTTGTGTATGCCATTTGAATGTTGCCAAATTGTCATGTTTTACAACTGATTCCTATATGCTGGACAAAATTTTGGCATACAAAATTTTTGATTTTCAAGATATTACATGGTACACTTCAAATACAAAAAAATTCCATTGGAGTTTCTTTTCTCCGAGTGAAAAGTCTGTGGGCTAAGTGAGAGAGATCAAGAGAGAGATGACCAACATAATAATTTTGAAAGCTTACCATATCTGTATGCTTCAAGAGAGCTTCAATTCCATGTATCTTTGTTTTGCCCACATCAGTATAATTTTCTTGATCCTTCCTGGCAGATTTCATTTTCTGGACCCCTTGCATACCAAAGTGTTGAGTACAATAAAAACGACAACCATCTCTGTCAAACAAATGACTACCTGAAAGATCCCATCAAAATTGAAATAATTACGTGTACAAAAGAAAACATGTACATCAGAACCTGAAGCTTCAGGTTTAACATAAGTGGGTTGGGTTGGGTTGGGTTGATTTGGTGGAAGAGACCAAACAGCAAGGTCATTGGTCTCATCGGATTAGGGAAGGATGGGAAAGGAAGTCGGTCATGCCCTTTCAAAGGAACCATCCCGGCATTTGCCTAAAGCAATTTAGGGAAATCATGGAAAACCTAAATCAGCAGGGCCGGACACGGGAATGCCAGTCTTAACATAAGCTACACTTTTTAATGCTTGCTGTTGCTGCTATTGAAAACATACATTTGGATATATAAAGGTTTACCATTTGCTTGTTTATTACAAAATTTATTTGTAGGTAACACATATACATAATTAAACTGACATAAAATTATTAACTTTTGGAGCCGCTTTTTTTATTCATTTATCAAAATGAAAATGTCAAGAATATGAAAAAGAACAAGCTACACATACAGTTTCCTAGGAATCCATCTGCATCCTGACATTTGTTATGAACTTTAGCTTTCATCTTTGACATACCAATAACTGTTTGAAATTATAACCTTATGTTATAACTTCTGACTCCTTTACAATACCTTCTTTACTACCCAATTTACAATTTGGAACAATTTTTTCCTATTTTTTTTAAAAACAGTTACTACCTATCTAAACTTATTTGTATTTCTTAGATCTTTCTATCAATGAAGTAAGTTTTAGAAAGCTGCAAAATTAAAGATTCAATATACAAGTTTGTTATCTTTGAGCCAGTCAAACCTATTCCAGTCACCAGTCATTTTCTTTCAGAAATTTGACAGAAATGTTACTGTGTGTCGCACACAGTGAACAGTATCTAGCAGAAGAGATATATATGTTTGTTTTCCATATATGACATTAAAGCCTTAATTGGCTTCACTAAGGCAAAAGCTCAAGCTACTGCACCCTATTCCATTTTAAAGTTTAGCAAGAGAGTTCCCAGCAGCATATTTTGTCATGTTACAAAATGCTCATTACAAATCAAAACTGCCACAAAGAAAGTAATGAATTTGAACCTATTTACACATCACCGTCTTCAAAATGGTACAGAAATGTTGTTGGAGACATGTACAATTCTCAAAAATCTTCTAAAAAAGACCTGTTTCTGCCATTAAGCAACTGCAGTCTCACATCATCATCATCATCATCATCATCATTATTATCGAGAGAGAGAGAGAGAGAGAGAGAGAGAGAGAGAGAGAGAGAGAGAGAGAGAGATTGACTGGGAAAGGTTAAAAGGGGGAGGGGCCACACACAGATCGTTTGTTGACAAGGACTTGCCTCATGCAAGGACGATGGAGGTTTTTCTCAACTTAGGGCCCTAGTGACCTGTCCCACTTTCCAACCATCCCCAATCAACCCTAACTGCCCTCTGAAGAAAGAACATACAGCTTGCTAAATTTAAGGTTTGTATTCTATCAGCAGTTCTAGGAATTTCAGGTCCTGAAGGAAAGTACTGGCCACTCATACCATCTCCTTTTAATTTTAACAGTTTTCCCAATTGATTTTCCATTTGATGCAATGACGAATTTCATGCAAAAGCTTACTAGCGTTTGATTATGACAATGTGCCCGGATGAACACAGTTAAAAGTAAGGGAAACACTGGCCAAACATAAAGTAACAATAATGCCCCAATCACGCAGAAATCCAGATTTGGTTCCCCAACCTCTTTTTGTTTCCTTCAATCAAAATAGGATGGAAGAGACAGCATTTCAGGATGACAGGGGGTGTCTAAAAAGCTTTGACAGTTGCCTGATTATCTTTCATGATGTCAGTTCCCATTAAGCATACTAAGACTTGATTAAGTGCTGGTAGCATTGTATTTACACAGAAGGTTAATGTTTTGAAGAATATTAACTTTACATACCAATTCAAAAAAAAAAAATCTTATTTGGCTATTTGCAACATGTGAAAAAAACTGTAAGATTCAGCCAGAAGATACGATTTTAACACCAACACAATAAGTCACATTAACAAATGGTACCACAGGAATAAGACTCAATTCAGAGTGAGGAAACATTAAATACAGTTTCATAAATGGTTCAGTGCTTGATCGGCTCCTGTCCTTGATCTACATAAATGATTTGCCCAACACATTGGAGGATTCTTTATAAACTGTTACATTTGTTGATGACAAGTATATTGATAAAGTGCCAAAACACATCTACACCAGATACAGCCAGGAGAGTAATGGAACCAGCTTACAACTAGTTCCTAGCACACTGCTTTTTTTAAGTGTTCAATTGAGTTTCCAATTAAATTTTTAAATATTTCGACAACCAAGCCTGATGTCTTCTTCAGGTGATGTGAGGTCTGTTGTTAAGTGTATTCACTGCCTGGATAACAACCAGATTGTGAAGTATTTTTGGTGTAAGGCTACTATTTATAGCTGAATTCAACTCCAGGCACTCACTATGTCCTTTGATGCTATTTTGTTTCTCAGAACTTGCATTGTTATTTCATGAAATATACATTTTCTCGGGATTTTCCAGCTCTGATGGATGAGATCTTAATAAATGGAGAGCTCTGTTACACACTTCCCTCCCAGTTTATTAGGTTTTCTGACATCTCTGTTTCAGCAGACTCCTTAATTATGCTATCCCAGAAACTTGAAATTTGCACCATGAAATTGATGACTGAGCATAAAAACTCAAACAACAACTTAGCTGAACATTCAAAATTATGAAAGAGAAGCTTTCTACTTGTTCCATTCGTGTCTGGAGCATGGGAAGAATGACTGTTTAAATGCCTCTGCATGCACTGTAATTAATCCAATCTTGTCATCATGATCCCCAGGGGAGCAATATGTACGGGATTGTAGTATATTCCTACGGTCGTTCTTTACAGTTAGGTCTTGAAACTTTGTAAGCAGGTTTCCCTAGGGCAGTTTGTGTCTATCTTAGAGTGTTTGCCAGTTCAGTTCTTTCGACATTCCTGTGATACTTTTTATTATCTTTGTAAATTATCTGTTGATGACACTAAACTACTTATTGATAATTCAGTAGATAAACTTGAGGAAACAGCAAGTAAGGTTTTAAGTGAAAGAGTGAACTTGTTTAACATTAACGACCTTTCTTTAAATTACACTAAAACAAACTATGTTCAGTTCCACACAACACTCAAAGGTGGAGAAATAGTAGTAAAAATAGGTGAGCAGGTGATAACGAGGGTGGATACCTAAAAATACCTGGGCTTGCATATTGACAGCAAACTGAACTGGTCAAACCACATCCTGGATCTATGCAAAATATTGAGTTCAGCAACTTACACATTGTTTCTTCTTATAGAAGTATGGGAACCATTAAGGCAGCCTATTATGGTTATTTTCATGCCATTATGGCATATGGAATTATATTTTGGGGTAATCAGTCACTGGCTATAAGAGTACTGTGTGCACAAAAAAGAGCCATAAGGATCATGTACGGAGTCCATCCTAGAGCCACATGCAGGAATCTTTTTAAGAAACTTTGAATCCTTACATCCACTGTGCAATATATATTCTCTTTGATGTGCTTCATAAGGAAAGAAAAATTCATTTTTAAACTGAATAGTGAGTATCGTAGTCATGAGACAAAAAGAAAACATTATACCCACTATGAGCAGGCAAATCTAAGTATGGTACAGAAAGGAGTCCATTTCACTGGCTGTAAGATTTTTAATGCCATCCCTTCAAGAATTAAGTGTTCTGTAGAAGATCAGCTCTTGATCAAAAAAACTTTAAGGCAGTTCCTATAACAAGGATCATTTTATACGATTGAAGAGTTCCTGAACTACAGTGTTCATCACTTCTTGTATTGTTAAATGCAAATATATGCCCAAATCTACATTTTTAATCCTGACTATTCTTTTTTCTTTTTTAACACATATTTTGCAATATTTATTTTCTGTAACACTTATTACTTTGTAATATTTCTTTCTTTCTCAAAATTGATTTTCTATAGTGGAACCTAAGTTACTGTTTACTGTAATATAAAATCATTTTGTTTTGTTTTTATGTGCTACCAAAGATTTCTGACATGTTCCATATCCTGCCATATTGTCACAACATGGATCACCGGAACAAGAAATAAATAAATAAAAATATTAAAAAATTAACTCTCCCAAGGGTCAAACAAACCTGTGACAATTCATGCTGCTCTTCTCTGCACACATTCAATATCTTGTTGGTCTTATTAGACTGGGTCCCACACATTGTAGCAGTATTCTAGGATGGGGTGTATGAGTCATTTGAAAGTAATCTTCTTTCTAGAATGATTCAATTCCCTGGTATTCAGTCAATAAACCGTCAAGTTTGTCACTTGGTTTACCCATGACTGAGCCTCTGTGACCGTTCAATTTCATGTACCTACAAAGTTTTACATGCAGATATTTGTATGAACTAATCCATTCCAACTGTGACTCATTGATATTATAGTCATTGGATAGTAGGTTTTTTTTTAATTTTGTGAACTGCACAATTTCAGGTTTCTGAATACTTAAAGCGAAGTTGTCAATCTTTGCAGCACTTTTAAATCTTATTGTGATCTGACTGAATATCTGTACAGCTTCTTTCAGGCAGTATTGCATTATAAATGGCTGCAGCATCTGCAAAAAGCCTGAGGTTGCGATTAATATTGTCTAGAAGGGCATTAATACACAAAATGAACAGCAAAGGATCCCAACACACTTCCCTGGTACACACTTGAAGTTACTCCTACATCTGTTGATGGCATAGGTGATGGTTTTGATAGGACAGGTGGTGGTGGTGGTGGTGGTGGTGGTGGTGGTAAGATATATAGGACAGGTCCTGCACCTAGGTCTATTACAGGGATTTGAGCCATGAGGCAATGGGTTGGGAGCACAGGTTGTGTAATGATGGATGAAGATATTGTGTAGGTTTGGTGGGCAGTGGAAAACCACTGTGGGATAGGTGGGAAGGATAGTGGGCAGGAGATTCCTCATTTCAGGATATGACGAAAGGTAGTTGAAACACTGGCAGAGAATGTGATTCAGTTGCTCTAGTCCTGGAGCCTCATGGCTCGTATCTCTGTAATAGACCTAGAGGCAAGACCTGTCCCATACATCCTACCACCTCCATCTACTCCAATCCAGTCACAAGCATCACCTATCCCATCAAAGGCAGGGTTACCTGTGAAGTAAGGCATGTGATGTACAAACTAAACTGCAGTCACTGTGCTGCATTCTACATGGGCATGACAACCAAAAACTGTCTGCATGAATGGCCACCAACAAATTGCGGCCAAGAAACAGCTGGACCATCCCATTGCTGAGCACACTGCCCAACACGACATGTTTCATT
This sequence comes from Schistocerca americana, assembly GCF_021461395.2. Lineage (NCBI taxonomy): Eukaryota > Metazoa > Arthropoda > Insecta > Orthoptera > Acrididae > Schistocerca > Schistocerca americana. The sequence goes on along the minus strand of NC_060122.1, from coordinate 360,849,053 downwards.
TCCATGACTACTTCACAGCCTGTGCAATCTGAACCCTTTCCGCCAATACCAGCTTTCTGTATTGTGCATGTGGGAACTCTCCCTGCAATATATCCTATGTTCCCCTGGCCTCAACCTTTGTTAGTTATTGTCGTTACTAATCCAGCCCCTTCCCTGTTCCTATTCCAGCACTACACAGCCCTCTATTCCACCAATTCACCCACAGTCACTTCTCTCCTTTTCCACTACCCCCCCCCCCCCCCACTTTCTGACAGTCTTTTCATTGCACCTCTCTGCGACTCAGGATCTCCAAGGTGAATAGCAACTATACTTTTCATATTGTCAGAATATGCTTGGTCTCACAAATCAGACTGCATAATCACAAAGCCCAAAACCTTTCTTCAGCACAAACTTTGATGAGAAAAATACTGGTGAAGAAAAAATTAACCTAAAAGACCTTTGAGTTGTGCTCTCTTCATTACTTGAAGTGCAGTTAAATAAGTAGATTTAGATAAATGTAATTACTGATGTATAAGTTCTAATAATCAACACACAGTTACAAAGTTACAAAAATAGCATCAAATAATTACCAAGCCTCAAAGTTGTACCACAGTATTCACATCGGAAACAACCTCTATGGAAGAATCTTCCCTCAATGCTTAAACGTTCCATTAAGTAAACCCTCTTTTTACAGAAATGACACATCTCTGATCCACCCTGTGCAGGAAGGACGAGTGCTGCTTTAGAATTCTAAAAATTAAAAAAAAAAGTGTGTTAACTGTGAAGTTCAACAATTATTAATATGTCTAACTATATCAGAAATAGAAAGTGAGTATCTACACACCATCCAGAGAAACAGATAACACGAAAATGTCATTTAAAACCATTTTCAAAAAAATCCTTTTTCCATGTAGCAAATATCATTTCAATACTAGTTAGTACTGACTTTTCATAAAGCTTCTGTGATTTCACACTACTTTCACTATGGTTCAAGAGTAAATAGAAATTATTAGCTTACTGATGTATGTAAGACAGGCTTGGGCAACCTTTTGACACCCACAGGCCTGTTCCGCATACTTAGTTAAGCTCATCACCTGATGCAACACCAACACTCCTAGTGCCTCAAGTCAAGACTACAGCATCCTTAGTGTTAATGTGTATGGTGTAACACACTGATACAAATGGAACCTCTTTTCCCGACACGTCACGCCAACAAATTGTGCCTTAACACATGCATTTTTGAAAGTGCATTCCTTTTATGTTAACTCCATATTCCAATATTTGCATTTATTTACCTTTCGTGAACAGTGTTTCTTTACAATAGCTGTCTTAAAAAGTTTCGTCACAAAATTCTCCAATGCTTTGCTTCAAAAATTTCTACTATGGCCTGGATTAAAACCAATCACGTGCCGGATCTGGCCCGTGGGTTGCTGGTTGCCCACCCTTGGTAAAAAGACGTCACGTCTCTGAGGGATAAAATGTTTGCTAATATTGTAGATGGCCTCAAATGCATTTGTACATCTTTTTTTACACCATCTCACACCCTACAACTAATGGCAATGTCACCTCCACCTCCGCCCCCCCCCCCCCCCCACTGCCTTTTCAGAATGTGTTACTGTGGGCAACAATAAATGAAACATTCTCAGTATTGTAGTGTGGCCACTGCACAGCTTGCAAAAGGGAAGTCATTGCTTTCCAGTATTATGGAAAGATGCCTCAAAGCAAATTAAATCTAATCAGTTGCTGGCAGTTAAGGCACACATGTAGAACAGTTCAAAACTCAGCCACCTTCTAATATGATGTGCACTACTGAATTCATCAAGCAACAGCTTAGGGGCAAATCACTGCTGGGTGTTATTTCGATATCATGGAGCACGCGTATCAATGCATTAAATTTCATCACAAGTATCCTACGAAAACAATAGCCCTTGATTGTGATATATCAAAAATGTATTTATCTTATTTTTTGAAGAGTACAAATCTGAGAAATAATCTGAGAATGAAAAGGATTTTGAAGTAGAGTCAGTGGCACAAGTTGAGGATGTGATGTATGTTGCAGTGGTTCAACTGGTAGGAGTACATGCCTGCTATGCATAGTTGTACAGGTTCAAGTCTCAATCTAGCATACAGCTTCAACTTGTCACATTCCATAATGCCTGTCACATTTTGTCCAGAAATAATAAACACTAATGACATATTTGTGGCTAAAAATATGAAATCCTCCTTAATATTTTTAGATGAGTGTAATTCTTAAACATAAATTCCAACCAATTTTTTCAGCCAAGAAATGAAGTTTACTCTGAAATTTCAGAAGGTAAGATTTTATTTTTATATTGTAACTAAATGAATTGTTTAGTTTTAATCATGTATATGCTAACTTATGCCCAAACAAAGTAATATCAAAGTAATGCTGGTCACATCATATGAAAGGATACGACTGAAATTTACAACAGGCTTCACTCCATCACACTCACATTTATGTGAAACAATGAGAAGCACTTACCGATCTCTGTATAGAAGGCTTCTCTGCATCTTGTGTCTTGACAGCAAACTGCTCAGCCATGGCAGAAACCTTGTTACTTCCTCGGGGGCCAGCTTCTAATGCATTACCTTCTTTAAGCTTCTTCCCTATAAGCTTTAATGTAACATCAACATCTGAATATTTATCATTCTTTTCTTTTTCTCTGTCTACAGTTTTAGTCTCAAGCTTTGACTTCACTGCTTCAAACTGGAATGAGATATGTAAATGACAAAACAGAAATTGAAACAAATATCAGTTTTTCCAATTCCTTAATGAATGGTGGAAGGAATAAAGGTAATAACTCACTGTATAATTCAGGCATTGAGCTATCATAGGCAAATAAACAAGACTGAGATTATTGTTAACTTTTGGATGAATCCTCCTCCTCCAGAGGTAACAGAGCCCCACATATAAACACACCCACCTGCATGGTTATACTGTACTGCACGGACTACATTGTGCTGGCACTGTACCTCAAACAAGGAGAAAAGTCACACAGTTGAGATGAGAAAAGAGTGGAGAGTGGGAAGGAGGATTGGGAAGGGTGACTAAAAGCTGGGACAGGCAGCATGAGCACATAGTAAGAATGGGGCACAGGAGAGCTTGTTCTGGCAGCAAGCAGGGAGAGTTGTACACAGTGCACAGTGACATGAAGGAGTGGAATTTTCAGGAGAAAATAGAACACAGGAAAAAGAAGATTGGGAATAGAAGAATGTGAGTGCAGGGTGAGCGCAGTTAGGAACACAGGGCAAGGGTAGAATTGGATGAGGGTCAGGGGCTAACAGAGACTGAGCCCAATTCCATTGTTACTTCTACTCCTTCTAATATTTATAGTCTACAAAATACTTTCCATTACCATATTAATTTTTTCATAAGAAGTGATTTACCTTGTCAACAAATTGATCCCGGCTCCATTTTGGAACTTTTTCAGGATTCTCTTGTCGCCCCCCTTTACCCATTTTATTTTCTTGGATTTTTTTCTCCAATTCCATGACATTCCAGTCACTTTTTTCAATCTTTCCTGTAACAATCAATCAAAATATCATGTAAGTGGAAATATTAGCAGAAGAACATTGAATTTCTTACATATTTATACTTACTTCTCAACTACAGCCTCATTCAAGAGCAGTAAGGTGTAATATATGGAAAATAAAAGTCATTTTGTGAAAAAACCTGTAGAACAGAATTCATGATGATGATGATGATGATGATGATGATGTCCTATACTCCAAGGAGCGTAGGGGACAATGCGAGAGAACCACACCGCTGTACTAGGCAAGGTCTTAGTGGAGGTGGTTTGTCATTGCCTTCCTCCGACAATAATGGGGATGAATGACGATGATTATGAAGATGACAACACCCAGTCATCATGAGGCAGAGAAAATCCCTGACCCCGCCGGGAATCGAACCTGGGACCCCATGCGCGGGAAGCAAGAACGCTACCGCAAGACCATGAGCTACGGTCTACAGAATTCCTATAATGTCATTATTTGGAGGTCTGATGGAAAGGAAAATAATGTCAGAATGTGTTAATACAGGAACTGGCAGTACTTTCTCATGGGATCCATGTGGCCAGGAAATTTAACCAACACTGTCAACTAATGACACTCCAAATTTAAAAAAAAAAAATTATTAAATAACAAGAAAAAGCTGCAAACTTAATAGAAATTTGAATGTTGTGTGTTAATTTGAATGTTGTGTGTTTGTCAATGACATTAAAGATGGTGCCGTCTATGTTGGTGTAACCGTGGGTTGCCATAAGACAGTGTATTTGTGAAAAGGGAATATAAAGTCTCTTGTTCTTAATTTTATTATTTTATTATACCTGCTAGTGGATACAATTGACAGTGGATCGAAGGCACTACAAACAGTATCTGCAAGGCACCACCAGAGGCATGATTGCATGGTCTAGTAAGCAAGGCTGATAGCAGCTGGGACATCAGCGAGCAGCTGCAAGCCATTCTTGCTTAGTACTATGCCGCCTGAAGTCTGCTCAATCTCAGCTAGCTGCTATTCAGATGTCGACCCTGCTTTGGACACTGACTTTCTGGTTTAGGTTCTTGAAGTTTATACAGTGCTCTGCTCTTTGCAAACACATCTTTATTTCCATTATGCATCTGTATCACATGCAGCCTCTTTAGCTGTACAGAAATCTATCACAAAGGTTAGTATCTCATGTGTACTACAACTATTTATTAAAGATTTGTTTACTGGTGGCAAAAAAACTGATCAAATTTCATTATACATGGTACTGAAATAAACTCCCCGAGGGTAACAACGTATGTTAGTGCTCAATTTACACAATGTGAGAAGCAGCGCTAGAAAGAGTTTTAACTGACCACTTCACATTAAAGTATCTATGAGCTTGTGTACTATCTTTAACTTTTTCTTGAACGCTAGATTTTGTAGATCTGAATCTGCTAAAGTCAGAAGACATAAGGCCCTAATGTCTTGTCTTTGGTCACTGCCAAACATAGTGATCAAAGAATGCTGTGAGCAATAGCACTCAATAGCTTTTAGTGACAGCTGTATCTTTTGGAACTGGTACATAATTTGTAGCACTGTGTAGAACTACAGAACATTTCAACATTGTGTTTTCAATATTGATTACATGAAACAGTTAAGTATTGTTTGTCTCCTTTTGTCACTTTTGTAAATGCTTGGTATGAAACGCAGAGGATAGATATAGTGATCACATTGTGTGAGGGAGGCAGAACTTTTTCCCTCTACAGCAATGCTAACCCTTTAGCAGTCTGTATATCAGGTATACTTCACTTCCTTCACTCACCACAATACCATTATTAGAGCACAAGTATAATTTTGCAGATAGTACTACGACTGTGTTATTCAGAAGAATATTGGAATTCCCTTCACCATATACCCTGAATGATTTTAGAAAAATTGCAGTCAAGTGGAGATAAAAACACACTTACTTGTGGATGGCAGCAGAGACAGATAGAAAACAATGGGAATCAAATATTCCCTACATTTTGAAACTAGTGGCTTCTATCTCAGTTACAAGATAGGGCAAGGTTGGAAGAAATAAGACACTTCAGTGACTAAGTAGGCAACTTGCTCAGAGCCACAAGTTGATGAATACACAGTAGTGTAGGACTTAACAATGCTATGCTAGTAACGGATTACATTTGAAACCTACAAAGATGAAATATAAAAGTTGGGGTAAACTGGATGAAGGCAAGAGAAAAGGCTGATACAGACACACATTTCCAAGGTCGTTTCCTGGTGTGATGCCAGTGTAGAAACAGTCATATAAAAGATATGTGCTTGAAGTTTTAAAAGAGTAAAAACACACCTGCAAAATAAATGATGGTATGATAAATGAAAAAATTCTAAACAAACAGTGTTAAAGCTGGGAAATAATGAGATAAAGTATGGACATAAAGAGAAAAACACATTTCCTTGCAGTCTTATTTGCTTTTCAGCAACTTTGATAGTATTGTTAATGATTCTCACTTTTCTCTTATTTTCTGATTATTCTTTCAGTGTCCTATTTGTCCTTATGCAGAAATACTTCATTATCATATATCTTCTTTTTCTTACTGAAGTGTTATTTTCACCAGCCCAAGCAATTCCCATTTTTTCTGCAATCTCATCATGTTCCATAACCCAGTACCTTGATATACACATCCATTATACAAACATTATTCACTACAGCTAAACAATGGCCCCACAGTTCCTCCAGTTTTACATAACTTTTGGTGTTTCTCCAAAATGCTTAAAATTGAAAGGCCCCATTTCTATCAATCATTCCTTAAATCCCATTCCAGACTAATCAGTCCTTAGCCCTTACCCACTTTGTCCCTGACCAATATGTGCTAACCATAGTTATCAACAGCTGTAATGTCTCTCTTTAGAATCCTCCACCTTTCACTCCTTGAATGTGCTAGTGCATTCAGTGTAGTTCTTAAAGCCAGAGAGAAACTTGAACAAAATGGTTCACACTACCTAAAGTGATGATGTTCTCCTCCTGTCCACAACTATAATCCAAAACATCCCCTCCACCCTACTCATACAGCCTGTCCTCTTACTCTTTCCAAGAATTCTTCACTTCCACCATTGTCTCTCAGTCCTTCCCAAAAATATCACTGAAATGCCAAACCTTATCCAAACTGAGTCCTAAGCTATATGTGACCTGAAGGCAGGAAGTTCTATCATCATTTTTCCTGTGGACCAATGTTCCATTACTGTAGCACTTGACCATGAGGAGTATGTGGCAGACGAGCACTATCAGCTCCCAGACACCTCAACATACAAAACTGTTCCTAATCACCAGACTCCTTCCATCCAGACTGATTTGCAGAAAATCCTGAAAACCCTAGGCCTGTCGCAAGGACTCAACTGCTTCCATACTGCCAAGGGTGCCCATACCCATGGGCAAGAGAGGGCCACGGACCACTGCTAACTTGTAGGGAATGGAAAAAATACAATGTATTCAGGTGTTTTTCTTTCAAGAAAATAATTTAAAAGTCAGTTTTACACAGGTTTTTAAGACAATAAGATCTGAAAATTTTTAATGGTTACTTGCAAGTCATCATTTGTTTTCCAAAATATTAAAAATACACCATACCCCAAGGTCTAGGCACCTCCTAGAAACTATTATATGGTTGCCCTTGTAAAGGGCTCCTCCTTACCCGTCCTGATAAATGCAACCCACTTTCTACCTAATTCCCAAAATACACAAAAATAACCATCCTGGCCTTCACACAGTAGCTGGCTCCAAAGTCCCCCATCAAATATATGTCCGCCCTGACTGACCAGAAACTTCAGCCTTTCACACAGAGCTCCCCCATCCTACTGAATATAAAACATACTAGTGACTTCCTGGAAGTCCCACATCCATTCCCAGGCTGCTACTGTATGGTACCCTCCTTTTTACTATGTATGTGACCTTAATTTACACAAATATCCCATACACACATGGTCTCTCAGCCCTAAACACTACCTTTCGCAACAGCCTCTGAAAGTTTCTCACACGAGCCAACTTTATCCCTACCTATAACTACTTTACTATGGAAGGTAGACGTACAAACAAATCAGGGGGACTGCAATGGGAATCATAGTGGTCACATCCTATGACAACCGTTTCATGGGCTATACAGAGGAGGCAATCACCAAGGCACAGAAGCTGTGTCCCCTGGTGTGGTACTGATTTATTAATGGTATTTTTACAGTCTGGATTTGTGGAGAAGTAGAACTCTAACATTTCTGCATCAGCTTAATGTCTTTTCCTAACTCTTATTCACATGGTCCTTTTCCAAATCCAAAGCCACCTTCTTTGATGTTGACCTCTGCCTAACTTCCAAAGCCTCCCTTGACATTGACGTCCACCTAACTCAAGCCCACATTCAACCTCAATCTATATAAACGATAAGCAAAAATATCTAAACTTTGACAGCTGCCACCCCTTCCACAGCAAAAACTTCCTTCTCTACAGCCTAGATGTCTGCAGTAAATCTATCTCCTCCATCACTGAATCCCTCAACACCTACACCAATAGCTCCTCCAAAACTCCTCCAAGGCTTTCCTCTCTTGCAACTAACCCTCAGATCATATTTTAAAAAACTGTTTCTTGGCAGAATCAGGTCTATATTCTTGCACGATTGGTTTTTGTCAGACGGTGATCACAAAATTGTAAGAATGTAAATAATATTGTATTGGGAAACAAATTTAAGAAAATAACAAATAAAGCAAAGATGTGATAATAATGTCACCTTTCATAAAATTACCAATTACATTCCATCCATAACACCCATTATCATAATACTGATGACCATAAAAACACAGAAAAAGTATAAAAATTAGAGACACATACAAAAAGAGGTAATACTTACTAACAAATACTACTAACCTATAGCACGAAGCAGGTCTTTTGGCTTCTTCTCTGTGTGAGTTGTTCCTCTTAGTTTCTCTTCCAGAGTCTTTATCCTGCCTGACATATCTTCACCTGCTCCTCCTCGCTTTATGTCATTCAGAAACCTCGCATCACGGTCCTTTTATAGTAGATAAAAAGAAAAACATAAAAGTAGGTTCAGTTACTGAAATCTAATGTCGTAAAGAGGCTTTGGCTCGCAGTTTCAAATTACGTGAAACTAAAAGTTATAATTAGCCAGTGGGACTGTTAAGGACTATCATAAAATGCAAAACTGAAGTTAATAAAAAATATATGTTTCAAATATTATATAGCAAGAAACATTCACTGTGACACCCAAGTGCCCCACGGGCGGCTGCAGAAAATTTTCCGGAGGGAGGGAGAGTGGGGGGGAGGAAGCAGAGGTAGCGAGACTAAAATTTTTGACACAAATATTTAGTCCATTCAGAGATATGTTATGCCTTAAGAACTAAATTTTACAGGTGACACAAAAAATTTATCACATCCCAAATAATTGTAATTAAATTGGAATCCATTCAAAACCGGTGGTGCACAGTGAATGTTGAATATTTAGATGTAAAGAAGGACAGCAGTCACTTGCTGATTCTGTAATTAATTGAAAATCTAGATTTCAACTACAACACATTCAACATCAGTATATTACTAGAACTAGGTATAACCATTTCAGAGCACAACCACGTGAATATTAATGCTAGTATTTGCATAGCAGAAATAAAATAATGATGACTATGTTATAGTCTAAATCTAGATATGTAATGAATTAGATTCTGTGACTGAGTGTTGCCCTTAACATCCCAAAGAACTGATGATGCCTACATCCCATATACATACAAGGTGTCCCAGCAGGAATGGTCAATATTCAGGAACATGACAGGAATGATCATTCAAAGCATGAGCTCTCAAATGCATGCCTTGTGAGCTATGAGCACTTGATAATCTTTGCTACTATGAAACACACCTCTTCTATTGAACAAGTGCTCATAGCTCTCAAGGTATGCATTTTTAGAGCTCATGATTACTAATCTTCATGATTACTAATCTTTTTTGCTTCAAACGATCATTCCTGTCACATCCCTGAATACTGACCATTCCTCCGGGGACAGCCACTGTGGTACAGGATGCACAGTGTACTAACATATCTGAATGGCTTTCATATTGCATCAGGGAATGACACTTGAGAAAAACAGCTGCCACTACTCATCTCTCCAACATGAATTTCACTACTATTATCTCCGCTCAGGGACTGGGTGTTGTGTTGTGTTCATCATCATTTCATCCCCCATCCGGCGTGCAGGTCGCCCAATGTGGCGCCGAATGTAATAAGACCTGCGATATGGCGGCCGGACCTGCCCCGCGAGGGGCCTCCCGGCCAATGTCGCCAAACGCTCATCATCATCATCACCACAAACACTGTGATATGTATATTTCAAAGGCAGTAACATGTTCCTCAATTCCAATCCTTTTCCGAAGGCACATCATCTTCATTTTTGCCTCTCTCGCTGGTGTTTGTTAAACAAAGTAGTTGAATTTTCATTTTGGCTCCAGAAATAAGAGAACTAATATGGCACTCTTCTTTGAAGAGTCTCCCTTTCTTTCGTTTTTCTAATTCGGTAAAGGTCACAGAGGGGCAACAAAAAGTTCTGTGTTGGATGACAGTCTCTTAAATACCCTTCATAATGTGAGTTATGTTTTTTTTTAAATTCTCCAAGTAAATTTCAGCCTGGCTCCTCCTCTTTATATCTACATCTACAAAGATACTCCACAAGCCAACGTACAGTGCATGGTGGAGGGTACGCTGCACCACTACTTGTCATTTCCCCTCCTGTTCCACTTGCAAATAGAGCAAGGGAAAATCGGCACCCTGTATGCCTCCGTGTGAGCCCAAATTTCTTGTACCTTATATTCGTGTTCCTTATGCACGATGTATGTTGGCAGCAGTACAGTCGTTCAGCTGTCAGCTTCAAATGCCAGTTCTTTAAATTTTCTCAATGGTGTTTTCTGAAAAGAACGTTGTCTTCCCTCCAGGGGTTCCCATTTGAGTTTCCGAAGCATCTCATTAACACTTACATGTGGTTCAAACCTACTGGTAACAAATCTAGCAGCCCACCTCTGAATTGCTTTGATGTGGCACCATGTCAAATGCTTTCCAGACATCTAGAAATACGGATTCTGCCTGTTGCCCTTCATCTATGATTCTCAGTATATCAAGAGAGAAAAGGGCAATCTGAATTTCGCACAAGTGATGTCGAAAACATTTATAATTTAATTACTTCATAAGTGCCTCCATGCACTGCAAATGCAAATACATTTAACTTCTGTGTCTGATTCTACGGATTTATTGGTGATGATTTAGTAAAGGAGGAATTTTGCTTACATTGGGTGTCAATTTCCAGTGTCTGTACCATGTACTTATCTTGCAAGTTTATATGTATGTTTGAACAATTTACCATTTATACTATCTCTTTAACAACAGCATCATCCAACATTTTTGAGGTACACCTAATGCTGATTTTTCGGCTGTGTTTCCTACTTAGGACGTGTACTACTGATTAGTAAGTCACCTAAATCAGCAACCATATTCTGTAATCACTGTGAAGTGTATGGTAGGATACTTCTCATTGTGACAATTATTAGGACTGCTTCTTGTTCCATTCATATAGGGAGCATAGGAAGATTTATTTCTTAAATAACTCTGAGCATGCACTAATTAGCCTAACCTTGTCTTCACTATCCCTACAGGAATGATAGACAGAATTTTCTCCTGTTGTAAAAGAAATCTCTTTGTTGGATGTTAATAATTTAAGTTCATAAAGAGAACTTGTGATCATTGTAGTATAACAGATTTAGAAATTAAAATAGGGTCAGCGAAACAAGTGTAAAGTGATTTGTTTGCTGTTTTGTAAAGCACTGCACCCCCAGCCATAATGCAGCTTCACTGTGAATGCTTTTCATGAGCATGGGATAAATTTGTTGCTGTCCGTAAGCAGCTGGAAATGCTTTTGACTGCTGTCACGTGACTGGAAGCTATTATGAGAGGGTTTTTTGGGAGTACTACAGAGACACATGTACCAGAATACTAGTGGCATCCCAAGTACTATCCTGCCCTGTGGATAATGTCTTCTCTGTAAGAAGTAAAGGATGTATCACCACTTATCCACTTGATTGTGGATGATAGGTCTTGGGGCCCTTTTTAGAGAGGACAAGGAACAAGGAAGACCCACAATATTACACTTACTGATAAATCAACAAGAACGTGGTGATATTTTCAATTGAAGCTGAGCAAATGACACATTTTTCACCTGTCGGAAAATACCAAAGGGTAGAGTCTATTAATAAATGGCAGTTCATATGTGCTACAAAGTGTTATCCCTTAAGCAGGTGACAGCAAAGGATTGGAAGGGTCACCTTGTGCACATCTTTTGTGTGTGTGTGTGTGTGTGTGTGTAGAGGCTCTTCTAGTAACCATTGAGGGAACAGGATGCAACCTATTGCAGGTTGTGGCTCATGTTGAAATAAATTATGCCTCTCATCTACGGGCTCAGATCATTCTGCAACTGCCAGAGAATGTTGAGAATGAGAAGACCAACTGTACTCGCAGAATTTCAACAAAGCTCACAATCTGCAGCATTGTCCACAGAACTGATGATGTTCCCCTGGTTTTGAGTTGAGTGGAAGGCTTGAACGAGATAATTCAGAAGTTCTGTGACAAGCTAAACTATGACTTCCTGGATCTGTGACATAGGTTTGAGAATTTTAGGGTCTCCCTAGATGGGTCAGGGTGCTATTCATAACAGAGCTGCTCTTCAGGTGACTGACTGTTTGTAGGTTGTAAACTAGTTTTATTTTATTTTTTTAAAGGTGAATTTCATTGCAGTAGCAGCTGTATGACTACCTGAAGTACTAGTGTAAGGCCAAAAGTAGTACACCATCCTCCCCCCACCTACCTATCAGATGAAACTATTAAACCTCTAGTGACCAGCTACTTAAGCATTTATAAAAAACCAGAGTCTGAAGTGATCCTAAAAATCAATAGAGCTCACCTAATATGAGGACAGAGAGTTGGTTTAAACCTGAAATTGATAACAGTGAGATTTTTGTGCTTAGTCAAATTCTAGATTTTTTTATCCATCCAAATAAATAAGTTTCACATCCATGTACAATATAAATCTCTACAGAGTCCCCTCTATGTCCTTTTTTGACAACTTTAATAGCACCTAGAAAAACATTATAAAAATCTCTGGCAGGCATAATTCTTTGCGCAACGGAAGTGTCCATACAGTGAGCACTGACAACACTAGGCTCCAACCGGTGTGCTGCTGGTGACAGTAATACAGCTTGCTTGCTGTCAAATGTCATCTCCTTGAAGTTAGACTATAAGGTAGAGGGTGCACTAAAATACACGGAGTCTGATATCGAACTGTATTTTCTCGACCATGTCTTCTTGTTGTAAATGTCCTGCAACTGATGTGAGACACTACAATATTTCTATGTAAACTACTGATGCTTTTTAAGTCCTCTTCACTGTGCTGATATGAGGGGGTCTCTGTAGTACTCTATCTCTTTGTCTGTAACACGATCCTTCCACAGAATCTATGCTTCCGTCTGTTTTCATAAGTAAACCAACTGTCCATAAAGTCATGTGCTTCAAGAGAATAAATGTCAGTCTAAAATTCCTAAACTTAATATAATCTTCGAAAAGAATCTGTCATTTAGTATGTTAACCATATCATAACTTGTGTTACGTATGTCTGCAGTAAGAGAGAAAATATTCAAATTCAGTACCTGTTTACATATTTCAGATACTGAGATTTTTTTTATTGTAACATAAATGCAGTTAGCCATTTACATTTTTATAAACCAATGACAAACTAATTCAGCACCACATTACAGATGACACTAATAATGAATGATATTAAGATTTAATTATGTGACACTGTCTCTACTAACTTATTCGAAATATGTGGAATATAAAGAACCGTGCATACATTACAGTAGTTCAACGTCATTTTCTTTCAGATATCATTTAACTGACTGCAGTTTAAACACAAAACAAGAATGTTGCAATTATTTCACAGCATTAAAGCTTGAGGTTAAAGCTTGTTAGATCAAGTACAGAAAAGAAAAAAATGTGGCACCACAGCAGTCAGCAGACTCAACATTTTGTTTGTTTGTTTGTTTGTTTGTTTGTGTGTGTGTGTGTGTGTGTGTGTGTGTGTTATCAAGGAGAGAAGCCAAGATTCAATATATTTGATAGGAAGCTAATTATACAAAATGGAGTAATGAGGACTCGTGCTGATCACATTCTTTTAAAATAAAGTACGGTATCAAAAATATTTTCCTGGAACACACTTATTAACAGGACTCATGGTAATATTGATATCAAACTAATACATCACAAAAATAGTCATGTAGGTAATTACAATACTGAATTTATCATAACAAACAAAGGCATAACAGATCATTAGCAGAGCAGAGCTGAGTCATATCTGTGCAGCTTGTAAAGTATTACACTTATAAATTACATATTCTTAACAATATACATATCACATATGACAGGGGAGAAAAATGTAAAACATCAGTACAAGAGGAAAAGTAGCTTCCAACTTGTGCTTCAGTGACAAAATTATAACCAAACTAATGACCAAGGAAGTATCTGAAGTATGGTCAAATATTATGTTAATCACATTGCAGTAAGGCTCAGACACACAAAGCCTGTCTACTCAATAACAAACAACAAACATTTTCTGGCAGCTAATGAGAATGGTTTAATGTATCATTGGGAAACAAGTTGTGCTCCTGACAAAAGAATGTTAATAATGTTAATTAACTCAACAACATCTGCTGAAACATTCCTGAACACAACACCATGCACATACGTATGAAGTTTCTTACAGGGTAATATAGTTTTCTCTCCAAATCTTTCACACGTTCTTCAAAACTTGGAGCTGTCTGACGATAAAGAAATATTGAATAATCTTCAAATGGCTGTGAATTTTCATATCTAGCATTTGTCTGAAGCATTTGCATGCTTTTATAGAACTGTAACGTAGTCAACTTTCGAAGGTATTTTCTTCTTCGTTCTCTCTCCAGTCTATTTTGGCGAATTTCTTCCAAACGTTTCTCACGTTCTTCCTAAGCATTGTAACACATTTAGCTTCAAATACGCATAAGTGGTTTGGCAAAAATAAGTGATTGGGCAACACAAGGACATTTTTCAAGTACAATAATGAAATGACAAGATATAAAGTAAACATTATAAATGTGTTAATGATAAATCCATATTACAAGAATAGAGAATTTTGAGAATAAGACTAAAGTAACGATTGACTCATGTTTTTTTCAGACATTTGTTGTATAATACTAAGAATTTAGGACTCGCATACAAATAAAAAATCACAACAATTACGAGATGCATAAGGAACAATGAGTGCAGCGAACGCCTAGTGAACAACGAGTGTACACATGGGGATGACCTGTACAGAATGAATGCATTTGTGATCAGTAGTAATGGTTGAATCATCTGATAGCACAGTGTTTCTAAGAAGGACACTAAAACACAATTTAACTTACATCTCCAGTTTGTCTTTCTTTCTCCAGGCTCCTTCGCTTGCTACGTGACTTTCTTGAAGTTTCAGTCTTTTTTTCACCACCAATTCCATATGGAGTACCAGCTCCAGTAAGCAAATCTCTGTCTGAGGAAAATCGCTTCCTACTTACAGCACTACGATTGTGATGCTGGGTATTGCTTATACGTCCAATGAGATTCACTTTTTGTGCTGGTGTCAACTGCTGCAAGTGGCGGAATTTAATAGCTCTAGGTGCTGCAGGGATGTCTTCAGGTTCTACTTCCTGTAAATGAATGATGTCAACATTAAAAAAAAAAAAGGGGTATACCTCTACAATATCAGAAGCTACAACCCAAACCAAAGTTACTGTTACCTAAATAACAGAGGACACTGGTAATTACTCATATTTTCTTTGTTAGTACAAAATATGGATAGACCCAATTTTGTAGGCAAGTGCAGTTCTACATCTTTCTTTACATTAACCTAAATATCTGCATATAAACAGTAAATGATTTAAGGATTAACAACTAAATGAAAATCACAAGTATTATGTTGCAAATAAGACAGAAACAATACTGAAAACTCTGCTAGCTTCCAGATAAATTCCCTACTGAGCTATGCACACACGGGACGCACACGGCCATACACACACACACACACACACACACACACACACACACACACACACACACACACACACGTAAGCATACACACACAAATGCACACTGTAATCACTGTAATGTACTGAGTAGTTCACAGCCTGATCCTTTAATGTACAACCCTTTATCATTCATAACCATCCTGCAAATGTAATTAGACTACAAAACATTGTGTAGAATGTTAAATTACTGTTATTTTTTACAAAACTGCTTTTGCAGAACATTCTGAAAGAAAACATGATAATTTGAAATTAACTAAGAATTATATACAATCTATTCAAAGGCTTGTAATGACTTGTTCAAATTTGTCCAAAGATCAGTGACAATGTAAAAATAAAAAAATTATGTAATTAAAATGTAAATTAGAATAATTCTGGCACGATAGTTTGTGAAACTTCTTTTACTCATTTTTGCATCAAGATTGTATCTCTACCAAAATTGTGTTTCTATAAAATACATCATTACATTTTGTAAAACTAAATATTGCAACTGGATAATTGCAGAATTGAAACTTGTAGTTACATGTCTAGTTTCACAGCCAGTTCAATAATACTTCATAAATCTTTAATTGGTATATGTTGGCACCTGCATAGTTGGTCCCAATTGGAGCTATGTTACAATTAGTGTGTGTTAGTCATTGCCAGTTGTTAGTAAGTTGATTCTTGTCTGTATCTGTGCTGCCTTTAAATGTGTTCATCTCCATTCAAAAATAAAAATAATAAATCTTGACGGTATTTTTGGTCAGTTGTTGCAACCACAAAAATGTGTGATTTTTTTCACCAGACGTGTTTTGCTTTATTGAGGTAAAGCATCATCAGTGGTAGTGATTTTTCAGCTGATTTCTTGCTTACATTGGGAAATGAGGTCTGCTAGCACATCGACGTTTTTCTGTTTTTGGCACTGATAATGTTCATCTAATTTTTAGATGTTCTGCAGCGCTATGCATTTCTCATACCACACTTTTATGCACACCACTGTATTTGACGAAAATTATCAGTGTCGAAAACAGAAAACATCGATGTGCTATCAGACTGCATTTCCCGATGTAAGCAAGAAAGCAGCCAAAAATCACCACCGCTGATTATCCTTTACCTCAATAAATCAAAATGCATGTGGTGGAAAAAAAAATCACGCATTTTTGTAGTTGCAACGACAGACCAAAAATACCCCAAGAATTGTAAAGCAACTGCGGACACTATGGCCACACAAATGAAGAAAATAAATTATAAACATTAAGAATGTGTGCAAATAATTATCTGGTTATTACTATACACTCTAAGTATTCCCCAGATAATATTTCCAAGTTCATTTCATTGTAAGTTTCCATCCAATGTTATTGCCTCGTCATCAATAGTGGAAAAACCATTGTCGTCGCCGTCTTCCCATAATTTGTCATGCTCTGTTACATCCAGCAAATTTGTGTTAACACATTCTTTAAAGAGTTTTTCCACCAGTGGTAGCAGAACGGAGTCCCATGTACATTTCACCCACTCACAAATCTGCGACAAGTCTAGCCAATTTATTTTTTCCACTTGGCATGAACTCACAGTTTTCATCTGCCATCCATCTATATATTGCTGTTTAAGTGGAGCTTTGAATGTCTGATTTACACACTTATGTAGTGGTTGCAGGATGGATGTTAGACCTCCATGAATAATGACCAACCCAGTTTTCCCCTTTTTGTAACACGTCTTGCACTTCCTGAGTTGTATGTCTGCAGAAGCTGTGCAGGACCAGCATATTACATAAATTCAGTAATGCACCACAACAACATTGCCTACATGCATCATCCAGTCAACCACAAGGTCACTGTTCATCCACCCTTTTGAATTCACTCCCACTGATATGCCATTGACTGACATTTTCGGAATAGTTATACTTTTAAGTATCACATAAGCTGGCAGCTTTTGCCCATCACCAGTTACACACAACATGACTATACAGCATTGCATCTCATTGCCACAAGTTCGTATCGTGATCTGGACTCCCCTTTTGTGATCACAGTGTTGTCAGTGACATCTCAAAATAGACTGGCATTTGATCTGCATTACCAATTTGTCACAATATATAGGAATGTTCATGATGCAATTTGATCATGTAGTGATGAAAAATCACACTTTTTTCTTGTGATCACCTGAAAGCCATTGAGAAAACTTAGTTTTCCTCCAGAAGCCTAACCCATTTCAACTGAAAAATCTTGATTGCCACCCCAGCTAGCTTTGAAACACCTAGAGCTGGCACATTTCACTAGTCACCATGCATCCATATTGTCACTTCTCGTCTACATAATTGCACAGCTTTTTTTTTGAGGTCCGGATGCTTCACTTTTTGGCCTTGAAAAGCCCAGCAATTACCGTTCATTTCTGCAGCTGTGTTTTTTTCACCAGTTGCAAATACAATCTGCACTCATATTGTACTTTCTTCTCACTGCACGGTTTACAATGTTCTATGCTTCATTGATTGTTTTAAGTTTTTCTTTAGAAGTGTACAAATGACAAGAAGAACTTTTAGCCATAATTAACAAATTAACACTAGTTAATATTTCAGTTCTAATGTGCTAATGATGTATCACAGACTGAGGCCGCAACAATGCTATAGTAAAATGGGACCTATTGCTGGACGCAGAGAACTACCAGTCATATTACAAGTAACCCATGTACCCCAGTCTTTTGTCCTTAAATTTGGGAAATATGTGTGCAAATTATTCATATCTATATGGTATTAGTTACGAGGACCATCATGATTCATTCCCTTTTGTTTTTCACTCATCAGTGAACAAACAAAAGAAGTCTTGCTACATCATATTACGTCTATCTTTCTATTGTCCTAAGAATTTTTATGCATAACCTACACTAATCAACACAAAATTATTTTAGCACATTCCTGAAATAACAGCGCCCAAATTTCATCATAATTTTCCATACAGAAAATATTATAATTTAAAATTAATGGCCAATTGTGTCACATCATTGTACTGTACTTGTACTAGTCAAACTGATATCTTTGTGGGCAGTCTAGAATTATTTCACTGCTTCCCAACATCACATGTTTGCAAGTATTAGCTGTACTGAAATATTACCAAGAACAACTGTATAAGGTTTCTAGGCATGGGCTAATTATGTCAACTACACTCAATTAGTTTAGAACCAATGAAGTGAAATTGTCACTTTCTCAATCTAGAACTTGTGTCATACAGTTATTCCACTTCCTTTCTTTCTGATGCTTACATCTAACTTACTGATTATTGAGGTTACATGTAAGGGTATACCATTGGATACACTGGTCAGCCAGAACATTATGATCACCGACCTGCTACCAATATAAACACATACAGGTGATTGCAGTGTCATCTGGTGAGAAATGACTGCTAATCAGACACAAGCACAGTGCATGTAGCATTATGTAGTGTGCTGTCCGTGTGTAGAATGGGGAAGGCACGTGATCTATCAGAGTTTGATGGTGGGCAGATTGTGATGACCCAGAGGCTCAGCATGAGCATTTTGGAATCTATTCAACTTGGTGGGTGTTCAAGGAGTGCTGTGGCAAACATCTTCAACATGTGATGAAACTGAGGTGAGACCATGTCCTGACATCATGGGGTTGGGAGACCACCCCTCATCACAGATGTCTGACACCACAGGCTGGGCAGACTGGTAAAACAGGTCAGGCAGCAAACTGGCAGAACTAACATCACACTTTTAATTCTGGGCAGAGTAAAAGGGTGTTTGAACATGCACTGCACCGCACACTCCTAACACGGGGCCCCTGTAGCCAACGACGCATGCAGGTGCCAATATTAACAGCATGACATCAGCAATTAGGACTGAAATGGGCACTTGACCATTGGCACTAGACATTGGAGCAGTGGCAGGGTGTTGCATGGTCTGATAAAGCCCAGTACCTTCTTCATCAGGGCGATGGGAGGGCACAAATCTGTTGTCTTCCTCCTTGACACATACACGGCGGGATGAAGGCAAGCTGGTAGCGGCCAGATTATGCTCTGGAGAACATTCACGTGAACATCCATAGGTCCAGAGAAGCTTGTGCAAGGCACCTTGATGGCCAAGGAATGTAGTACACCGGTTGCAGACCACATACACTCCTTTTTTATGATGATCATGTTTCCCAATGGCAGTGCACCACGTCACAAGGCCAGGAGTGTGATGGAGTGGCTCGAGGAACACATTGGTGAGTTCCAATTGATGTGCTGGCCTCCCAACTCACCAGATCTAAACCTGACGGAATACATCTGGAGTGCCCCAGGGAAGTGTGGTAGGTCCGCTGTTATTTCCTATCTACATAAATGATCTTTTGGATAGGGTGGATAGCAATGTGCGGCTGTTTGCTGATGATGCTGTGGTGTACGGGAAGGTGTCGTCGTTGAGTGACTGTAGGAGGATACAAGATGACTTGTACAGGATTTGTGATTGGTATAAAGAATGACAGCTAACTCTAAATATAGATAAATGTAAATTAACGCAGATGAATAGAAAAAAGAATCCCGTAATGTTTGAATACTCTATTAGTAGTGTAGCGCTTCACACAGTCACATCGATTAAATATTTGGGCATAACATTGCAGAGCGATATGAAGTGGGACAAGCATATAATGGCAGTTGTGGGGAAGGCGGATAGTCATCCTCGGTTCATTGGTAGAATTTTCGGAAGATGTGGTTCATCTGTAAAGGATACTGCTTATAAAACACTAATACGACCTATTCTTGAGTACAGTTCGAGTGTTTGGGATCCCTATCAGGTCGGATTGAGGGAGAACATAGAAACAATTCAGAGGCAGGCTGTTAGATTTGTTAATGGTAGGTTTGATCACCACGCGAGTGTTACGGAAATGCTTCAGGAACTCGGGTGTGAGTCTCTGGAGGAAAGGAGGCGTTCTTTTCATGAATCGCTACTGAGGAAATTTAGAGAACCAGCACGAGTCTGATTGCAGTACAATTTTACTGCCGCCAACTTCTATTTCGTGGAAAGACCACAAAGATAAGATAAGAGAGATTAGGGCTCGTACAGAGGCATATAGGCAGTCATTTTTCCCTCGTTCTGTTTGGGAATGGAACAGGGAGAGAAGATGCTAGTTGTGGTACGAGGTACCCTCCGCCATGCACCATATGGTGGATTGCGGAGTATGTATGTAAATGTAGATGTAGATGTAGAAATTTGGCAGCAGAGTACATCATCCTCTCCCTGGAATTTACGGGAATTAGGTGATTTGTGTAAGCAGATGTGGTGCCCATTCCCCCCAGTGACCTACCAAGGCCTCTCTGCTTCCATTCCATGATGCATTGCCACTGCTATCCGTGCCAAAGTTAGACATACTGGCTATTGAGAAGGTGGTCACAATGTTCTGGTTGATCAGAGTAACTGAAACCTGACGATTTTCTATGATTGTTTATGATGCTTAATTTCATTTAGAATCACCTCATACTCACTACGCAAATAATTTTCTCATTATGCTGCATGAACTGAAACATATCACTTTAAAACTGAGCTTAAACAATTGCTCCATACCCCCACACAATGTTTGTCATGTATGTGAGCAAATATTAATTTTATGCTGGTATCAGCTGTTAATTGTGCGTTCTGTGACTGCTGTACCTTCAAGTTTACGGAAAACAGGTAATTTTTTTGTACCACTGTCAAATTTGTCAACATTTAACTGATTACTCATCAATTATGATGCTTTAGGGGCAAATAACTGAACAACCAAACAACAACTCAACTTACAATTAATTTTATGAGCAGAAGTGGCCTTACAAAATTATGCTAACATACACAATGATGGAACACATTGCATGGTGAGAACTCTGGAACTCTAATAGCATGCCAAGCACAATTTCTCAAATAGCTAACCCATTGAAAATGAATATTTTCTTTTCTTTTTTGTGGTTCCTACCACATCACATGGATTAAAATCTATGACTTTTCATAGAGTATTGTGAGTTCTGTGAGACCGAAAGTATAGCCACAGACTGCTGCTATCAACTGACCATTAGCCCATACAATGCTGTTTCTTTTCCACATCCACATCTTCACTAAAACTGTGTCCCAAGCTGTACTCCACTGTAGACCACTGCTTTTTTACCAAGATAATGCATTCATACATTCCATAAGAATACATTTTACTTATTAGTCATTCAAATGGTACCAAATTAAATTCACTACAAAATTAAGAATAACAATTCCCAGCTTTTTAAGTAACCATACAGGTTTTACATTAAATACGTTTTACGAATGCATGCAGGGTACCACAGACAAAAGTCATTGTGTTCAAATTTATTTGGAGCAAACAGTTTGGAGAGAGTTGCTACTTCTTCCTCATTTAGATTTTTTTCTGTTTTTTAATTTTATGTTACTCACCAATTTAGGGTGTTTTATGTGGGGTATTTCACCCCTGAATGTGTCATAAATTTGAGACAAATATGACAGCATAGTTAGCTTATCTGGAATATCACACTGTTCCATTTCTTTACCAGTCATTACCTTTAAAAAAGAAACAAAGGCAACAATTAATTCTAAATAGCATAATATACATCACAAAGACTGAAGACTCAGGTTTACCATTGATTACAAAGACTATAAAAAGCTGAGTACAAGCTCTAGCTGGACAAGGATGAAGGAGAAATTAGCTGTGGTCTCTTCGAAGGAACCATCCAAGCATTCATCTTAAGTGATTTAAAGAAATCAAGGAAAATTTAACTCAGGACAGCTCGATGGGGATATGAACCTAGTTCCTCAAGGATGGTATTTGAGCACTTTAACAGATCTTCTTGCTGTAAGATAAAGGTTAATGATTTCTGTCTTTATCTTATTTATAATTGGTACTGTACTTACTTAAAACAGAGATTTTCTTTTCACTAAGATTAATCCCCCTCCCCGTCCATTTCTACTACTATGCTAACACAAAGAGAGGAAGATGCACTGTGATTCACTATAGCTCTCAGAGTGAAACCACATTGGCTTCATTAACAAGTGACAAACCTGTAAAGCACATGGATCACTAATAATTAATGGAAAGTTCTGGTTGAAAAATTACAAATTATTTAGGAATAAAGGAGATGACTCATCGAAAGGCAGAAGCACTGCTTTGTCGACAGGCACACAAACAGAAGGTCCTGAGCTTGATATATATACACAAATATCAGGCTTTCGCAACCCACGGTTGCTTCATCAGGAAAGAGGGAAGGAGAGGGAAAGACAAAAGGATGTGGGTTTTAAGGGAGAGGGTAAGGAGTCATTCCAATCCCAGGAGTAGAAAGACTTACCTTGGGGGGAATAAGGGACAGGTATACACTCGCGCGCGCGCACACACACACACACACACACACACACACACACACACACACACACACACATCCATCCGCACATAACAGACATATATGTCTGCTTGTGGCTGTTATGTGCGGATGGATATGTGTGTGTGTGTGTGTGTGTGTGTGTGTGTGTGTGTGGGGGCGCGCGCGCGTGAGAGAGTGTGTATACCTGTCCCCCCCCCCCCCCCCCCTAAGGTAAGTCTTTCTGCTCCCAGGATTGGAATGACTCCTTACCCTCTCCCTTAAAACCCACATCCTTTTGTCTTTCCCTCTCCTTCCCTCTTTCCTGATGAAGCAACCGTGGGTTGCGAAAGCTTGAAATTTGTGTGTGTGTTTGTGTTTGTTATTGTTTCTATCAACATATCAACGCTTTCGGGCATCTTTGTCTAAATGTACGAACTTATTATTTTGGCATAAAATTTCTTATAAATGCTGTATGTAAGACTGTTCCAGAAAAAGACTCATAACAGGAAGCTTATTTTATTTGAAGTGTGATACAGACAAATGATGTATAACACATGTAACTTACAGGTGGTATGCCCAGTTCTCTCTCTAATGTATCAAATGCTAGCTGGTTGTTGGCAGACACATCTTCTGGTTTAAGTGAGTGAAAATCTATGAGATCAGGCCTATATCGATGGATAATGGCACATAAAATCAGTCCATTCTTAAAAGAATCAGTCATATTTTCCACATGGAGATCACTATACAAAGCTACTTGCTTCTTCAACCAGTGGAGAAGTGTGTCTGGATGTACCTGAGAATCTGTAAAGAAAATTGTACTCACAATTACATGTACCCATATTATATGCAAACAGTTACAAGTATCTCGTATTTCAACAGAAAGTTAGATATAAATCTGTTATTTATAAGACGCTATTGACATGATGTAAGTAGTGCAGTTCATACAAAAAAATGGTACAAATAATATGAGCAGCTTAAAAACTGAAGAAAGTGTAATTTTATTACCAGTACAAAACACTAAATTAATTAAATTTTCTGTAACAGTTTTACTGTTTCCTCCAACAATCCTATAATAACAACATTTAATAGTATGTAAGTGCAGATTACACACACACACACACACACACACACACACACACACACACACAATAAATTTAATGCTCATAATACGTTCATCCCATCTAGTTTTCTTCATAATTTGTTAGCAATGCTTTCACTTTGGTATTTTATTATCCTTTACCACTTCCTTGAATTAAGGAACTGAACAATGTCCAGTCACATTAATGTGACAACCTGTGAAAAAATTGAATATGATCTGCAAGGATAGGTACTTAATTGTGTTGGTCCACTGTGCACCCAAGGAATGCTATGAAAATGTTCTCAAAACCATAACACTCCCTCCTCTGGACTGGGCCCTTCAGATAATTGTTACAGGGTGTTTGCTTTCACACGTTTCATGCCATACACATCAACGGCCATCTATCCAATGGAGCATAAAACATGATTCATCTGAAAAGGCCAGCACTGGTCACCAATCAGCAGATGTCCAGCTGCAGTACTGGTATGCAAATTTCAGCCTTTGTTGCCAAAGAACAGCAGTCAACATGGGTGCACTTGCTGCGTAGGCCCATACATGCCAACATTCACTGAACGGTCATTGAGAAGACACTGTTGGTTGCCCCTTGGTTCAACTGGGCAGTCAGTTGCTCAACAGTTGCATGCCTACTCGCCTGTTCACATCTCTGCAGCCATCGTTCACCCCCTGCCACATGTGGCCTCTGCTGCACCACAGTTGCCTCAATGTCAGTTTTGGATAGCGCCATTTTGCCAAGCACGGTGTTATTTTAACCATAGCACCACACAAACAGTTTACAAACTTACCCATTTCGGAAATGCTTCTACCTACAACCTGAAAGCCAACAATCATGCCCTTTTGGAGAGCAGATAAAATACTTCGTTTCTGCCTGCACTGTTTTCCATGATCCTCCAGAATGCTTTATATACCCTCCACTGCTAGTGCTTCCATCTACCAACTGTGAGTGGTTACTGCACTTTCACACGGAACACAGGAGGTGGTCACATTAACGTGAGTGGAACATGAATAAGCATTATTTGTTTAATGATAAATCATTGATTGGTGTCAAAGATTTATGGATCATATGGAAAGGGGTACTGAGGAAACAGGTGCAGTATTTTGTGTGATGAGATCTGGTACATAGTATGGAATGCTAAAAAATGACTACCTCCTCTGTCTTGCAATTACTGATGTGAATCGTTCTCGTACGTCATTTTAAGTGCCACTTCTGAATAAGCCACCAGCATTTGATGTCTTGGATCTAGAAGATTCACAGCCAATTGATTAAGTTTCTGGCCAAAACACAGGAATGGAAGTAGAGAGAGCAGTCATGTGTGAGTGGAATGTTCCTGCTTGTGCAAATGTGTGTGTTTGTTTTCTTTTCTGAAGGACGCTTTGGCTGAAAGCTGAATTTGTAACAGTCTTTTTGTTGCATCTGACTGTAACTCAATGTGTCATCTTTACGGTGAATAGGAATCTATCCATTTCATAATATTGTTGCTATTCCAACCTGGACTTTACATTCTTTGATTTTGTGTGTAAGATCCTATATCTGGAATCATAACTGGTTTCACAGCTTAAAGCCACATCCTCAGGCAGGTATATACATTATAAGAGCAAACTGTGGGGAAGGACAGAAGGCCCAACATTCACTGTCTAAATAATAGTAATCTGCCACATGAACATACTGTCTAGTTGTATATAATGTGGTGGATTACTGTTATTTTGACATTGAATGTTGGGTTTTCTACCCATCTCAACATTTGGGTCTCATATGACACAATTTGTATACTCACCTGAAGATGTTTAAGCAATGAAACTGGTAGGGGTTCCAAATAAAGGACCCTATACACAGCTGTCTGCTGTTTTAGTACCACAGATTTTCTTTCACTGCTTACTCCCCCTTGACTAAGCCCACCCACATCCACACATATGCAGAAAGCGCAAAACATTTTTTGAACATTCTTGAAGTTTTCCTGGCGGACATAATGTTCCATCGAAAGATGATGGAACATTTTTTGAACAGTTTATTTATCTCATGAACTTTGCTATTGTTATCATTACATGGTCAGTGTTACTGGCATACAATTCTGGTCTACGTATGATTATACACTAGTGTTTATTGTTTAACACAGAGTATACTATGACACAACTCCAAAAATGTGTGCATGTACACATGCAATCCCCCCCCCCCCCCCCCCCCACCACACACACACACACACACACACACACACACACACACACACACACACACACACACACACACACAAAGAGGAGGAAACCTATTTAGTCATTTTTGTCACTGATCAAATGTGTCATATTTGTGAAAACAGTACAGAGTTTTACACAACAATTTTTTCTTGAAATTCATAATTTTTAATCATTAATGATGTACGAATGTGACCATTAGTTAACAAATCAGCCTACAACCTAAACTGCAATACATGTTAATCCACTGCAGTTAGTTGCCAGCTGTAATATAGGCACTGTTCCTGTAACTTCGCTAATGGCGACATATCACAGTGACATATTTCAGTCTGCCAGAAACATGCCTGAATAAAAGGCATACATATTACAGCAGAACATTTTCTGTTTCAATTGAAAATAAAAATTACTATAACCAGTCACATATACTGTTATTCACACTACATATTTCGGAATGTCATACCATCATCATCAGCTGGATTTATTTCTATTAACAGCGCATTAACAATTTGTACATTTGATTTTGTGTGGGCAACATGTGGCACTGTCTTTCAATAGTCACATCCACTTTTACAGTCACACTTAAATTGCACACACTTTTTTTTCTGTAAGTGGTTTGTTATTTCTTAGAAAATACATTTTAGAAGAGCTTAAAAATGCCATTGTCATCTTGTGAGCAAATAAAAAGTTATTTAAAGCCCAGTCAACATACAATTTAATTTACACATAACTTACAGATTATGCAAGTTGCACAATGCCTTTAATTACAAATGCAGGGACACAGATACAAATGCTGAGATGCTGTTTAGCAATCTCCCCCCCCCCCCCCCTCCCCCCTTGTCATGGTCTGTTTCCATGAGTAAAACCAGTTGCACGGACCTGGTGACATGTCTTCTACCAGAAGTGACAAGGATGGCTGTGCATAGGACTTCATCTCAGCCTTCTTTACAGCTCCTGCACTTTTGCCTTCTTCCAAATGATTTGTATGAAAACTGCTTCTAGCAGAAGGATGGCATCACCTGTTCGAATCCTCCCCAGTCTTCCATCTGGGCATTTGACTTGGCGTAAATTAATCAAGAGCGTAGAATATTTTTCCTTCCAGTGCTTCCAGAAATCTTCTACTGTTTAGTGAAGGAGTCTAAAATCTCTCATCAAGTTTGTTATATTTTGGTGTTTGGATGCTGTTGACTATTTTGTGAGTCTCTCCCCACAAGGAAGTGTGCCAGTGAGAGAATTTTGGCTTCATTTTGAGTGGCTGACCTCAAATCGAGGGCGACTTCAGTATTTATGACCAGTCTGTAGCCCTTCTTTTTCCATGCTGGAGCATCCAAGTACTTTTTGAAGATATAGTTTGATTGAATTGACCATCCTCTCCCAACATCCTCCTCACCAAGCCCACGTGGTGCTGTAAGCCTCCATGTTATGCCTTTTGCACGAAACATTGGTGGTCTTAACAGCAGTGGTGGCCATACACAGTTTTGTTACCTCCTTGTTGGCTGCATGGAATTTTTGGGCATTGTCTTGGTATATGGAGTGTGGAATGCCACATCTGTAAATATATCTCAGTAGTGCCAACAAAAATTGACCTGTTGTTGAACTGTGGATTAGCTCTAGGTGAAAGGCTCTACACAAGTGAACAGTGTAATATAGCGTTTGGTTGTAATACTTATTGCTTAGGAGTACAAGGCCCCTGCAGAATTTGATTCCAATGACTTAGAAGGGTCTGCGTGATGTTATACAGTCGGCTAGCAGTGGAGCTCCTGTTTCTTGACCGGCAATGTCGCACGCTATTTTACACAGAAGGCAGCGATGAATAACCTCCTTTATGGTGTGACAGGTGAGTAGTATCCAGGAGAAGAAATGAAGCTCTGAAATCACAATTATGAACCCAATATGATATAAATGAATGTATGTAGAATTAAAAGCCTCTTCAAGTGATGATTTCTTTCAAGAATAAGCAAATGTCTTACTTCAATGGTTAATTTTGCATAATGCAGATGACCATCTAGACACATGTCCACACCCCAAAAAAAGGATTGAGCACTTTATTTTCAACTCACTGGGTAGCAGCATATTTTACTTGAAAGCTTATTTGATGAAAAAATAAAAGCCATTGTTTCTGCACAGGCTGATCAAATAATTTCAAGAAGCTGTCATGTCTTCTGCTATAAATCAATCCCTTGTCAATAAGATTCCTTTGCAGTTGTATATGTGTGCAGTGACTTGCAGCAGTTTCCAGTAGGAACTAAACCTATCAATGGCTATGGTGTGTCTATAAGGAAGACCTGTGGATCCAGGTGCGAGTGTTTAGTTTGCCAGTAAATAAAATGGTCTGTCATTGAATTTAGGTACTTTCATATCATAGTGAATGGTTACAATTATGATCCACTGAACATGCAGATAATTAAACTTAACTACACAATGCCAACCCAACCTCCATTTGTTTGTTTTTTGTCAGGGTGCAATAGTGTCCATAATGCAGAAATGACTAACTGAAAGAGAGTGAATATGTGATCAGTAAAACCAACACCCATGTGCACCCCCTTCATACACTTACACAGGATATTCATTTCCTGACTACATTTACATCTACATACATACTCTACAAGTCACTGTATGATGGATGTATCTTACACCACTACTAGTAATTTCCTTTTCTGTTCCACTTGCAAATAGAGTGAGGGAAAAATGAATGTCTATATGCCTTCCCCTGAGGCCTAATTTTGCTTATCTTATCATCATGGTCCTTACTTGAAGTGTACGTTGGTAACAGTAGAATCATTCTGCAACCAGCTTCAAACGTCACTTCTCTAAATTTTCTCAATAGTATTTTGGAAAAAGAATGTTGTCTTCACTCCATAAATTCCAATTTAAGTTCACTGAACATCTTAACAATACTTGTGTGTTAATTGAAGCCACAGGTAACAAATCTAGCAGCATGTCTTTGAACTACTTTCACATCTTTCTTGAACTCGACCTGGTGGGGATTCCGAACACTCAAGCAGTACTCAAGAAGAATCACTCTAGAGTTCCATATGCAGTCTCCTTTGTGGATGAGCTCTGCTTTCCTAAAATTCTGCCAGTAAACCAAAGTCGACCATTCAGCTTCTCTACTACCATCTTTACATCATCATCCTTACATGCTTGTTTCATTTCATATCACTTTGCAATGCTACATCCAGATATTAAATTGAAGTGGCTGAGTCAAGCATCACATTAATAATGTTGTTTTCAACAGTTAAAAGATTGTTCTTTCCCACTCATCTGTATCAACTTCCATTTTTCTTCATTAAGAGCAAGCTGTTGTTCATTATACCAACTGGAAATTTAGTCCAAGTCACCTTTTATCATTCTACAGTCACTCAATGACACCTTTCGCTACACCACAGGGCCATCAGCAAACTGTCACAGATTGCTGCTAGCCCTGACGGAAAAGTGTTTGTGGTTGCCTATGGAACAATGATTGTACCTAGGCATGCATTTCTTCATTGAAATCAAATCGATGGCTACATATGTCTTTTTTTTCCGGGTCCCAAAAGTATGGAAATCACATGGGGAGAGATCAGGAATTTATGGAGGATATTTAAGGGCTTCCCAGCAAAACTTTTGCAGCACAGTCGAAACAACAGGCATGGCATCTACAGGAAACTCAAGATTATATTTTTCTTTGATTGCAAGGATTGAATTTCCAGAACATACAGCATCATAATTAAAGCACAGCGGTACATAGATACTTTGAAAAAACTGAAGTGTGCTATCAACTCCAAACGGCCAGAAATGTTGATGGACAGCATCACTCTGTTGCAGGATAATGGCTGCCCATATATTGTCAAGGATGTTTCAACTATGCTGCAGGAGTTTTGCTTGAAAGTCCTCAAATATAGTCCCGATCTCTCACCAAGTGATTTCCACATTTTTGGAGCCCTGAAGAAAGACGATTTTGGCCATCGATTTGCTCTGGACAAAGAAGTGCACACCTCGGTACAATCATGGTTCTGTAGGCAACTCCAAACATTTTTCCCTGAATACATGGACCATCATCCCCCACAGTGGAATAAATGTATTAACACTTATGGTGATTACTTTTGATCTAACAGACTGTTTGCCTACCCTTCTTTTTTTCTTTTATTTTTTTCCCATCTGACTGCCACTTACAGAATTACTGTGCCACTGTTGCATTATTCTTTTCATTACATCAGTCAGTATGTGATTCTATGAACACTTCTGTTTAGTAAAGCTGTGTGTTTATTAGTACAACTAATATCTCTTTTTCTCTCTCTCTCTCTCTCTCTCTCTCTCTCTGTCTGTCGTCTGTGACACACACACACACACACACACACACACACACACACACACATAAGCGCGCGCACAAAATTATGTTGCACATGCAAATGATACATAATCTGTAAAGCATATTTATGAGAGTTACTAATCAATATATACATGTAGTGAGTTCAATTTACTTAGGCCATGCTGATTATCTTATTACGACATATCATGCCTTTTCACTATCATTATTTTTCTACTAGGGTGCAATACTTCATTTAAAAATTACATACCCTTCACTGTTGACCACAAGTGATGACACCAACAGAACAGGCAAATAAATAAATTAATCATCTATAATGTAACAACTTAAATCTAGAGTTATTTCAGATTGATTGTAAAACTAAGCATAAGGCAAATGCATATCAGTTCGGTACTAATTTATCCTTAGCCTATACGGGTAATGAAATATAAAAATGCTGTAGTGTTGTTGAATAACAACATGAATTAGGATAGATTGCTACAAAATAGGTGCATTTAAAAGTAAACCAAACTATCAAACAGTCATCTTCCAGATTTAGAAAAAACACAGATAGCCACAGTCGACTCTGGATGCTGAGGCTTCATTGCCCAGAGATGGCAGTCTCTCTCTCTCTCTCTCTCTCTCTCTCTCTCTCTCTCTCTCTCTCTCTCTCTCTCTCTCTCTGTGTGTGTGTGTGTGTGTGTGTGTGTGTGTGTGTGTGTGTTTGTGTGTGTGTGTTTTTCTAAATCTGAAGGAGGACTGTGTCCAATAACTCAGTCTACTTTTATATGTTTTATATGTATCCTGTTCGCCACTCAACGCCTCTTCTATGTGGCATGTAGCAATCTAGCCCAACTCACATTGTTTATTATACCATTCCGGACATTCCACTGTTTATAAAGTCTTCTTGAATTTTACAACTTTCACTAATCTCTCAATCAGCGCCCACAAATTAAACTTCATTAATAACAAATAACATATTTACAATTCATTGTATTCTGGAACCTGGCATGTACAGACAGGAAGACAAAAATACAGGTGTTGAAACATATACTGAGGAAGAAAAAATGTCACCAGAAACTGCCAAGCTTAATATGGGCACATGCACAGATATCAAAAAATGTATAATATTATCACACAACCATTTCAGGCTTCTCGAATACATACAAGAAGAAGACACAATACCTGCCAGTGGAAACAGAAACTGGCTAATAAAGAAGCTCACATGTGAACAGAAAATGAGGCTATCAGAATCTCATAGGAAACTCTTACAAATTTAAGGGACAAATAACAATAAATATGAATAACTTAACTGGCATAGAAAATATTCTCTCTTTTAGATTTTTGTGTCCCAAGAACACCATGTATAAAAAAACGTGCATTGAAAAACAACTACGCAGTTGCCTGACAGTGTGATGCAAAATTTATACTTTGCATGATGTGACTGGATGTCACATTTTCTCTGTGCCCATTCATCCTTGTCAAATATTTTGCACTCATCTGGCATATGAGGAACACTGAAATGTATTTGTGTGACTGATGAAATTACACAGTAAAGTTAGAACATGGTGGCCAAGTTTCCTACATAAAACTGCTCAAGAAATAGGTAGTGATCACAGATTTGTACCAGAAATCACTAAATCATAGGGATCCATGTTATAAGTTAAATTCATGAGTCAGGCATGCAGTTCACAAAGAAATCAGAATAATGCGGAACTTCCATGAAATGAATAAGAATGCACAGAAAAGTAATGTGAGTGATTGCAAAACAAGATAGATAACCTTCTTGACTGATTGAGAGAGTTGAAAATATCTGAAAAAATAATATTCTGTCTCAAACTGAATATGATGACACCAAAGGAATGCAGAATGGGCACAATTATGTAAAATGATTGACAAACAGAAAAGTTATCTTTCTTCTTAAATATGTTGCAAATTACTCTTATGGAAAAACAAAAGTTATTTAAAATGTGTAACACATGGAGAAACAATAGAAACATAGATACTGCAGTAATGAAACCATTTATTTCTAGTGCATAACCTCACTGCATTTGTTCTTGTACAACAGTCAATATCGTCATACAGTCAGTGACTATTCATATTTATGTCATGCAACAAATGTGTGGGCCATAAAACTGGAAAACTCCTCACACACCCTTTGAATTACAAAGAACAAGAAAGTAACATATTAGTGCTAACCCCTTAGAAATTTTTAAAATTAGAATGTTTTTTAGAGAAATCAAAATTTCTGCAGGTTTAAAATGCATATTACATTCGAAATTCCAAAAACAGAAGTACAAGAATTAATATTAACTTTTTCTAAACTGAAGTTATAAACAGAATTATAATGAGACACTAATGAGTTGATATATAATATTGAATACCCACCTTTTCTCCTCCTCTTCTTAGGAAGATCATGTTCAGTAGCATTGTATGACAACTGTTCAAGAGAAGTGGGATCATCTGTGTCATACAGTCCTCGCACCTGTATGGGAAGCACAGCTCGGGTGTTGAGATTTGGGTACCGTGTATGGGGATCCAAAGTGTAGTTCGCAAAATCGCGTTGTAAATTTTCAGGTGTTGTTTGTCCTAGTAACCGATAAATAGATTCACGTTCTGCTATAACTTCTAGTGGGGTTAAGTGGCCACTTCCCCAGCTGCGAACAGCCCAACATGCATCCATGGAGCTCAAGAAACCACGTGCACAGCCTGATCCTGTTGGCCAAAAGGGCTGGAAGAAAAAATTAAAAATTATCTTCTTCTTCTCTCTCTCTCTCTCTCTCTCTCTCTCTCTCTCTCTCTCTCTCTCTCACACACACACACACACACACACACACACACACAGAAAACAACAAGACACATATTATTGTCTTGCAGTACTCTATACGACTATTAAAAGGAATACAATAGACTTCATGACTTCAGTCCTCACAATGCATAAAGAAATGTTAGCCTTATAGAATTGACACTGTACCTGTGTAAATATTAAGCAAACAGATGTAGATAAGAAGCAGTAGCTTAAATAGAGGATGAAGCACCCCCCCTCCTCCCTAAAAAGTGTCATTTCTATTAATTGTGTAACATGTTTCTTTTTCACTATAAATAGTGTAAAGCAAAATATCATTAATGATTGTTAATTTTTATAAGCTCTACAGTCACAGTTCCTAATGGTTTCTTCTCTTCATTAACTTAGATGTATCTGACATCACCAAAAACACTTTTTTGTGTTGGGTTCCAAACAGTCATGTGGGCGAATTAATGACATTAGTATTTACTAGTATTTACCTCCAAGAGACTATCCCCAACAAGTATTTGGAGCAATCTGTGCCCCCGTCTCTCAATCACTCTGCTTGCATTTTCTGCAGCAAACATTGAAGTGAAGTCAAACATAGCAACATCTGGCTGCCCATAATGGTTGAGTGCAAATTCTAGTTGCGGCAGTCTGTAGTTAGTCGAAAAATCAGCAGCCTGTCGAGCATACTCCTGAAGAGCATCCTTATTTACATTTTCCACAGCAAGTAGTTTTGCAGTCTCAGCATAGTCCTATAAGAAAGTATGATGGAATTTAAAAAAGCAAGAATTATCTTTGCTTAATTGATGTAACTCCTTAAAACATGTGAAATATATGATCAAAAAATTTTCATGAACATTTAAGTGCTACTGGAAGATTATCTGAGATCTCAACTAATAACACAAAAATGTGTCATCAGTTGAATATGATATTTCTGCCGCAGATTGTTTAATAAAATTCAAATGGGAAAATTTTTGTGACTACATAAAAGAGAAACTGATGCAATTTTCTGCTCTACGGAGATGCACATTACAACATTTTTTTATATAAAAAATAATACTAATAGATTAAATTCTGAAAATATTACCAGGGAGAAATAATTTTCAAAATTAAAGTAACAGTAATTAAATTAAATATCTTTCAAAGCATCAAATGTTATGTGCAAGACATACTAGCAATTCGAAAAACAAGTAAACGATATATTTCTGAAACTTGGTAACACTTCTCTCCAAATGGACACTGATCCCAGGGTAAGCCAATTTGAATCTATGTGGCAAAAACTGTTCTTTGCCTGGCAAGGGGAGGAGAAGTGGTGGCATAAGGCTCCTGATCACCAAACACTGCCCTGGTTTAAATAACAAACCTCTCTGCATTATGTTATGAAGTGAGGACATGTGATGCTGAACCATCCATCACATGGGGACGTTAAGCTTGGAAGCCTCCTTAGTGCTTTTCTCAAGCAGTGGGCTACGTACTGGCATTCTCCCTTTATCATCATCATCATCATCATCATCCTCCTCCTCCTCCCCCCCTCCCCACACACACACACACACACACACACACACACACACACACACAAATTCCTAGCTTGGCAGCTTCTGATTTAAATCCATTCGGAGACTGAACAACAAGTTTTTCATATGCTGTTCAGCTGCAGAAACAAAATCACACTGACAGGGTTGCCACAAGTTACCCCAAGTGAAATTCTCTGATATTTTTCTGATTTCCAGACATGTTTTAGCATTTTTTCCTGACAAATTTTGAGATTGATTGATTAATTGAGAGGGTTTATGGGGCCAAATGGCAAGATAATCAGTCCCGTGATTCCAAAGTTACAAGTTACTCAAAGAAGAAAGAGGATCAGCCAAAAGTGGATGGATCCAGTAAGGGGAGTCAAATTATAAAACAAGGAAGTTAAAACACACACAGTAAAAGGATAAAAGGTTAGACAAAATCTAAAAACTGGAAAAAAAGAGTTATCTTTCCACTAGGGAGTGGTCATGGGATCTCAGACTGAGAAAATGTGAAGAGAGGCTCTAACTACAACCAACCTGCCTCTGCTCCAGGAGTAAAGCAAAACCTTATATCTGGAAATAACCACTTTCACAGAGGAAGCTGAGGATCAGTTCAACCATCTATGAATTGTCAGCTAATATTACAATTAAGATAGACCATACTTAGCACGAAGGGGACATTCTACCAATATGTGGGATATTGTCAGTCTGGCTCCACAAGCATATTGTGGTGGTAGTTGGTTACACAGGAGGACACAACTGGTGAGCCTGGTATGACCAATGCGTAGACGGCATAAAGCAGTGAACTCCTCCTGAGAGGAGCCGAAGGAAGAGCACCAAAGCACAGCAGTGGACAACTTCTGACAGGAGCAGAATTGAAGAGCACCAAAGCGCAGCAGTCTCCTTATTGTGCAGAGTTTATTACTGAGAAAAGTGGTGCATCAGATGCCATTCCACTTTTGGGCAAAGACAGATTTTACATTGACCTGCATATCCGCAGCTGGAGTCACGAAAGGAAATGGAGCATGAGTATCAGCTTATCTAGCCAAACTGTCAGCCTGTTCATTTCCTGGGATACACACATGACCTGGGACTCAGAGAAAGCCAACAGAGCATGTGGCACAGCCAAGGAACGAGAGGAGGTCATGGACAGCAGAGACCAAAAGATGACAAGAGTAGCAGGCTGCTCAATGAGCTGTGGAGGGAGGCCTGAGTAACACAGGCACCGACTCCATGGGGCCTGAGAGGGCCCGAGCCCCCCCAATAATTTAAGAAAGTTATTGGTTATATTATGCTTTGTAAAATCACAAAATTATGTTGAAAATTTTTATTTTCCTTGTTTGACGATAATTACCCTCTAAAATACATTCAGTAATGAGTTAAAACGGTGTTTTGCATACCTGGCGGACCTCATATCCAACAATAATAATAATTATGGTAGTAAGTGAGTTAACTGAAAATGAGTGGTGGGAATCATGATAGTGTTACAGTGCTGCGGGCACACTTAGAATTTGTCCCAGTGCGCGAACCTTCGGGTAAAGTCTGGCACTGGCAGACCAGTGCTGTGGCCGTGGCGACGTCAAAAGGACTGGAGCAGAAGCATCTGGAACCCACCGCTTTGTTGTTTCGAGACATTACAACGCTGCGGCTATATAAAGCCCACTCTGCTGTCGCCATTATTCAGTGTGGATAGTTTCATTCAGTGCATGCTGCAGACGTGTTTAGTATTCTGCCTTTAGTGTCTAGTGGACTATTTTATATGACTATATTTTATTCATTTACTTTAGACTCTTAGTGTATCGGGAATTAAGTTTGCATTGGATAAATTTGTTACCAAAAAGGCACGCTTGGAAGTTGACGATACTGCAAGTCAACCTCCAACAACTATTGTGTCATCAATTGCTTCATCGTCTTCAGGCGAGGACCGTTCACAGCCGAAACCTGGACAATCCAGTAAGGGAAGATCATTTCAGAAGTCTTGGTTTATCAAACATACATGGCTAGAATATGAAGCATCAACCGAAAAAGTTTTTTGCAAAACCTGCAACGAGGCAGATGCTAAAAATCTATTACAATTTTCTTCAAAAAAAGAAGATGCATTTACTTCCGTAGGGTTTTCTAACTGCAAAAAAGATTTGGAAAAATTCCATATTCATGAAAATACATTTACACATAAAGAAGGTGTTCTGAAACTAAATTACACCACTAACTGAAGTGTCACCTCCCAATTGAATGAAAAGTTAGATAGTGATATGAAGAAAGGCCGTCGTTTAGCTCTTGAGACAATTTTTACTACTGTGCAATTTCTATGCTGACAAGGACTAGCAATTGGAGGGCACAAAGATGTAAACTCAAATTTTTTTCAGTTGTTGGAACTCCGAAAGAATGACATTTTTCATCTAAAATTTAGGAAATTTCCTGGGGCAAGACTCCCAATATTTTTTATGTCGGCTCCCTTGCTGAGTAACAAAATGGAGGGCCCTGGTAACTGCCAGCTGCTCTGCTGTAAACACACTACATGATTCTGGCAATGTTCTAATCCAGCAGGAGACATGAAAGTGTATACTGCTTTATCTATCATCTTAGAATCATCAATGCAGAAGATTGTAACACCCTGGAACTCTGGAAGGACGGAATGTGCTAGATGCTGGAAGATCATAGGGGTAACAGAGACCTTAGGACTCTGGAATATGTCAGTCCTAGTCCGTGGTCTGGGCACCATTCAAGGGGTGTGTGAGAGGAAATATATGGGGCACATTTCAGTGAGTGGAGATGGAGACCTCGACAGAGGGAAGTGAGACGCCTTCCAACTGTCAATCCCACACATGAGCAATGATCAGGAGGGAGCCGTCCCTCGCTTGCAAAGAGGACAGGGTACACGAGATGGTCAGGGAATCTGTGAGTTGGCTTCATCACATCTGTAGAGAGAGAATCCTCTCTTCAGTGGGGAAACTGTCAATGGGGCTAGGGGAAGAGTTGCACGATCTGCATCCCAAGATGTGTGGGCCACGAGGCAGAGAGCATTAAGCTTCCACATTTCCGCATACACGTGACCTTCAGGTGGTGAATATGGGCAGCCACGTCAGCTTTTCATTTTAAAAAAATGGCCTAAGAATCGGGACTGTGCTGTAACATCTTGGAGCTGGTCGCCTAAATAAAGTTCTGGATCAGGGTGTATTATGAATTGACGACAAAAATGCATAACTAGCATTTTGGAGGGAGAAAACTGGAAGCCATGGGAGACAGCCCACGCAGAGGTCCGTTGGATGGCCGCTTGGAACTGGCACTCACCAGACGCTACCGAGTGGGAGCTGCACCAGATGCAAAAATTGTCAACATACAACGCTGCGGTAATCTTAGGGCCAACTGAGGTTACAAGTCCATTGATGGCTATGAGGAAGAGTGTAACACTTAATACAGAACCCTGTGGGATACCAATCTCCTGAATCCAAAGGTTGCTGAGTGAAGTGCCAACTGAAACCCAGAAGAGCTGGTGGGATAAAAAATCGTGAATAAAAATCAAAATGGGGCTGCAAAAGCCCCGGTCATAGAGAGTAACTAAAATGCAGTGGCGCCAAGTCATATCATGCCTTATGTAGGTCAAACAAGACCATAACAAGGTGCCGACAGTTAGTAAAAATCAGTCAGATTGCAGTTTCAAACCTCAGTAAATGGTCAGTTGGAGGTCATCCTTCCCAGAAGTCCCACTGATACGGGGACAAAAGTCCCCGAGATTCAAGTACCCAATAAAATCTGAAGTAACCATCCTCTCAAGCAGTTTACAAAGTACATTCATAAGGCTAATTGGGCAGTAGCTGTCAAGAGACATTGGGTTCTTTCCAGGCTTAAGGATTGGGATAACTATACTGTCTCACCACTGTGAGGGGAAGGCACCCGTGAGCAAAATGTGCTTGACGACCCTGAGTAGATATTGCCTCTGTGTAATGTCCAAGTGTTAAATCATCTGGTTGTGGATGGAATCTGGGCCTGGGGCCATGTCATATGAAGAGGTAAGAGCCTGCAAGAATTCCCATTCAGTGAAGAGTTCATTACAGGGTTTGGCTTGCTGGGTGTTGAAACACAAGGGGGGTCTGTTCAACTCTGTTTTTCTGCTGGAGAAAGGTGGCAGGATAGAAGAGGACGCTGATGATGTCTCAAAGTGTGTCATGAGGTGTTCTGCATGGACCAATGGATCAGAAGACACAGCACCTTGGAGAATAAGCCCCTGGACAGTTAACTGCCACTTGTGGCCCAGAAGGCTACAGAGCTTGGAGCAAAGCTCCGATGAAAGCCATATGTCCCCAGGGAGGAAACATAGTGCTCACAGCAGTCCTTTTCACTCCGCTTAATAAGGTAATGAGCCTTAGCATGGAGATGCTTCAAAGCAAGGAGGTTGGTCTGTCAAGGGTGTCATTTAAATTGTTGCACCACCTGTCGGCAGTCCTGGACAGCAACTGCCATGTCCTTGGTCCACCATGGTACTGGCCAATGATGAGGGGGACAGCAGTGACAACAGCATGAAGAGTAGTGGCAGAAATACCCTGCACGATCGCATCAATGTAGTTTGAGAGAGAGGTGCCACAGTGCACAGCAGACGTACATAAAGGCCAGTTGGCTCTGCGGAATGCCAAACGTGGAGACCTGTCTGCCTGGCAGCAGCAGGGAAATCACTGGAAAGTGGTACCTGTCACAAAGATCATCAAGGGGTGACCGATGTAGGCAACCCATGAGAGCAGGGTAGGAGATCGTGAGATCAAGAGCAGTAAAAGTTCCATGAGTGGCACTGCAGTGGGTAGGGGAACTGTCATTGAGGAGACACAAAACAGAGTCTGTAGTAAGTTGGTCAAGTAGAAGACCACTACCCAATGAAGTGGCACTCACCCCACAGGGGGTGATGTGCAAGGAGGAGGTATGGGCGCAGGAGTTGCTGTATTAAGGTAGACAGTTCAACATAAGGAAGTGGCCTTCCCAGAGGGAGGTAGACATAGCAAACGGTGATTGCTGCACTCTAACTGCTTTCCTTCTAGGTTGATATGAAGGGGGATCCAGTCACTAATGGTGTTGGTGGGAACCAAAGTGCAGACCCCTCCACACGCTCTCCCGGGGCCAGCATGGTTCTGATAGAACGCTCAACAACATGAAACTTTAGAGAGCGGTCATTACGAAGTGAGTTTCCTTAAGAGCATGACAGAATGAAGAGTAGGAGGAAACAAGGCATTGTATTTACAGGAGTTGGCAATAATATCTGTTGCAATTATACTGGATTATCATGTGGTGAGAGTCCAGATGAAACATAAAGGAGCTGAAGGGAGGTCAATTGGTCGGTGGTCTTCATCAATGAGGATGGAGTGACATCCATAAAAACTGAGTTCGATTCGGGATGAAGTCAAAAGATGAAGCCCTGTGGGAAGCCGGCGAAGCCTCTTCCTTTGACTTGCGCTGCTTCTTCTTGAACAGGTGACAGTCAGGAATGTACAGAGTGTGAGTGGCTTTGGGGACCTTTGAGTGCGGGTCTCTCCTCTGGCCCAAGGATGCAAGCTTCCTGTCCTGAGAATGCCAGGGAGGGGTGTTCCAAGATGGAGCACCATCCTTTGCAGAAGCCAGAGAAGAGGACGTTTTCCTTGGCCGAGGAGGAGGAGGAGGAGGAGGAGGAGGAGGAGGAGGAGGAAGGGATGGGAGCCGCCGAGGGTGAGGAAACAAAAGGGGGTGGGATGGGGTTAGGGATGAGGAAGTGAAGGCGTAATTGAGACATAGGTAGAGGAGAGATTTACTGGGTGAAGTCTATTAAATTTCTTCTGGGCTTCAAAGTAGCTGAGACGGTCAACAGTCTTTATTTCCTGAACTGTTTTTTCCCTTCATGTACACTGGACACTCCGTTGATTCGGGAGAATGAGACCTGAGCAGTTTACACAGTTAGGCAGAGAGTTGCAAGTACTCCCCACATGAAAAGAGCAGCCACAGTCACCACAGATGGGAATGGCATCACATCGCGAGGACATGGGACAGAACTTGGGGCAGTGGAAGCAATGCACCTATACACCATTACCTTGACCGTTTCAGGCAGGGGATCCTACTCAAATGCCATGATGAAAGTGCCAGTGTCTCTACGATGGTCCTTAGGGCCTTTCTGTACATGCCAGACAAAAAGAATGCCATGTCATTCCAAATTAGCTGTAAGTTGATCATCAAACTCGAGGTGAAGGTTCCTACAGAAAATTACATCGTATGTCATACTGAGTGACTTGTGAGGAGTAATAGCTATGGGGTTGTCTCCTAAATGGGCACAGGCACAGGCACAGATGGAGGCTGGCTGGCTGGCAGAAGTTGTCTTTATAACGAGAAAGCCAGAGCTTATCTTGCATAATGACTCAACTGAACTGAACTTGTCCTGAGTATGTTCCACAAAGAAAAGGGGTTTGGTGGTGGAAAAAGTCTCCCTGTCATTGCACGTAGAAACCAGAAACTGTGAAAAGGGCCTCATCCCCAAGCCAGAAAGTCTGGCTCTCCTCCCAGGGTGTACCCTAGGAGGGTAAGGCTGGAAAGGCAGAAACAGGAACTGAGACAGAACTACATTAAGGAAGAGACAAGGCCGCAGTAGAGATGCCAGAGAGTACCAAATGTCCACTCTGGTACCATCCACTCCGAACAGGGGCTCGCCTTGTGGGCACCATCCAGCCACAGCAATGGCAACCTGGCAGGATGATCATTGCCGGGAGTTCTGATGCCCCAAAAAGATGGGCAACCACTCATAGGCTTGCATGAGGCATTCACAGCACAGGTACCAGCAGAGTGATCCTTGTGGTATCGGGGGTCTCAGCCAGATCGGTACATGACAGCCCCACCACATGGACTGGCTACTGAGCTGGTGACCTAGCAAGGAGGCGAAAGGGCTTTGGCAGGAAGGGAGGGGAAGGGGAAGGGGAAAAGGGAGAGGGAGAGGAAGAGGGCGAGGGGGAGACGGAGAGGGAGGGGGAGACGGAGAGGAAGAGGGAGAGGAAGAGGAAGAGGAAGAGGAAGAGGAAGAGGAAGAGGAAGAGGAAGAGGGGGAGAAGGAGAGGGAGAGGGAGAGGGAGAGGGAGAGGGGGAGAAGGAGAGGGAGAGGGAGAGGGAGAGGGAGAGGGAGAGGAAGAGGGCGAGGGGGAGAAGGAGAGGAATCCACGCCAAAGAGTCTAGGGAGGCAGTTCTTCCCCATCTGGCTCGCACCACAGATTTCAAATTTAAAGATGGACGTCAAACACCTGAGGGGGATCAAAAAAGAAAAGTGAAAGAGGAGGAGCAAAAGCAACCAACTAAAGCCACAAGCTGAAGCAATGTCATGAGGATAGCCAGGCCGACATAAATAACCCCAAGAGAAGGAATGGAAGGTGGCAAAGGGAAAGGAAGGAGGTCAGGGAAAGAGATGGAAGGGGAAGGGAAAGCAGCCCAGAAAAGAATAAACGTTGCAGTAGCTCAGGGACCCATATGCACCACACACATACCCACCAAAGAGCTGTTGGCCTCCTGGGGGGACAAATTTTGAGATCTCAAGGGTAAGTAAAGACATAAGTCAACAAAAAAATGTAAGTGCTCCTGTATTTCTAAACATGTGAGCAAAAATCTTAAGTACAAGTACTAACATCAACGGCTTCTGCAATGAACTGCTTTTAGATG
This sequence comes from Schistocerca americana, assembly GCF_021461395.2. Lineage (NCBI taxonomy): Eukaryota > Metazoa > Arthropoda > Insecta > Orthoptera > Acrididae > Schistocerca > Schistocerca americana. The sequence continues at coordinate 360,806,606 of NC_060122.1, read as the reverse complement.
GAGAAAGGTTCTGAGCACTATGGGACTTAACATCTGTGGTCATCAGTCCCCTAGAACTTAGAACTACTTAAACCTAACTAACCTAAGGACATCACACACATCCATGCCCGAGGCAGGATGGAGAAAGGAAGTCAAATGTTATATACGTTTCATTAATACCACAGATGTTATTTTATTTCAATAAAACGAAACACATTCAGTGACAAAAATACATTTCATTGGGATCACAAGACAGATTGAAAATATCTTCACTGATTTCAGATATAACAGCAGAAAAAAGTAGGCCTCTTGAAAGAAGAGTTGTGTAAACCAACACTCCAGATGACTGCCAATAAAATGTTGGTTCTACTATGTTTGTTATTGTTGGTTATTGCCCACTGTGTTATGTCTATTATTTTACAGGTATTGTGTGGTTTTTCTTTCACGAGATATGTGAGTATTTAGTGTACAAACTGCCAGTGACTGCCACTATTTTCTTCCTCTTATCAATAATACATTCTAATATATAAATTACTTTCAAAGTGCCAAAATGTGCTAGAATAAGTAAAATGTCTATAAAATGCCTCACTGTACAATGTTGTTGCAGTGAGACAGTTGTAATGTCTGAAATCCATTACCCGTGGCCTCTGGCCTGAGGAGGAGGCAAAAATTAGATTTTTCCAGTGTTTTTGAAATTTCCCTGATTTCCTTGACGTGTTTTAAATTCCCTGATATTCCCCGATTCCCAGAACTTGGGGCAACCCTGACTGATATTGTCATGCACTGACTTGGAAGGAAATTAAACTAAAATGTGGACTGGTTTCATTCCAGTAACTGATTTTCTTGTTCGACAAAGAAATTTGTCATAAATGTAATATAATACTTACAACATCATCTTTATGCTTGCAACATATCATATTTTATTCATTAATTATTGAGTTACAATCTCGATGAATGATTTATCTGTTTGTGATTATGATTTTAAAACAAAAAAACCATAACAGAAAATAAATTGACAACTTACATTTAAAATAACCCCTTTATCTATCAGGCTTTGTTTCTTTGCTGTCATAACAAAATAATGTGTTTCATCTTTATAATAAACAATATTTTCTAAATCTATCCCAGTTTCAGCATATAGGTCTTTGAAGAATTTTTGATTAAAAATGAAAGCAACACCACTGATTTCTTCCACTTGTGCTTCAGCTTCCGAATGCCGATTGATGAAATTTGCAGTAATAGCAATTGCAAGCTTTCCTCTAAACTCTTTTCTCTTGAACCCTGCAAGAAAAAAAAGATGAGTTATTGTAAAGGAATAAGATGAACATGGCAAATAGTTTTATTCTTTCCAACTGCACAGAATGTATACATATAATGTTGAATGTAAAATCACATAGTATATTTTCTGTAGAAATCTCATATTTATTTCAACATAGGAGACTTTGCTAAAAGCTAATATTTATAATGAAAAACAACAACTCTATTAATCTGAAATTTCATTCTAAAGGCTGTTGTTAAAATATTCAGATCATACTCACTTATGTACAGCTTTCACCACAAAGGCATAACTCACAAAAAAAGACAATGGAGATTTTAAAGAAAATAAAAGAAACTGATAATTTGTATGGAAAGGAGAATTCAGATCAGAAAACTATAAAATTACAAAGAGACACAATAGCTGAGAGATGAAATTCCAGAACTGCCGGTGGACACATTTAAAAGTGAAAAATGTTTTCAGAGCTTTTAGTTCTACCTCAGGTAAAAAAGTTACTAAGCTGATGGGGATTAGAAAGAAACAGCATGTCACTAAAACTGCAGGATGAGAAAAATCCATGCCCTCACAACATGTGGGCCCCTCTCATCCTGGGGTTTGAATGATCTGCCATTTCTTCTTCCTCAAATTGTCTCTCTTTCTACCATGAGGGAGGAACTAATTGTTGTGAAAGGTAGGATTTGGGTTTTCAATTATGAGTGTGTCTATCAACAATAGCAGAATTTTGTCTTCTGAAAGTAAGTACTGACAACCTATTCTGCCTCTTGTAACTTCATAAATCTGAAAATTAGTCATATAAAGCCAGCAAACTATGAGTACTATTTCAGTCAACAATTTGAAATGGGTGTTTCTATTTTACAAATATGGGATATCAATTTTTAACCAAAGAATATTTTGGACAGCTTATGGATTCATTTGATACATTTTATGAATAAAAGGATGCTCTGGATTCAAAGCACCAACAATCGGACTCCCAACCAGAAATCCATGCTTGGAACAACTGTAATATTGTAGTCAATGAATCAAGAAATTTACCATCCAGAGTGTTCCTTTTGCCATCAGCTCCAATTAAGACATCGAATTCATACTGAGAAACTGGGTGGTCAGGAGGGGTCACATTTGCTCGCCAGCCTGTTCCTGTGAATATCATAGACAATTTAGCTACCTCAAAACACGTAAATTTTTATTTCTTAAATAATTTCAGTATCCATTCATCATTCAATAAGTAATTGAAATACAAAAACACAAAGCTTTCAACAGATGTATTAGTTTCTTGTATTAGTGTTACAGTAATGGTCACTGCAAATATTGGCTCAAATTGCAAACACACACTAAATTAAGCTGTACTTTTTACAGCACAATTAATTTCATGATTTTGCAATTAAATAATGATACAAAACAGTCGATTTGTCATAGACAGCAGACTGAGAGTTCTACCTAAATGTTCCTTCTCTCCTTTATCTGGGTGGTGAACTTAGTTTCCACAGATAATGAATTTGTTAGCTTTTGTATGTACGTTTACAGGTATGCCTCAATCTGCAACCTGAGATATGTAGGCACCATTATGTCTTCACTTGGTTACAGTTCATAATAGAACACTTCTAATTTTATTATTTAGAATTTCTTACAGCCTGTGATATTATTTGTCATTTCCCTACAAATAAACCTTCAACCATGAAAACTACTTATGTAATAAATTTAAAGTATAAAAGAAGCAGCTGCTTCATCAGAGAGATCTAACATTTCCACAAAGTGAACATTTTTAGCAATGTAACTATGACAAGAAAAGCAAAATATTAGAACAAATATAAGAGATGGAGAGCAATTCAACATAAAATTATCAAAAATCAGTAGTTGTTACAAACTACTTCTGTACACTTTGTTAAGAATTGACTATAATTCACTTTCTGGGTTCTATATGAAAACCTGGTGCAATAACTAATACAAAAAACCTTAAGATAAACAACTGATTAGTAATGCATTCACTTACTTCAGTGTATAATCGATTATGACCATATGTTTTATCCTCTGTAAACCAAACACAACAATAATTATTTCAATGTTGCTACATGGAACAGAGACCTTCAGTGCCACAAGAGCAGACAATTAGAAGTTATAAAATTTTGAATGAAAACTCTTGGTAAAAACATTTGAACCTGGGCCAAATGCGAATGGCTGTATCAGGAAGCTCCAAGAACTGTATGAAATGATGTAACAACCTATGATGGTGCACAAAATGAAGGTGGGAAGATATGTGACTCCCATGATGGAAAACATGCAAAACAAAGCTTTGCTGGTGGGAAGGTCCACAGCAATACACTCATTTGGTAACTCTTCAAATCACTGGATGAAATAATGAAAGCCCGAAGACATCAAGATACTGAAGACGTTCGTGATAATCGTTACTAAAAGCAGGTTGTGAAGCCTGCATTGAATCTTCCAAGATCAATACCCCATTTGGATATAGTAATGTGTTCTTAAACACAATTAAATTAACTTAAAAGTCACTGCATCCACAAAAACTGCTCTATATTTCATTTCAACAACTTAATAGTTGTGTACACTTTTCTCTTGTCATTCCTCTACCATCGCCACTTTCAGAAATGCAGTTAAGGTAAAATATTTCTGTTTACCAATAAAATATGCTATTCCCACTTTTCTTACAGGGGCAAATGCAAAATATACATAAATGATCAGCAAACACACCGATGATGAACTATTACCGATGATGAACTATTACCGATGATGAACTATTACCGATGATGAACTATTACCGATGATGAACTATTACTGTTGATGAACTATTATCACAATTAACTACTGATAAATTAATTATGTGTAACATGACATAGCAATCTGCTCCACACGTATGATTTACACCAGTATCTAGCAAATAAATGAAAACAATTAAGAATGAACAAAAAATATATGAAATAGTTATATATTACGTTCAATGGATTGATCTTCAGGTGGCTCCACAAGGCCTTCAAATCCAACACCTTCATGAACTTCGACACCAAGTATCAGAGCTACTTTCAGCAAAATAAACTGTAGCTGCCGTATACCTGCAAAAAGTAACACAGTGTCTCAGTAGACTATAAAACTTTCTTATCCCAAAAACAAAAGAGAAACTTTCTGAATCCAGTGTACTCAATTACTTAATATTTATTTCTGAAAAATTCTTACAGTTATACATGAAATGAATCCTAACTGGAGCCTCTCGGCTTTTAAGAAACAATACACAGATTAATTCGAAGTTTTAGTATTTAAAACAATACTTATCATAAAGCCATACAATAAGATGCAAACACTCATTAACATGTCTGTTAAAACGAATATGTCTGATAATGTGTGTGACTAATTCAACAATGGAAAACCTGAATGGAATACAAACAATGTAGTGAATAAATATAACCCAATTCATACATGAGGCATTGATTGGCTATAAGATGCATAAGCATTACACGCTGCATCTACACCTCAACTATGCAAAAACTACCATGAGGTGCATGGCAGAGGATATGTCCCACTGTACAAATTATTAGTATTTCTTCCTGATCTATTCACATATGGAGGATGTGAAGAATGATTCTTCGAATGCCTCTGTGCATGCAGTAATTATTTTAATTTTATCCTCATGAGCCCTATGCAAGTTATACATATGGGGGTTGCAGTATATTCCTAGGGTACCCATTTAATGTCGATTCTTGAAACTTCGGTAACAGACTTTCCTGGGATAGTTTCCATCTACCTTCAGGAGCCTCCCAGTTCAGTTCCTTCAGTACCTCTGTGACACTCTCCCATGGATTAAACAAACCTGTGACCATTTGTGCTGCTCTTCTCTGTATACATTCAATATCCCCTGTTAATCCTATCTGGTATGGGTCCTGCCCACTTTAAAAATATTCTCAAACCAGTCACATGAGTTATTTGTCAGCAATCTCTTTTGTAGATTTTTTTTTTTTTTTTTTTTGTGGTTTTAGGGCGCAAAACTTCTATGGTCATTAGCGCCCAGCCCGTGACTTAGGAAACAGGAAAAAACCGAAATTTAAAACCAGCAGCAATGGGAACAAAGTCACAAAATTTGAGAAACTAAAAGCAGAAAGAATGCTTAAAAATCAACTAAATAAGGGGTTGGTTGTCCCCAAAAAAAGCTTCAAATGACTGACGTCATTTCACTGTCACTAATAAACTGGAGAACGCGGTCGGCTGAGCGCGTGTCATCTGCTAAAATCGACGATAGATCAGGCGATAGCTGTAGACGGGAGCGTAACGGATTAAAATAGGGGCATTCAATTAAAAGGTGTCTGACCGTCCACAGCTGAGAGCAGTGGGGACAGAGTGGGGGAGGATCGCCGCTTAAAAGATGTCGATGGCTAAAAAGACAGTGCCCTATCCGGAGTCTAGCTAAAATTACCTCCTCCCGACGACGCGTTCGGGAGGAAGAGGTCCAAGCGCAAGGAAGGGCTTTCACTTCCCGCAATTGATTATGGGGAGTGTTGACCAATGCGCATGCCATAAATGAGCAACTTGGCGACATAAATCGTTCCGTAGATCGGTGAAGGGAAGCGACTGAATAGCTGGCCGAGGAAGAGAGACTGCAGCCTTGGCCGCTATATCAGCCGCCTCATTCCCACAGATACCAGCGTGTCCCGGGAGCCAGAGGAACGCCACCGAGACGCCCCCCAGGTGGAGCAAGCGCAGACAGTCCTGAATCCGGTGGACCAGAGGGTGCACAGGGTAAAGAGCTTGGAGACTGAGGAGAGAGCTGAGAGAATCTGAGCAGATTACGTACTATATCCGCTGATGGCGGGGGATGTAGTGGACAGCCTGGAGAACAGCGTAAAGCTCCGCAGTATAAACCGAACACTGGTCGGGAAGCCGAAAGTGATTTGGGGTGTCGCCAACAATATAGGCACTCCCTACACCTAACGATGTTTTCGAGCCGTCGGTGTAAATAAATGTGGCGTCCGTCATTTGTGCACATAGAGCAGCAAATGCCCGACGGTAAACAAGTGTAGGGGTACCATCCTTGGGAAATTGACATAGGTCACGGAGCAAGTAGATCCGGGGACGGAGCCAAGGCGGTGCTGTACCCCAAGTTGTCAAGAAGGTTTTAGGAAAGCGGAAGGAAAGAGAATGGAGCAGTTGACGGAAGCGGACTCCCACGGGTAGTAGGGAGGAGGAGCGGCCTGCATACCCTACATCAAAGGAGGCGTCGAAAAAAAGGTCATGGGCTGGATTAGCAGGCATGGAAGACAGATGGCTAGCATAACGACTCAGAAGGACTGCCCGCCGATTGGACAGCGGAGGTTCAGCAGTCTCAGCATAAAGGCTTTCCACAGGGCTGGTGTAAAAAGCTCCAGACACTAAACGTAATCCACGGTGGTGGATAGAGTCGAGACGCCGAAGAATAGACGGCTGAGCAGAGGAGTAGACTATGCTTCCATAATCCAATTTCGAGCGCACTAAGGCGCGATAGAGGCGGAGAAGGACCACTCGGTCCGCTCCCCAGGAGGTACCATTCAGGAAACGGAGGGTGTTAAGGGAACGCAGACAGCGAGCCGAAAGATAGGAAACGTGGAAGGACCAGCACAGTTTTCTGTCCAACATAAGACCCAAGAATTTAGCGACGTCGGAAAACGGAAGGTTGACAGGACCTAGATGTAAGGAGGGCGGAAGAAACTCCTTACGTCGCCAAAAATTAACACAAACGGTCTTACTGGGTGAGAAACGGAAGCCGGTTTCGATGCTCCACGAGTGGAGGCGATCGAGACAGCCTTGAAGACATCGTTCAAGAAGGCTTGTCCGTTGAGAGCTGTAGTAGATCGCAAAATCGTCCACAAAGAGGGAGCCCGAGACATCAGGAAGGAGACAATCCATAATTGGATTTATGGCGATGGCAAAAAGTACAACACTCTTTTGTAGATTGATTGCACTTCCCCAGTATTCTACCAATAAACTGAAGTCTACCACCTTGAGAGAGAGAGAGAGAGAGAGAGAGAGAGAGAGAGAGAGAGAGCGAGAGAGAACATGAAAGAGGTACAAGCTTGTGTAGTACTGAAACCTGAAGCAAACCCACAATAATGCTGTTACATATTATTCAAAAATGCAAATCCTTTAGATTTCTCAGAACTATTGAAAGACATCCCTCCCAAATAAGACCAACTGGATAACTGATGTAAGAGCAATAATTTCATCATCCTCTCTGTAGCTGGATGCTTTATGTCTGTTGTGATGACACTAAGTGGTTATTTATTTATTCATCCATAGAGCATTTACTACAATAGTACTGGACATGTCAGACACATTACAGGAATAGTATATACATATATAAAACACTAACAACATAGAATAGGAGTAAGTGAAGATATGGTAGTAAATCAGCCATGGCCTAATCAATGGAACCACTCCAGCATTCAACTTAGCAAGTTTGGACCATGGAAAACCCAGATCAGGATTAATATATTGAATGACTTAAGTGACTGCCTGATACCTTAATCTACAATTCCTGCAATAGGTATACAATTCTGTAAGTCCAGCAGGTCGTCCTCTTTCTGCTCAAACATCCAGAATATTCAAGTTGAATTCTTCTGCCTTTTAACATCCATACCATACATGCTTCCCAAAATTAACAAAATTTAACCCACACAAATCACACAATGTAGCTGATTACAGACACCCACAGCCTACTGTCTGCAGTCTATCTCTTTATAATAAACACAAAGCACCTACAATAATCATATCCTTGGATTCTCATTATTTATGCCTCATTCCTAAATACTAACATTCCATATGTCCAATCAACTTCACACCTACTACCCCATTCCTTACACATACAGCTCACTGAACTCTTGCCAACCACATCTACTTCTCCTTTGAGAGAATGATACACAAATAAAACTGGGACAAAACCAAGGGCAGTTAGATGAGTCACTAAAATGAATTCTTTCTCGCCAACTAATATCTTAATAACTCTCATCTGCTTCAGATCCTCAAATCACGTCTTTGTTACGTAATTGCAGGACATGTATCAGCCCCACAGCAAGTACTTCATGACCATCACCCAACTGTCAGCTGGTCACCCTCGTCATCAGCCAATGATAAACTGTGACCAAGAGCATCTTTCACCACCAAATACAACATATCTGACATCAATAGAGATCTGATAACTCCCCCCCCCCCCTCACACACACACACACACACACACACACACACACACACACACACACAAAAAACAACCTTTGGGTCCTACAACTGCCTAATCTCAATGTCCACCTGTCCCTACACTACAACTTCCTCTATCTTTGTTTCATTTCTGTTCTTACACGTTTTCAGACTTCACACTAAATAAAATTGTTATTTTCATTACAGTTTATGAAAAAATGTTACACTGATTAGTTCAAATGATGTACAAACAAACAAATAATATCTTATACAAAATAGAAATCACAAATAATACTGAGCAGGCAAATATGTGAAAGTAATTACACACAACAATCTGTTTTCAGGAAGTATCATTATTCTCATTTGTATGAGAACAGTGTATCATAAAATGAAAGTAGAAATGAAAATAACAAAGGCCTTGCATTCTATGTCAGAATGTATCATCAAAAATAGTTATGAGAGGAAAATAAAATATGAGCTTGCTGTCAAATAATAACATGGTACATCGATGAAACTAGTAATTTTAGAAAATATAATGTAATTGGATGGATAAAAAACCTACTCACTAAGTGGCTGCAGGAGAACACACATATTAAGGTATTTAAATTTGCAGCTTTTGGAGCCAGTGGCTCCTTTTGGTTGAAGAGTTTTCCTTTTCCTTCACCCCTTTCCCTTCCCCTTCAACCCTTCTGACAGAGGAAGAAGCCTCTGGTTCCGAAAGCTTGCAGATTTTAATACCTCTATACATGCATTCTCCTGCCACCGTTTGGTGAGTGGATTTTTTTAATTATCCATTATCATGGTATCTACATATTATATCATCACAATCACCACACTTTCTTGTGCATACATCACTCCTATCATTTATTTTATGATCTAAACACTAGTTAAACATTAAAACTGTATACTTACTTATGTGATCAATAGACCCAGCACAAAACTTCCCAAAAAATTTCTTAGCCCCTAGAGCTCTGAGATCATGGATGACAAAAGGCCACAGGTGAAGAACGTTGTGCCGTGTTATTCGATCTCTTTTTTCAACAACTACAACTTTTGCACCTAATAACTGTGCTTCAATTGCTGTCCTAAGACCACAGGGACCTGCCCCAATGATCAGTACCTGTAATACAAAGTTAAGTTCATCAAACATAAAAGAAAATATGTGAAGATTTAAGTTAGCCATATTTTTTAGTGTAATGCATTTCTTTCTATTCAAAACTGAAGAGTCAATTAAAATGTCAGGGCAATTATTTAATTTTGTTTGTTCTTTATAAGAAAAAATACTGTCATTTTTCCCCAGTTCTTTGCTTCCACTGCCACAAAAATAAATACTGATTTTTAAGAAAGTTATTTGGCCTTACTATTTTGGATGTAGTAAATTTAATTTCTCCAACACAGGCAGTGATGGAGGGAGATTCAAAGGGAGGAGAAAGGGCTCTTCTACTTTCATATTATTAACTGGTCTTCTACTTTCATATTATTAACTCACGTTACATTTTAGGTGAGAAAATTATATAATTTCAAAATGAGCAAACGTTTAGAAGGTAGACAGTTATTAGTACATAAACCATTATAAAAAATAGTAACAGAACTAGTGTCGTATCATGCTAATATACTATATAAAGCACCACAGAATTTATGGAGCACCAAAACTGGTACTAACCCTTGAGTTTGGACTAGCTTTCCCTCGATTGTAGCATTTATGACTCGCTCGTTTGTCGAATTTTGCCCATAGTGCCTGAGCCTTCCAGGAACGTAGCTTGGACTGAAATGCATTAACAACACTTGTAACATATCATAAATATTGTCATCTGCAATTATATATGAAAACAGCACCACTGACAATGGTGACATTAAGAACAACAAAGGCATCAGACTTACCCAAAGCATAAATTTTAGCAACCACCGCCATTCTGCCAAACAGTTATTTTTATTTACTGCAGAACAGTGCTCTTCTACTACATGTCACAAATATTAGCAAACTCCACTGACAGAATTTTTTCTGTTTATGCAATCCTACCTTCAATCACCTACATAATTTGATACAGACACTTTTAAATCTGTACCTCTCTGTAGCCCCCCCCCCCCCCCCCCTCTCTTTATCACCTCCCTTCATAAAACTGCTCCAGCTTTATTTCTCTTTTGCTTCATCCCCCTCACTCCTCCTTTATACAAATCTTGTTTATTCTCTGACTTCCAGTTTATTTTTCTTGAAATACCCTTCTGCAGCTATCAAGAGTATTTCTTAGTGTTTAGTTTCAAATTTACATGCTTTTAAATACTTTTTTGATCTCTCCATCTCTACTGTCCCATTTTTCTATTATTCAGCCTAGCTTCATTTGCACAGTTTCTTAACTTATTAATCAATTCCTCTGCCAATATGTAATCACATTTTTGATAAACTCATGATACATATTCCTTCATCACATTATACTCTGATGTATTTCAGCTATTCTCCCTTTTTTTTATCCGTAACAATTGTACACAATGGTTCTGTCTCAACAAACGACTGAGTTTAGAACCTTCCTTTGTCCACTTCTACATTCTCTTGCATCTATTATCACATTTTAATGTCTATACAAATTTATTTTTATGACTGCAGCCACAGAAATTACAAACATAATGTACACAATGTTACATCAAGTCTCAAAACAAACGGATAATTAACACCTGGTAACTACACTATGTGACTAATAAAAGTACCCAGACACAATGTAAGAATTATACTGGAGAAATACATCCATAATCAAAATGATACATGGACTGCTTAATGTAAATCTCTGGTGCTGCCCTCAAACCCACTCCACCCCTCCCTCCAAACTTACATCACCACTGGTATCAGGTTTATGACAGCTTATCACTAATGTACCAAGTTGGCAACAAAAGATTTGGTTACTAAACATATCCATTTCAACTGTTTTTGCCATCACAGTGTAGCAAGATTAAAACAAAGTGCAACCCCAAAAGTAGTAAAGCCAACCTCATATTTTGACCATAGCAAACCACCATCTAGCATCACACAATATATCAAGATCTATTCCTAACAGTATGATTATAGATGTAAGATGGAGGAAACTAATTACATGGCTACACAGCTAGACAGCTTACATTACATACTATATAGTATAGTTTATTGAGTAAACCATTGTAAGGTTAACAGTGGGAAGATCTTTTGGAATGTCAAACTACAACAGCATTAGAAAACACAAGGAAGAGTGAATGCACATGAACTACTTTAGCTACTATCATATTGGAATTTTGAGCTCAGGTCCCAAGCTTGCAGGAAAATAATAATGAATTAAGGATGGGTCCAGCTTTATAAAAGTACACAAATTATTGTTTTGTTTTATAGCCTAAAAGTGTTTCACCACGTTTGTGGCATCCTCCGCATTTTTTTTCTTTCTTTAATTTTTTTTTTAAATTTTTATTATTCTCCTGAAATACACACATACAGGTTATTTTTAGGTTGTGGAATATGATACATCAAATTTTGTTGAGATTAAGGAATATGATAAATCAGATCCTGTTGTCATCTAAATTGTACGTGCGCTTTACCTTTTACATTACATTGTGAGTGTTCTCTGACTGCCAACCAAAATCAGCCGCAGGTCTAAATTAGTACACCATGCATCTGCAAACATGAGGGATGCTAGAAAATCATCTGCACTGAATTTTTTATTTATTATCTTTAAAGATCAGATAATAAACAAAAAATTAAATTTTCTAACATACCTCATGTTTGCAGATGACATGGTGCATTCGTTTAGACCTGTGGCTTGTTTTGGTTGAGTGCCACAGAACATACACAATATAAAATAAAAGGTAAAGTGCACATGCAACTTAAATGACAACAAAATTTGATGCAGCATGTTTCTTAACCTAAAAATAACCTATATGTACGTATCTCAGGAAAATAACAAAAAAACACACTGAGGATGACACAACTGTGGTGAAACATGCTTGGGTGATTAAAAAAGCAATAATTTGTGTAACTGCAAAAATGCTGACCCATCCTTAATTTATTATTACTTTAGTTACCACATCAAGCTTTTAACTGACCATCAAACACACAGAGCCATTTGCAAGCAAGCAGGAAAGTTTCACTGAAGTTGTGCATCACAAACTGCACAAACTGCACCAAATATCATGATCAGCGTGCAGCTGCCAATACATAAACAGGATGATGAAACATTTTTTGAGTGAAAGTACTGACACTGGATATCGGCCTCGCACGAGTCATCCTCACCCTGTTTTACACACACACACACACACACACACACACACACACACACACACACACACACACACACACACACACTGATGAGTGAGTCAGAGAGTCAGAACATTCTTACCATTGCCACTTGGTGTTGTTGCAAACACATGGTGTGGTAAGGGTTTCTTATAAGCAGTCCAGAGATGAATGGTGAATCATTCTAGTGAATAAGGAATTTTTACAAAGAGCAGATTGGGAATGAGCACCTGAGAAATGGCATCTCACATACAGCAAAGCTGGTAGGCTCTTCACATGCTGTTGTTGTTGTTGTTGTTGTGGTCTTCAGTCCTGAGACTTGTTTGATGCAGCTCTCCATGCTACTCTATCCTGTGCAAGCTTTTTCATCTCCCAATACCTACTGCAACCTACATCCTTCTGAATCTGCTTAGTGTATTCATCTCTTGGTCTCCCTCTACGATTTTTACCCTCCACGCTGCCCTCCAATACTAAATTGGTGATCCCTTGATGCCTCAGAACATGTCCTACCAACCGATCCCTTCTTCTGGTCAAGTTGTGCCACAAACTTCTCTTCTCCCCAATCCTATTCAATACTTCCTCATTAGTTATGTGATCTACCCATCTAATCTTCAGCATTCTTCTGTAGCACCACATTTCGAAAGCTTCTATTCTCTTCTTGTCCAAACTATTTATCGTCCATGTTTCACTTCCATACATGGCTACACTCCATACGAATACTTTCAGAAATGACTTCCTGACACTTAAATCAATACTGGATGTTAACAAATTTCTCTTCTTCAGAAACGCTTTCCTTGCCATAGCCAGCCTACATTTTATATCCTCTCTACTTCGACCATCATCAGTTATTTTGCTCCCCAAATAGCAAAACTCCTTTACTACTTTAAGTGTCTCATTTCCTAATCTAATTCCCTCAGCATCACCCGACTTAATTAGACTACATTCCATTATCCTTGTTTTGCTTTTGTTGATGTTCATCTTATATCCTCCTTTCAAGACACTGTCCATTCCATTCAACTGCTCTTCCAAGTCCTTTGCTGTCTCTGACAGAATTACAATGTCATCGGCGAACCTCAAAGTTTTTATTTCTTCTCCATGAATTTTAATACCTACTCCGAATTTTTCTTTTGTTTCCTTTACTGCTTGCTCAATATACAGATTGAACAACATCGGGGAGAGGCTACAACCCTGTCTTACTCCCTTCCCAACCACTGCTTCCCTTTCATGTCCCTTGACTCTTATAACTGCCATCTGGTTTCTGTACAAATTGTAAATAGCCTTTCGCTCCCTGTATTTTACCCCTGCCACCTTTAGAATTTGAAAGAGAGTATTCCAGTCAACATTGTCAAAAGCTTTCTCTAAGTCTACAAATGCTAGAAACGTAGGTTTGCCTTTCCTTAATCTTTCTTCTAAGATAAGTCGTAAGGTCAGTATTGCCTCACGTGTTCCAGTGCTTCTACGGAACCCAAACTGATCTTCCCCGAGGTTGGCTTCTACTAGTTTTTCCATTCGTCTGTAAAGAATTCGTGTTAGTATTTTGCAGCTGTGACTTATTAAGCTGATAGTTCGGTAATTTTCACATCTGTCAACACCTGCTTTCTTTGGGATTGGAATTATAATATTCTTCTTGAAGTCTGAGGGTATTTCGCCTGTTTCATACATCTTGCTCACCAGATGGTAGAGTTTTGTCAGGACTGGCTCTCCCACGGCCGTCAGTAGTTCCAATGGAATATTGTCTACTCCGGGGGCCTTGTTTCAACTCAGGTCTTTCAGTGCTACGTCAAACTCTTCACGCAGTATCATATCTCCCATTTCATCTTCATCTACATCCTCTTCCATTTCCATAATATTGTCCTCAAGTACATCGCCCTTGTATAGACCCTCTATATACTCCTTCCACCTTTCTGCTTTCCCTTCTTTGCTTAGAACTGGGTTTCCATCTGAGCTCTTGATATTCATACAAGTTGTTCTCTTATCTCCAAAGGTCTCTTTAATTTTCCTGTAGGCGGTATCTATCTTACCCCTAGTGAGATAGGCCTCTACATCCTTACATTTGTCCTCTAGCCATCCCTGCTTAGCCATTTTGCACTTCCTGTCGATCTCATTTTTGAGACGTTTGTATTCCTTTTTACCTGTTTCACTTACTGCATTTTTATATTTTCTCCTTTCATCAATTAAATTCAATATTTCTTCTGTTACCCAAGGATTTCTACTAGCCCTCGTCTTTTTACCTACTTGATCCTCTGCTGCCTTCACTACTTCATCCCTCAGAGCTACCCATTCTTCTTCTACTGTATTTCTTTCCCCCATTCCTGTCAATTGTTCCCTTATGCTCTCCCTGAAACTCTCTACAACCTCTGGTTCTTTCAGTTTATCCAGGTCCCATCTCCTTAAATTCCCACCTTTTTGCAGTTTCTTCAGTTTTAATCTACAGGTCATAACCAATAGATTGTGGTCAGAGTCCACATCTGCCCCTGGAAATGTCTTACAATTTAAAACCTGGTTCCTAAATCTCTGTCTTACCATTATATAATCTATCTGAAACCTTTTAGTATCTCCAGGGTTCTTCCATGTATACAACCTTCTTTCATGATTCTTAAACCAAGTGTTAGTTATGATTATGTTGTGCTCTGTGCAAAATTCGACCAGGCGGCTTCCTCTTTCATTTCTGTCCCTCAATCCATATTCACCTACTATGTTTCCTTCTCTCCCTTTTCCTACACTCGAATTCCAGTCACCCATGACTATTAAATTTTCGTCTCCCTTCACAATCTGAATAATTTCTTTTATTTCATCATACATTTCTTCAATTTCTTCGTCATCTGCAGAGCTAGTTGGCATATAAACTTGTACTACTGTAGTAGGCGTGGGCTTCGTGTCTATCTTGGCCACAACAATGTGTTCGCTGTGCTGTTTGTAGTAGCTTACCCGCATTCCTATTGTTTTATTCATTATTAAACCTACTCCTGCATTACCCCTATTTGATTTTGTGTTTATAACCCTGTAGTCACCTGACCAGAAGTCTTGTTCCTCCTGCCACCGAACTTCACTAATTCCCACTATATCTAACTTCAACCTATCCATTTCCCTTTTTAAATTTTCTAACCTACCTGCCCGATTAAGGGATCTGACATTCCACGCTCCGATCCGTAGAACGCCAGTTTTCTTTCTCCTGATAACGACATCCTCTTGAGTAATGCTAATGTTACAAAAATTTGTGGAGATTGGTTGAAAGATGGTTATATCACAAGTAAATGACAAGGTGTGGGACGTTCATGCCTTATCATAGGCAGTAGAGGTCGGAGGCTTAAGACCTCTTTAAAACAAGAAAGTTGGTGATCTGTGGTTGATCTAATGTCACAATAAAACTCTAGTGCTGGCACAAGTATTTTGGAGTATGCTGATCTGCTCACATTGTTGAACATGTGGCAGACTGTACAAGTGTGTTCCCATGTCGACCCGAAAACATCATCAATTGCAATTAGAGTGGGCGATCATTGACATTTGACTGTGGATTGATGGAAACATGTCACATAGACAGATGAATCACATTTCTTGTTATACCTGGTCAATGATAGTGTCCAGATATGCCATTATACAGGTGACTAGCCATTTGAAACATGCATCATGCCACTAATGCACTACTATGCTACCGGGATACACTCACATGAGCTTCCATGGGACCTGTGGCTGTAATCAAAGGCATCATAACAGATATGGATTATGAAAACAAAATTGCATCCCTTTGTGCTTTATGTATTCCTCAACAGTGATGATATCTTTCAGGAGGGTAACTGTCCATGTCCAAGACCAGAAGTGTATTACAGTGGTTCAATGAGCACATTAGTGAACTGATGTTCATGTGTTGGGCACTAAATTCACCTGATCTGAACATGATAGAACATATCTGGGGCACTATCGTACACCACCTCCCCACACCCAAAAACCACTGGCCCTTAGTTTATGATAACTGCATAACCTATGCATAGACATCTGGTGTCACATGCCTCCTGAAACCCAATAAGGTGTTGTTGAAACCATTACATGATAAGCCATTGCTGCATCGCTCTCCAAAAGTGAAACAGCTACCCTCTGATCAGCAATTTATTTGGCATGGTTAAAGAGCAGACATATGTCTAACAGATTGTGGCAGTCATAATGTGAAGCATGACATTTGTGAGATTTTTTGTGGGGCTACAATGAAATTGCTCAAAATTTTAGTTTTTGAATTCCTATAAATGTGGACCATGATCATCAAATGGAATGAAAATTATGTTCTCTAAGTTTCCTTGCCTCATGAGAAGTGTACACAGAGTGACAATTATTGAACTATATGAAAAAAATGTAAATTAGTTATAAACTACGGTATGCACACACTTTATTCAACATGTAAAAAGTCGCTAAAGATATTCATATTTAGATTATGACATGTTCGATACGCCAGCCATCATTGGCAATCATGTGGCACAGATGAATAGCGAAATTCTGCATGACCCGCTGAAGTGTCAAAACACCGATGCTGCCGATGACCTCCTGAATGACTGTTTCCAGCTCAGCAATGGTTTTAGGATTATTGCTGTACACCTTGTCTTTAATATAGCCTCATAAAAAGGAGTCACACGTGTTTAGATCCGGAGAATATGGTGGCCAATTGAGGCTCATGACAGTGGCCTCTGGGTACCCTAGAGCCAGAACGCGGCATAGTGCTCCTATAAGACATCAAACACTCTCCTGCTTCAATGGGGTCGAGCTCCATCTTACATGAACACATCTTGTCGAAATCAGGGTCACTCTGGATAATGGGATTGAAATTATCTTCGAAAACCTTCACATAGCATTTGGTAGTCACCATGCTATCAAGGAATAAGGCAACGATTTTTCCATGACTGGACGTTGCACACCACACATCACCTGTTGATGGTGAAGAGTCTTCTCAATCCCAAAATGCAGATCCTCAGTCCCCCAAATGTGCCAATTTTGCTTATTGGTGAACCAATCCAAATAAAAGTGGGCTTCATCGCTAAACCAAACCATATTCACATCAAAGTCCTGTTCATGTAGGCAAAACACAACCACTGTTCCATGGCTCTGGGGCTTAATAGCTGATGGGTTTGAATTTTGTATGGGAAGAGACGCAGGTCTTCAATAACAATTTGTTGCAGTGTCTCATGATTGATTCCTACCTATTGTGCTGCTTGTCTGATCAATTTCCTGGCACTGGTTTGAAACACAGCACGTGTCTTCTCAATGTTTTCAGGCATTTTCACCTTTTTGGATGACCGACATTGCCAACACCATCATCACGAACACTACCCGTTCTCTCAAACTCGCAAATCAAATTCTTGATTGTTAGAACACTTTGACGTTGTCTTTGGCTTGAACTTGGTAACAAACTTCCTTTGAGCTGCAGCTGGGCTGTTATTGCTCACATAGTAGGCCCTCACAAGTGCTATACACTCAAGCATGCTGCATCATGACATTTTCACATGTAAATGACCGCAAACAACAAGGCGTGTGTGCATGGGCAAACTAATTCCCATCATGCCCCACAGCCAACCATGCAGTTTGAATGTCCTTACACAAACTGTTCAGAAGTTATGATGATTTTACTTCATATAGTCCAATAATTGTCACCCAGTATGTCTATCTTTGTTACTGACACAATAACAATATATTTCACTTGTACAGTGAGAAGCATAAAATAAGCCATCATTGTTCCACAAAAGATTCAAAATAATCTGAATAAGCTAATTTATCTCATCCACTAATATTAGTAACTGAAACTCATGAAAGTGCAGATGTTACAGTAAAAATGGAAATGCCATGTGGTTAGGGCCTCCCAGCAGGTAGACCATTCGCCTGGTGCAAATCTTTCGAGTTGACGCCACTTCGGCGACTTGCACGTCGATGGGGACGAAATGATGATGATAAGGACAGCACAACAACCAGTCCCTGAGCAGAGAAAATCTCCGACCCAGAGGGGAATTGAACCCAGGCCGTTACGTATGACATTCCGTCGCGCTGACCACTCAGCTACCAGGGGAGGGCAGTTGTTACGGTAACAGGGTATGACATTTTCAGGGAGTAGTAGCTCTATAATGTAGTTGTACAGAATGTTCTGAACATCTTAGATAGTCGTTTTAGAAGCTGAAAAATGCTGAAAATAAATATTCGGGACATACTATACTGGACGTTATATTTGTCAATAAGATGGCAATTCATTACCATTACATCTGTGACAGCTTGCAATTCTGTGTTGTGAAAGTAAATTTAGATGAAGGCACAGTACTGCGTTTGTCATTTCTAAAATATGGGGTTATGCTGCTATTTCTCAAACCACTGCCTTCCAGCTTCCAACTTGCCCCAAATGAAGTTCACTGGTCTCGTGATTCATTACATAAATTCAGCTGTAGCCATGCTTTGTCTGTTGCTACTATTTTGGCTATAAACCATTTAGTCATCTTTGCAGCGAGTTGGACAGACTGATAGTAAGGTGCTCCAATCAGCATTATTTACTGGTAGGGTAAGCCAATTACATGTGAGTACATGGAAAATGGCAGAGATATATGTTACCATGACTCCACTATGAAAGATGCTGTTTTACAAATTCCGGTCAAGAGGGGGAGAGGACCAATGTCTATAGGAATTGACTTTTGCCAGGGCTGGAATCCACATTTTGAGGGTGATTAAAGACATAATCACAATTAATTAAATCATTGACCACAATTAACTTCAATAGCTTCCCCAAAAACTGAATCCCAGAGAGATGAAACAAATGTTAAAATGTGGACTTTCTCGTAGTCCATAACATGGATTGCCTGTATACAGAGCGTAGTTATGGCAGATTTGTCAAACCATAGCAGGAGAGTAAAGCACTGGCGTTACATGCAGAATTCTTGCAACTGTATGAGAAGTAAGTCTGATACACAACAGACCACACTGACAGGCAATCATGTAATTGCCTGCTCTCAACCAAATGAAGTCATTATTCATAGAGCCAATGAGAGTGGCTGTCTTTTGCATTGGCCAAAAAATAACATTAACATAATTTTTAGAGAGGATACAAACTATTTCAGAAGAAAAACTCGCTATGAAAGACAGGAAGGCAATTCACTTCCAACTTTTCTCTTGTTTCTTGACAAGGGATACTCATCTATGGTTTGAATTGTAAAGTTCTGCATATCTTGCATGGCAGGTAGACATTATCTTCAAAACTTTTTGAGATGTTCAAAGTTCTTCCCATGGATAGTCTTTATCAGGAACCATATTTACCTTATGTACAAGTGTATTCAGGGCACCAATGGTTGAGGCAGAATGATGACCTTTGTCTGCTCATAGGTATAGATCTGTATCTGTTGGCTTGTGAAAGACACATGTCCCACTGTGCTGCCAGTTTTACAATGAGCCATGACCTTCATGAAAAGAGGACATCAACCCTTTTCCAGTTTCATGGTAAATTGGATCTTTCCATGAAGGGTATTCAAATGGTCCATGAATTGATGAAATTTTTCTCACTGTCGGGCCACATTATAAAAGCATCATCCACATACCTCCAAAAGATGAAAGGCTTAAAACTTGCGAAGTTCTCCTCATAATCTTCCACAAAAAAGTTGGCCACCAAGGGAGAAAAGGAACTTCCCATGGCAATCCGATCAATCTGTTTACACATTTAAAGCCTGTTAAAACATTCTGCAGTCAAGGACAAAGACTCTGCAAATGGTATCTTGGTAAATTATGATTCAAGATAAAACTAACCAGCAAATCTGAGCTGCTGAGCCTCATCGACTACAGTCTCTTGGTAAAATATGCCAATTTGATGATTTGGTGAGGACAATTACCACAACAGGTCTCAAGAGTAAGGCTAATGCTTAGCCATTTAATATTTAGCAGACCCTATATTATTATGGGCTGAAAAGGTACATCTTACTTGTGGAACTAAGGAAGCCCAAACAGCCTCATCGAAACCATACTCTGGGTTTTTACCTGCTCACAACCTTTTTGGGTAAGGAGAACGCTGTCTTATAAATTACTGGATCCTTAGTGATCTTGTGGTACATGGAAATGTTAGACATAAACTTAACTGTCAGTGTATCAGACTTTCTCTGAATGTGGCTGACCAATTAGCAACAAAGTGTGGTTATGGATGAATTCTCATAATTTTATGCATCAATTAATACAGTGTAAGAATACAGAGATTCACAATGGATCTCTTCGCTTGTGGTGTAGCAGAGAGAAAATTGTATAGATGCCTTTCAGGGGCTGTAGTGCGCTGTACACAGACGGGGTATCACTACACAAAAGTGTTAACTTATACCTGAGGTTCCTGAACAGCCAAATTAATAACTGCCAATATAACATGGACAAAGGCTTTCAAGAGATTGTAATATTGTTACATAGTAGTGGAATTATTTCTTGGTTTTCCCTGCATTACTGACAGACACTATGTTGCTGCTGTTTAGCTGAATTTAATATCGCTTTTTACTTACGAACAAATTGTAAACTTTGGCACAGTAAGGATCACTGCTGCCATCAATGTCAGTGTCATTACTCCAACTGTCAATTTTCTATGACAGCAATTGCTAAGAAAGTAAAAAGAAAATAAATCCAGTACTATGATAACTACAGCTATGTTCACATCTACATACATATTCTGCAAGCCACTGTGCAGTGTATGGCAGAGGGTACCATGCACCACTAACAGTCATTTCCTTTCCTGTTCCACTCACAAATGGAGCAAGTGACAAATGACTCTCTATATGCCTCTGTGCAAGGCTTATCCTGTCTGTGCAGTCCTTACAAAAAATGTATGTTGGAGGCAGTAGAAGTGTTCTGGAATCAGCTACAAATGCCTGTTCTTTAAATTTTCTCAGTAGTGTTTCATGAAAATATCATTATCTTCCCATTTAAGTTCTTGAAGCATCTCCATAATTATCACATGCTGATCAAACCAAACTAGTTACAAATGTAGCAGCCCCCCTCTTCATTCCTTCAATGTCTTCCTTTATTCTGATCTAGTGGGGATTTTAAACACTCTAGCAGCACTCAAGAATGAATTTTTCACATATTTTATCACAAGAGAGAAAATGTTCTCAATTTTAATGAGTAGTTTCATGCAATTCAGTCAATTTGGTGGAATAAAGAAAATATGTATACTGTAACACAGTTATCAATCTGCTTACCTTCAGCTTTGGGTAGAAAGAGGAGTACACAGTGGGTTTTATGGAAAGGAGGTCACAAAGCTCACGGAAGTGTCCCAGTATTGTTTTTAAACTGGAGGCTGCACAGAACTGGTCAAATTTCTCTGATGCCAGTGCTATTTCATGAGGAACTGCTTGTTTTCTTGGTTCTAGCATGGTGTAGAATTTGATTTACAGTACTGGCATCTGCAACAGAAGGAAGTACATTCCTTTAATAACAGCCAAGTTCACTTTAACCAAGTAAAAGTAACATAGTTAACTGCTACATGACATTGCACAATGCTCTCTGTGGTATCATCTAAACAGTCCACCTTTTAACCTGTATGAGGTGTGGACTGGTTCCTCAAATCTTTCAACAACCTGTTAAATCAATAGCTCAGCAACAACATATGAATCAAACTGAATACAAAGGAAGTAAAATTACTTTATGGTCAATATAAAAAGTTACTTTATAGTCAATACACAAAGTAACAAATTATTGTTCATATGCACCACCACCACCACCACCACCACCATCTTGATTTCGCTGCTCTAAGGTGAAAGTTCCAATGAGAACCACTAATATTAGGAAAAAAAAATACTAGGAATCAGCTGAGAATCAGTTTCAACAATAGGCTTGCCTAAAGCATAAATTTCTAATTATTCTCATCAATGTACAAGAAATAAAAATACCAATCCAAAAGATTACTCTTTGCACATCTCTCACAATATTGTAAAATAAATTGGAAAAGTTAACAATTGTAATATGTCAGTAATAATAACAATTTGTGAAAGTGTAGGTTAATCAAAAGCATCAGCTGTATAACTGAATATAAACCTTATTATTGTTTATAAAAGTTCAAGAGCCATCACTGAGCAGTAAAGTCCTACATGGTACACAGATGATGCAGCCTGAGAGGCAAAGATGTAAATTGCGTATTTGTGATATGAAAACTCTGATATGATGATGTGAACCAAAATATGAAACTGCCACTACCACAACAATGTACCAATACAAGCAAAGTACTGTTCCCACACTTCATCACCTATAGTGTAACAATGACTGAACTATATGTGGGAAGAAAAAAAAAAAAAATAAAATAAAATAAAATAAAATAATAAAAAAAAAAACCAACGTGAATTAGTTGCCAACTACAGCATGCACACTCTTTATTCAACATGTAAACATCACTACAGATGTGCGGATCTAGGTTATAACATGTTCAATATGCCTGCTATCATTGGCAGTGATGTGGTGCAAGCGAATAGCGAAATTCTGCATGACCTGCTGAAGTGTTACATCATCAGTGCTGTCGATAACCTCCTGAATGGCTGTTTTCAGCTCAGCAATGGTTTTGAGGTTTTTGCTGTACACTTTGTCTTTAATATAGCTCCATAAAAAGGAGTCACACTTGTTTGGACTTGGATTATATGGCAACCAATTGAGGCCCATGCCAGTGGCCTCTGTGAATCTCAGAGCCAGAATGTGGTCCCCAAAGTGCTCCTCCAGGATATCAAACATTCTCCTGTTTTGACTGGGTCGAGCTACATCTTGCATGAACACATCTTGTCAAAATCAGGGTCACTTTGGACAATGGGGATGAAATCATCTTCCAAAACCTTCACAGACCGCTCGGTAGTCACTGTGCCATCAAGGAATATCGCATCGATTATTCCATGACTGGACATTGCACACCACACAGTTACCCGTTGAAGAGAGTTCTTGGTCACAAAACGCCAATTCTCAGTGCCCCAAATGTGCCAGTTTTGCTTACTAATGAACCTGTACAAATGAAAGTGGGCTTCATCGCTAAACCAAACTATACAGCATGTACTAATTCCCACCATACCCTGCAGCAGACTGTGCAGTTTGAATGTCCTAACGCAAATTGTTCAGAAGTTATGACAATTTTATTTCATATAGTTAAACTATACACCATGTACTAATTCCCACCATACCCTGCAGCAGACTGTGCAGTTTGAATGTCCTAATGCAAATTGTTCAGAAGTTATGACAATTTTATTTCATATAGTTTAATAATTGCCACACTGTATCTTCTGCAGATTTTATTCATAATGACCCTATAGCTATTTTCATCATACTGAACTATCAAGTTAATGCATGCACTGCCCTCCCTGATACGTCGCTTGGATTCAACTTTATCTTTAAATTCATCAATTTCTGAATATCAGATTTGGAGAAATCCCTACTCCAACTCCATATTTAATACCAAAGTATGTGTCATCTTGAAGTATACCAGGAATGTCGAGTCTGTTATGGTCAATAAGGTCACCAAATATAAACACACTAGTTTCCATTACTTCTCTTTTAAAATAAAGGGACAAATTATCATAACTCACAAAGACAAGGAACTACTGTTGATTCACTGTTGTTCTCAAGAACTAATAAGTCCAAGAAACTATGCTGATCCACTGCTGTCCTTATCTTTTCTGTTTAGGATTTCACTTGCCTGTCTTAAATTTATGCAGTACTCTCACCATTTCTCTTCAAGCATTCCTCAGTTCTGCACTTATGATGCAAACATATTTATGATGCACTCCCAGATGTAGTCAAATGCCAAGGCATGTGATGTATGATTTACTGTAACTGTACTAAACATACGGCTGCAACAATGGTATGTGAGTATGGGAACAACAGGTTAAACAGAACAAGAGATGTCTAAAATCAACCAGTGACCACGAGTTGTCACAGTACCATGTCTAATGACACTGGACAGCTAACTACACTCATTTTAATACACAATCTGATCTACTACTCCAGTATACAACTTGATCCACCAAAGTTACATGCACACAGGGTCAGAATTTGAATGCTTGTTACTAGAATGATATTTGTATTGTGTATACACCTATATGTGTATAGAAACAAAACGCTTTTGAGATCTGTGCCTGGCTTTAAATAATGATTATTCACAAAAAAATTTTAAGTTTTGCCTACTATACAAGTAAGACATCACACTTTTGGAAATTTTTCACTGTTAATGCAAAAACTGATATTTCTCAAAATACAAATACAACTTTACTAAAAATCATGGCTCCTTCACAATCCGTGTCATCTGTGTCCTTCCCCCAACACCAGCTTTTCTGTGCTAAGGAGATGGGAGTTGTCCTTGCACCTCGCCTCTCACTCCAGTAATCCTGGCCTCCAGTAGCCAAGAGCTTCACACTCATCTCCACCCTATTACAAAACCCCAGTTTCACCTTATCCTGCTCCCAGACTCTCTCCTCCAGTCTCCTCTTCCACTGTTCCATCACCCCTTCCTCATCCACTCCTCCACAGAGTCATCTGCACTGAACAAATTCATTGGTGCCAGTACCTGTGTCACATGTACCTGCTGTCTCTCCCTCCCACATCCTACTCCGTGTAGCTGCTGCACCCTTGGAGCAGTCAACAACCCTTTCCTGGCTCCCTGGCCACTCTCCCATCACCCTCAACACAATCCCTTACCACAGTCAAACTGCAGAACTGGTGGACTCTCCTACATTAGAGTCAATCAAATTTCCTTTTTCCCCTCTGGCGTCCACCTCCACATCATCTTTGGCTAACTATTATCGTCTATTTGTTCTAAATGGCCAAAACTTAGTAAACTTTTCCTCTCAATTCTTTCCATTATGATCCCTTCCACTTCCATCGTTTTCCTGATTTCTTCATATTTTGATGTGGTCTAAATGTTAGACTCCAGCACTTCAGTAATCCATTTCCATCAATATTCTCTCTCTCTCTCTCTCTCTCTCTCTCTCTCTCTCTCACACACACACACACACACACACACACACACACACACACACACACATTGTTCTGTACACAATATGTAAAATAAAACTGGTACGGGAAAAATTACAATGAGACTTATATGGGACTGACCCTTTTTAACAAATATCACAGTTTTTATTCACTTCAGAGCTCATTTTGTGACATTTTGCCACTAAATTCTGCAGTGTAGTCTTTGCCGGAGTTTCATCACTCACTCAAACATAATGACACTGAGGTCAGAGCATGGCAGAGATGCAAATGTGCAGATATTTGATAGAAACTGACTGGCCTATTGAAACCACAGTTTCTAGCATTTTCTGTGACAGACTGTTCTCCTGTTCATTAACAAAGGTCAGTTCTGCATCAGTCTTATAAATATTTTTCTGGGGCAATTTTATTTTTCATGCACTGTATATACTCTTTTTTGTTCTGTTTGTGATCTTATTGCTACAAAGGATTGAGTTTAATTGTTGCATAACTTGTTTCTCTTGAACAATCTTATTTTTAATATCTATCCTATTTCTAATCGCTTTTACACTCCTTTAAACTCATAGAATATACATAGATATTTAAAAAGAGGATCATCATTTAATACTAAAATTCCCAGCATCTAAATCATGCTGTTGGTCACCACCCACTGTGTATATTCATTTTTCTTTGTGTTTGTTTTTAAATTCTGCTTTAAATATTCTTGAAACAGCTTCATCACTATCTTTGACAATTTTCACATTGTCAGCCACAA
The DNA here is from genome assembly GCF_021461395.2 of Schistocerca americana. NCBI lineage: Eukaryota > Metazoa > Arthropoda > Insecta > Orthoptera > Acrididae > Schistocerca > Schistocerca americana. Next base: position 360,780,245 of record NC_060122.1, on the reverse strand, counting down.
ATAGGAGAGCGTATATAAATTGTCTTCTGCCATTCACACTCCCATCTGGCTACATATACTTCTCCGTGTCTTTAATAATTTTTCCCGATAAATTTTAGACACCAGAGGAGCCAATGGACAATCGTGTTTAAGTCTTTGGCTAATCTGGAATTCCTCCCATAACATTACCGATTTCTACTGATCTGGTGCATCCACACTAGTAGACTGCAACTGCATTAATGGTATATAAAAAAAAAAAACACCATTATTCATCACGCGCAGACAGAAATTATTTAATGGTATTGTGCCAAATCCCTGTATGATTCTCCCAACGAATCTCGGAATGGTTTCCGATTTGTTTTATGTGGTCATTCCGGATAGTAATGTTTGGATAACAAATTAAGATTGTGAGTAAACCTATGTGAATGACATAGCGAATGTAACAATTACTTAAATCTTTACTGATTTAATCGAAGCCATCTGTCCAGACGTTCTGTGACGGTAATGACGCTGAAACGGAGGACGACATAGGAAAGGCCGAAATACTAAACATTTTTGTCCATAACTGTTTACAGAAAAACATCGCACTGCAGTACTTCCTTTAAATCGTCACAGGAACGACAAAATGGCTGATATCGTAATAAGTGAGCATGGGATAGAAAAGCAACGGTAATTCCTCGTCATAGGAAAGCTCACAGGACCTGACGGAATACCAACACGAATCTGACAACAGTGTCGGGAGGTATGTGAAGTGGCAAGTGTTTCTTATAACTGGATAAAAGCACAGATCACTGCCGTTTTCAAGAAAAGTCGTCGAACAAACTATAAGCCTACATCTCTGACGTCGACAAGTTGTAGAATTTTGGAACATGTTTTATGCTGGCATATCGTGACATTTCTGGAGGCCGAAAATCTCCTCTCTAAGAATCAAGGTGCGTTCCGAAAACAATGATAATGTGAAAACCCTTGCTCGCTCTGTTCGTCCTCGAGACTCTGAAAGCAGTAGATACCGACATCTAAGTAGATGCCGTGTTGCTAGACTTCCGTAAGGCATTTGACAGTTCGGCACTGCCACCTAATGAACAAAATACGAGAGTACGGAATAGTAGACCAACTGTATGACTGTATTGAACGGATTCAGGCAAACAGAGCACAGCACGTCATTCCCACAGGAGAGATGTGACTTAGTACACGCTTTAATGGAGTATTAAAGGTTTATTACTTTTCGCGATATGTATATAAATGACAAAGTAGGTAACAAGACAGCATCGGAAGCTTCATGAGGCTTTGTGCAGACAATGCTGTTGTACACGGAGAAGTCGCAACGCTACAAGTTTGTAGCGAAACGCAGATGTAACGTATTGCGTATACGAAGTAAGTCCCAGTACTGTATTATTACACGATTGCAGAACGATCACTGTAAGCAGTTACTTCCATAAAATGGCTAGTGGAGCGATTTAAAGTGGAACGAACACACAAAACTAATCGCAGTGAAGGCAGATGTCGACTGAGAGGTTCATTGAAAGAAACCTCAAGAAATATAGTTCGTCAGCGAAACAGGCGACGTATAAAATGTTCGTTCGACCAATACTTGAATACTGCTTGTCAATATGGCATCCATACCAGATAGAATTGATAGAGGAAATATAGAAGATGGGTCAATCTATACCAAGTGGTCCGGCACTGGTTGCTTGACCATCTACATTTTTTTACAATTATTCAGTAATGGATTGTCCTAAGCCTTTCACATAAAATGTATTTAGTTCAGCACACTCTGGGTTACAAATTAACATCATTATCACTTAGCTGAATGTATTCTATAATATATTTTTAATAGTTAAAAGTTATCAGCCACAAATAAAAAAACTCCATTTTTGAACAGTAGTTTTCCAAATAAAGATTAATTTGTCAGCTTTAATATTTTTTTGCTATTACACTGTATAGTTACTTTTTATTGAGTACCAATGGTGAGCAGCTTATACTTAAAAATACACTATTTTAAAAATGGATTTTTGTAATTTTTCCATTTTGTGGTCTGCAATATCTTTGTTGGGGGACCAAATAAAAATCTAAAAATTTCACAGTTAATAGACCTTTATGATATCAAACTTCAGTATAAATTTCGACTTTGAGATTCAATTGAAAGTTATGGAAAAAAGATTACAAACACGAGTCAAAAATACGTTTTTCAACATCTGCAATATCTGGTAGGCTAATCAAATAAAGTATACCAATAGCATAATGTAACACACCACATTAAACAAGCTAACGATTATTTGTCGAAACAATGCTGTGGTAATTGCTTCAGCAAGCTAACAATTGCAAGCCTCTACAAGCCTGATTATTGTCTTCCCCCTTACACCAACATTTGTCTACTCACACTTATTTAGCTAGAAGTTCTTGAAGTGTGTCTGTTGGTGTTGTTATTAATGAAGCATGTCATAAATGTGTGTATGGAGTGTATCCTAAAGACATTACTTTAATCGAAGATTACAATGAAGAAGAAAAAGTGTTGTTTTACTTACGAGTTGGCCCAGAGGTCAAATCAACATGGAAGTACCATGAAATGAAATACTTAAAAAAATTTCATCACCTTTTTGGTCAGTGTTGCATGGACCCTTTTGAGAAACATAAGAAACCTACAACAAAATGTCTGCGAGAAATAACATTTGATCATTATTCTAACAATAAAAGCCATTTTTTAAATCTCATACCAGGAAAATCATTGTGTCCAACATGTTATTCTAAAGTATTTGTAATCCACAAGAAAAAGGATAGTGAAACCTAAGACACAGAATTTTTTGACTTATCAGCAACCATTAAAAAAGTAAATGCAGCTTGTGAAATCCTGGGTATATCGCCTGCTAGTAAAATTAGAAAACTAAGTCAAGATAAAAGACCAAGTGCCTTGAATACAAAAATTGAGAAAGTGGCAGCTACAGTCAAAAATAATTTGGAAGTTTCATAAAATACAATTTGTACTAAAACATATGGAAGTTCTAAAATTTCACCAACCGAATATGATGATTTGATAGAAAAACTAAAAACTAAATGCAGTACTTCAAACAAAGAGGATAAAATTAAGATAATCAGTTTACTGCCGAATTCTCGGAGTCGAACAAAAGTTGGTGATGAATTTAATGTGTCAGAACGCCTTGTTATGTTAACAAGGCAAATAGTAAAAGAATAGGGAATTTTACCAGCATTACAAAAGAAAAGGGCATCTAATTTGGTAGATGAGAACACAATCAATAAAGTTATTAAGTATTGTTGTGATGACAATAACAACCGTTTGATGTTTGGCAAAAAAGACTTGTTTCTGTGAAACAAAATAGTTCTAAGATTCGAAGACAAAAAAGTTAATACTGTGTAATTTAAGTGAACTATTCGCTGAATTTAAAAAAGAAAATCCCGACATTAAAATTGGAAGATCAAATTTTGTGAGTTGAGACCAAGATGGTGTATTGTTGCAGGGGCATCTAGCACCCATTATGTTTGTGTTTCTTTGTGTCATCAGAACTTAAAGTTGATGATAGATGGGGCCAATCTTAGAGTTGACTATAAAGACCTTTTGGAAGTTATGATATGCAATATTGACAGTTACAGCTGTATGATCAAAGGAAAATGTGAAGATTCTCCAGGCAAACAAGCCTTACTTGACATGTTTGAAGAATCCGAAGAAGACGATTTGATGCCTGACAATATAAAATACAAACAATGGGTGACACAAGACAGAACTGAAATGGTGACAATCTTAAAATCACGAGGAGAGTTTTTTGAAGTGTTGGTGGCTAACCTTGAAAATCTGAAAATGCATCATTTTATTGCAAAAGCTCAAAGTAAATTCTTGAAAGACAAAAAGCAAACCTTGGCAGTTGATGAATGCTTTGTTCTTGCTGACTTTTCGGAAAATTATTCCTTTGTAGTTCAAGATGAAGTACAAGGGCATCACTGGGTAAACAAACAGGCCACAGTTCATCCATTTGTAGTCTATTATAAAGATGAAGATACACTAGTGAGCCGCAGTTTTGGTGTCATAAGTGACTACCTTGAACACAACACTACAGCAGTGACATTATTCAATTAAAATTAACAAACTACATTAAACAGCACCACCGTCCCATAAAAAACTGCTTTACTTTTAGGATGGGGCAGCAAGTCAATATAAAAACAAATTATTAACATCTCCTTTCATAAAGAAGATTTTGGGTTTGATGTAGAATGGCACTTTTTTGCTTCACGCCATGGGAAGAATGCTTGTGATGATGTTGGGGGTACAACAAAGCGAGCTGTCATAAAAGCAAGTTTGCAGCGGACGGACGACAATTATATCAGAACACCTCAAGAAATGTTTGAATTCTGTAAAAAACATATCAAAGGAATTACCTATGTTTTTGTACAATGTGAGGAAATACAAGAAGTCTATGACAGTGTCTTGAAGGAAAGGTACAACAGTTGTCAGAAGATTAGAGGCACTCGATCTCTTCATTGTTTTATACCCCATTCAGACAACTTACTGAAGTGTAAGATCACATCAACTTCGCCTGATAGTGATCATCAGTGTGGAAAACTTGTACAACTGGTTCTTCAAAATAAATGCATAGTGACTTGTGTTTACGATGAACAGTGGTGGATTGGCGAAGTTTATAATACTGACTGTCAAAACCAAGATGTACATGTTGTATTTTATCACCCTCCAGAACCAAGGACAGCTTTTAAAAAATTGAGAAGGAGCAAGTTCAAATGCCATTTAAAATGTACTAAGGAAGCTGTCTCCCATGGAATTTACAACTGTGACTGGGCGAACTTACAATCTAACACCCAAACTGAGTGAACAAATTTCTCAAATGTTCAATGAGCGATGTACTAAAAACAAATAACAAGAGAACAATATATTGTAATTAGTAGGCTTATTTTCAATAAAAAGTAAGTAATCATAGATATGATTAAATTATATACTGTAACTGATAAATTTTATTCCATAAGCCTAGATATCGCAGATGTTAAAAAACGTATTTTTGACTTGTGTTTGCAATTTTTCTCCATAACTCGCAATTGAATGTCAAAGTTGAAATTAATACTGAAGTTTGATATCATACATGTTTATTAACTGTGAAATTTTCAGATCTTTATCTGGTTCCCGAACAAAGATATTGCAGGCCACAAAATGGAAAAATTAAAAAAAAGTCCATATTTTAAAATAGTATATTTTTTACGTGTGAGCTGCTCACCATTGATACTCTATAAAAAGTAACTATACTATACAGTGTAAAGGCAGAAAAAATATTAAAGCTGAGAAATTAATCTTTCTTTGGATAACTACTGTTCAAAAATGGAGTTTTTTATTTCTGGTTGACAACTTTGAACTATTAAAAATACATTAAAGAATACATTCACCTAAGTGATAATGATGTTAATGTGTAGCCCAGAGTGTTTTGAACTAAATGCATTTTATGTGAAAGGCTTAGGAAAATCCACTGCTGAATAATTTTAACAAACGTAACGCTTGCAAATACGAAAAAAACGCATGCGGCCAGGAACAAATATGGCCGCCATTCCAAAACAATAAACAATAAATTTTTAAAAAAATATTTTTGTGACTACTAAACATTGGGGAATTCACCCAGCAAATATAATTTTTTTCTGACATGGTCAAGCAACCAATTATTTTTTTCTTGGGACCACTTGGTATGGACTGACCCAGACCCAAGGAAGAGCAGCACATTTTGTTACAGGTTCATTTAGTAAGCACGAAAGTGTCACAGATATGATCAACCAACACCAATGATAGATGCTGCAAGAGAAGCATTTTGCATCATGATGTGGATTATTGTTGGAGTTCCGAAGCACATTTCCCTAGAACAGTTAACAAACGTATCAGTCCCACCCATGTATATCTCGCGAGAAGGCCATGAAGATAAAATTAGAGAAATTCAAGCGCACACGGAGGCTTACCGGCCATCGGTCTTCCCATGTATCATTCGCGATTGGAACTGGAAAATGGGGGAAGAAACATAGGTGCACAAAGTACCCTCCACCCTACGCTGTAAGATGTTTCATAGCTAAGATAGACACGAAGTCAATAATCATCACAGAAGTGATGGAGAAAATGAAGAAAGTGTGATGAGGTAAAATATTTATATAATTAAAGAAGACGAAAATTTGTGATGGGGAACTGGAATTCGATAGTGTGAAATGCAAGAGAAAGAAAAATACAAAGAGAACATGGACTGGGAAAAAGAAATGAAAGAACAGGGGACATGGTATAATTTTACACAGAGGACAATTTAAACCGTGGTAACGCTTGGTTTAAGAATCGTGAAATGGTGCTGTGCATGAGGAAGAAACCTGAAGACAACAGAGGTTTCGTATATGTTGTACCGGGTGGCAATAACTAAAACGACGGTGTTCAGAGTACTGCAGTGCGTGCTGTATACATCGGAGGACGCTGAAACATCGTAGTTGTGTTCATTAAGGACGCGTAATCCACGTAAGAAGTGGCTTACAAAACACTTATTCGACTGAATCCAGAGTTTTGCTCATCGGTTTGGGACCCTTATGAGATTAGGTGAACAGGAGAGACAGGCGAGATCCAACAAAAAGTGGAAGGTTGCGTCACTTGATCGTTTAGTGAGCGTGAGAGCGTCACGGAGATGCTCAACAAACTGCAGTGGTAGACACCACAGGGAGGCTTACTGTATAAATTTCGAAAGCGTATACTCCAGGAAAAGTCCTGTAACATACTACATCCTCAAATTGGCGTTGTTGTTTTTGATGATGATGTTTTTGCAGTGATATTCACTCTGAAGATTGGTTTGTTTTATCTCTCAACGCTAGTCTCTCCTGTTTAAGCCTCTTCATCTCTGCAACCTACATCCTTTTGTGTCGGCTTCCTGTATTCGAGCCTTGGTCTCCCTCTACAATTTTTACTGTACACACTTCGCTCCGCCGGCCGGAGTGGCCGAGCGGTTCTAGGCGCTACAGTCTGGAACTGCGCGACCGCTACGGTCGCAGGTTCGAATCCTGCCTCGGGCATGGATGTGTGTCATGTCCTTAGGTTAGTTAGGTTTACGTAGTACTAAGTTCTAGGGGACTGATGACCACAACAGTTAAGTCCCACAGTGTTCAGAGTCATTTGAACCATTTTGAACACTTCGCTCCACTGCCAAACTGACAATGTACTGATGCGTCCGGATGTGCCTTATAAGCTAATCCCTTTCTTTTAGCCAAATTTCAATTTTCTCCGATTCGATCAGTACATCATGATTAGTTGTTTGATCTGCTCATCTAATCTTTGACATTCTTCTGCAGCACAACGTTTGAAAGATGTATATTCTTTTCTTGTCTGAAACATATATCGTCTACATCTACGTCATACTCCGCAAGCCACCTAATGGTGTGTGACATCACCTAGGGTGACCAGATTTCCCACGTGAAAAAACGAACATCTGCGAAAAACTGGGATAAAACACGGTACACTTGATAAAACGAAAATATTCTTCATATATGACTTCATTGATTTACTAAAAAAAAACCTAAGTTTATACACACAAAAAGGCATATATTCTAACAAGACACTATAAAACATGCTTGTAATGGTACTGCATCATGTGATAATTCATTGTTTTTCCAAGAACTCATTATAATTCATAATAATGAGAAATTGATAGAATCATTTTTAAAAAATGAACAGTAATGTAGACAAAAAATCCGTAGACCGTTTAGCTACTGTGTCAGGCACACTGTCACTAACTTCGTACTTATCAAAAGACCTAACAGCTTTCAAAACCTTTGAACTGGTTAATAGCAGGTTGTAGAACTCCTTACAGGTAAGGTCTTGATAATGAGTCTTAATTAGTACAATTGCTTCAATAGTTTCAGTGGTAAAACGGTTTTTCTCCTGAATCCAAAGAGAATTGGCCATTGAAAATGCCCTTTCCACAATAGCATTTGTGCCTGATACAACAAGAGCAAAACTCACAAGCATCTCTATATTTTTACACGAAGAATCTCTACTTATGAGGGTATGGAATACATCACACCATCTCTATTTCCAAATTAGCTTTTTCCCGTTCCTAAAGTTTCTTGAACACAATGTTGTTCATGCATCCTATCTCATCAAACAATACATCATTAAGCTGAAATGTTGCATCTGAATCTACTGCCTTAAGAATATTCAGACAGTTTAAAAGTTCAATCCGAGAAACAGAATTTTTCAGTGTTATCCAATAAAATTACTTCAGAGGTCGAAATGGAGAAGCCCAGTTTTCTAAATAAGTCACAAAATTGGTAATCGTTTCTTATTTTGACTGAGTGAAAATATCTTCCTTTTTCAAGTTAATCAAAATTGCAGAAATAACTGAAGTTTAAAATTTACCAAATTTCCTTTTACTGATTTTTTTTCTTAAGCAGCTATACCTTCTCATCTGATTCTGTAGCTGAAATCGTGGTTCTTTCCAACTTAAGGATTGAATTTGAAAACATTTTCAATTGGCTTTGTGTGAAATGAAGCCAAAAAAGTGACTGTTTCAGCAATGACCGAAAATAAGATTTCAAAGGTTCATACGTATCAATAACTCTTAATTCCTGGAAAAAATGTCAACGAAATCACAGAATGATTTAATTTCCTCCACACGCACAGTGTAAATGTGATAAATACTAAAAAAAATTATTGACTATTGTTTTATGTCAATAACAAGAACGTCTGTACTTGTTTGAACTCCATTGTGTACATGGGCTGCACAACCGATGCCTTGAATGTTCATCTTGACGACACTGTTCAGTTTGGACCAAAGATTGATTGTTCCTGCCCTCTTGCACCCACCGAAGTTGGTGTTAGAGTTATTTGCACAAAATGAGACAATGTTGTGAACAATATATTTTTTTAATATATCCAAAATACAGCTAGCTCATAACTCTACCGTTTCTCCATCAATGTTCTGAAGACAGATTATTTTGCACTGAACACCATTGGTAGGAATGAAATACTTAGCCAGAATCGGCACACGCTTTAACTTTTCTGACGACGCATCAACCAACACAGGACACATGCTTAGCATGTTTGAGTTCTGATTGAACTTTATGCATTGCGTACGGCCATAAAACGGTCACTAAAACCAATTCGCATTTTGTACTAGAACATGTGAATATCTTCTCAAATAGGCCTCTGATGAGAAGAGGCGGGCAGTCCATTGAATGGAAAGAAGGACTGTGTTTTGTGGTATGAAACGCAAGCAGCCATTCTTCCACAGCGATGGGCATGTCTTCCTCTGTTCGTAGTTTATTCGTACCTCCAAAGGACGTTATGCTGCTAGAAATTCTCGCAGAAACCGCCAACAGATGCTTCTTTTCCTTAGTGTGATGTATTACATCGGCATGTCCTCCATGTTCAATGGAAAAAAGTAAACGACACAATGTACATTTTACCTTCGTACATGATTTCCTTCGAGAAAGGGAACTCTTCTTTCACGGTTTTCGAGAAGGAACACTTCTTTTTTTCCCATATTCACGGGCACGAACTATATATATCCACAGCAAACAACAGACCCAGTATTGGAACTGCCGCCTAGTTCTTACTGTTGTCTGTAACAGTCCAAAGACATCCTGTCGGTTACACCTACTGCAAATTTATGTCACCTACCAGTAAATAGATAATTCGTAAATACAAATACAATTAAACACTGATAGACCTACAACGTTCTTTAAATAAAACTTGTTACACCCGTTCGTCATTTCTGCAGTAGCAGATAATCGATACAAAACGCGAAGCTCACAAATATTAGATACGAAACGCAAAGGTAACGCATAAGTCACACGCACTGAGCATTCATACCTTTCCCCCATCCCGTGACCAAATTAATGCTTCTTTATTACATCTTTGCTTTCAAGAGAAAGCAAGACTCATTAAAATATTAAAAACTGTATCTATGAATCTAAATTGACGCAAAAAGACGTAAAAACTCAAAATGAAGCAAAGAAGATAAGGTTACTGCTGATTACGAAAAAACGTGATAATTTGCCTCCCGCTGAATATCTTGCGGGACAACTGAACACAGATCGAAAAAAAGGATAGTAACGTTAAAAACGGGACGTCTTGTCACCCTACCTTACCTTGTTCCACTACCGAACGGCGCATGGGAAGAATGATTGTCGATAAGCCTCTGTAGTGGCTCCGATTCCTCCTGTTTTCTTCAGCGTGGTCGTTATGTGAGATTTAAGAAGGCTTTTCGTAAAGTAAGATCTGCCTGACAGTGAAATGGAACACACTGAAAACCCAATGAACCTTTTCAGTGATTTGTTGAATAGTGTCTCTAGTATGCCCGTCGATCGCTTCATGTCGCACTCTCCAGTTCTGAGTGCACATTGAGCACGTAAAGATGCCTAGAAAATAGTCTCCCGCCAAGTATGAGTGCATGTGAGAAATTTCATGTAGCCAATATAATTAACGTACAATATGCGATCAAAAGTATCCGGACACCTGTCTGAAAATGACTTACAAGTTCGTGGCGCCCTCCATCGGTAATGCTATTCAATATAGTGTTAGCCCACCATTAGCGTTGATGACAGCTTCCACTCTCGCAGGCATACGTTCAATCAGGTGCTGGAAGGTTTCTTTGGGGAATGGCAGCCCATTCTCCAAGGAGTGCGGCACTGAGGAGAGGTATCGATGTCGGTCGGTGAGGCCAGGCACGAAGTCGGCGTTCCAAAACATTCCAAAGGTGTTCTATAGGCTTTAGGTCCGGACTCTGTACAGGCCAGTCCACTACAGGGATGTTATTGTCGTGTAACCACTCCGCCACAGGCCGTGCTTTATGAACAGGTGATCAATCGTGTTGAATTATGCAATCGCCAACCCAGAATTGCTCTTCAACAGTGGGAAGCAAGAAGGTGCTTAAAACATCAATGTAGGCCTGTGCTGTGATAGTCCATGCAAAACAACAAGGGGTACAAGCCCCCCCACCATGAAAAAAAAAACGACCACACCATAACACCACCGTCTCCGAATTTTACTGTTGGCACTACACACGCTGGCAGACGAGGTTCATCGGGCATTCGTCCTATCCACACCCTGCCACCGGATCGCCACATTGTGTACCGTGATTCGTCACTCCACACAACGTTTAACACTGTTCAATCGTCCAATATTTACGCTCCTTATACCATGCGAGGCGACGTTTGGTATTTACTGGCACGATGTGTGGGTTATGAGCAGCCGCTCGACCATGAAATCCAAGTTTTCTCACTTCCCGCCTAACTGTCATAGTATTTGCAGTGTGTCCTGATGCAGTTTGGAATTATTGTGCGATGGCCTGGATAGATGTCTACCTATTACACATTATGACACTCTTCAACTGTCGGCAGTCTCTGTCAGTCAACAGACGAGGTCGGCCTGTACGTTTTTGTGCTCCACGTGTTCCTTCACGTTTCCACTTCACTATCACATGGGAGCAGTGGACCTAAGGATGTTTAGGATTGTGTAAATCTGGCGTACAGACGTATGACGCAAGTGACACCCAATCATCTGACCACGTTCGAAATCCGTGAGTTCCGCGGAGCGCCCCATTTTCTGCCCTCTCACGATGTCTAATGACTACTGAGGTCGCTGATATGCAGTACCTGGCAGTACAATGCACCTAATATGAAAAACGTATGTTTTTGGGGGTGTACGGATACTTTTGATCACATAGTGTATCCGTCATGCATTTCAGTCTTTATGAAAAATTCTCGCCTGCACACTGCAGGGCACTGAAGACGACTCTGCAGCGTTTTCGATGGAAAATGTTTCGTCGCCCACCATACAGCCGGGATGTTCCCCTGATGTTCATCTCTCTTCGCAAGAATCGTTAGCTATAAAGCCAACATTAGGCACACACAACGAACTGCGGAGCAGCGTAGAGAGGTGGTGGAAAGCACAGGCCATTGCCTCCTACGACGACGGTATTGGAATGTTGATTTTCACTGCGGTTTCCATTTCGCGACCAATCGGACATTAATTTCCGAATAGCCCTTGTACGTATGTGGAAGGAAGTAATATGTTGTCCGACTCTCCCTGGAAAATGCTCTCTCGAAATATCAATAGCAGCGCTGCAGTCATGGACTGAGCGGCTGATCCTGGCGGAGGTTCGAGTCCTCCCTCGGGCATTGGTGTGTGTGTTTGTCCTTAGGATAATTTAGGTTAAGTAGTGTGTAAGCTTAGGGACTGATGACCTTAGCAGTTAACTCCCATAAGACTTCACACACATTTGAACATTTTTTATCAATAGCAAACTTCTCCGCGATGCACAACGCCTCTGTCGTAACGACTGCCAATTAAGTTTGTTGAGTATCTCGGTAACGCGCTCGCACCGGCAAAAAGATCCCGTGACGAAACGCGCCGCTCTTCGTTGGAATTTCTCTCTCTCTCTCTCTCTCTCTCTCTCTCCTATCAGTCCTACCTGGTAAATATCCCACCCTGATGAACACTACTCAAGAATCGCTCGAATAAGCGCCTTATAAGCCACTTTTGTACAAAGATACACTCCAGACAAACACCTTTAGGAAAGACTCGTCAGCACTTAAATTAGTAATCAATTTTAACAAATTCCTCCTTCTCAGAAATGGTTCCCTTGCTATAGGCAGTTTGCATTTTATAACCTCTTTACTTTGGCCATCTAGTTGTTTTGATGCCCAAATACCGAAACAACATGTAGTTTTAGTATCTCATTTACTAATCTAATTTCCTCATTTACTTTATTTCCTGATTTAATTCGACTACATTCCATTACCCTTGTTTTATTTTCGTTGATGTTTATCTTATACCTATAACCTTTTCTCAAGACAGTATCCATCCGTTCAGTTGCTGTTCCGAGTCCTTTGCCGTTCCCGACAGAAATAAAACGCTGTCTGCGAACCTCAAAGTTTTTACTAAATATTCCAAATTTCTCTCAGATATTTCCCGTGAAATGATCACAACGAGACAATCAGAGAGATCATGAGGAGGCCTACCACCGAAAAGCATTCTTCCCACGCGCCATCTGCGAATGGAATGGAACAGAAGAGAGGGAGCGGTGTTGGCGATGAGGGTGGGAGGGAGGGAGAGGGAGAGGTAGAGGGAGAGGGAGGCGGGACTTGCGGACCATAGCTGTAGATGTACGTAGATACGTATTGTTTATCTGTAAGGCTGCGTTCACAGTGACATCGACAACGGTCTTCAGACGCTGTCGCCAGATAAAATCGGCCGAAAGCTTGGCCACGGTGCGTCCGATCTCCTCCGTCAGTTTTTGGCAGGGTCGAGGTGGTCAGGTTAGAATCTGTTCTATCTTGAAGTAGGTTAGATTTCAACCTCCAAGGCTGGGATGGATACTATGACGCCTCTGTGGTTGGAGACGTGTGCTGAGATGCGGGGTTTACTGTTAAAAAGATGCCGAATGCAGGCAAAGAGCTTCATCCGTCTCGAAAAGAACGTGGTGAGTACTGCATACCTCGTCCTCAGTTACTGGAATTACCACTCAAGTTTTACGAATACATGAGATGAAGGGACAAACGCCGTGTCACAAAAGTTAGAAACGCTTTGACTTTGTGACGCCACTTAACGTCTCCCACCACCCATTAGCGTCCGAAGGGGCCATCACCTTTAAAGCTAAAATGCCACAACTGATGTCTTTCATAGATTTCATAGGCGTGTATTACGAAAATAAGTAGTTTCACCGATACACCACGTTAAGAACCACACCAAAACACATTGTTGCGAGTGCAGTTTATTATGCCACAGTGGTAGAATGTGTGACTTTGGTGTGTAAAGGTTTCGCCAATGAGAGATTATAAGTACACAGTGGTTAATTTACGCGGTGACAGTAGACGACGTTCTTACATGTTGCATGGCTAAAATTTGTGTGTGAGTGAGCAAGTATTATTTAATTAACGAAGGTGGAATGGTGGTTTCAAAGCAGCTAACTTTATTCCAAAAATTAAGAGAATCAATGCAATACTACCTGTATATTCAGAGATCAGATTCTAGTGCTGGAAACTTCAATGCTCTCTAAACAGTTGTTCAGATGTTTTGGGAAAGATAGTAACAAGGTTCCACATTGCGTAGTATTTGAGATGCAAGACTGAAAATATTAGTTTTTAATTAGTCTTTAGCGCATCGTAAATAGCACCCAACACATCACCCAAAAATTTTCAAATGGTATTTTTCAGAACGTATTATAACCTTAAATATTGGAAAGATGCAACCGCCAGTTGTCAAACATCGAACTGTCTCTTCTAGTCTTACTTCAACCAGAACTACATCTTTAATACGAGTATGGGATTTTTTAACAGAGCTCCAGTCACACCACTAGAAATATTCGAATTATCTGCACCTAAAATTTCCGATCAAGATGCTGGCTACTTTGGTTTCCCACAAACCTACGATTTCAGATCACACATTCCGAACTATATCCCGACTATGACATTTTCATCCTCAGGATGCCACAAAGTACCTCTTTGACTAAACTTGTCAGTCTCTCACAGTCCATGCTTCGTGTCACGTGGGTCGATATGGCCGAATAAAACAAACTAATGTCATTTTCAACGTTGTCGTCCGAAATCTGCACTTTTGGGCGTTGATATCGACTACATTATAATCGTGCATGTAGTGGTGTACTGATATGAAAAGATCAGCCGCCTTCGGCCGATGCCGGTCGTCGGCGAAATCCAATGATATCGTTGCCACTGTATCTGCAACCTAAGGACTCCTAATTGGTCCTGCAGCAGTACAAAATTTAAAAAGTCGAAAATAAGTAAAAGGTAGGGATCGCTGAGAGAAGTGCAGTGATGCCGCGCGGGCGTGAGAGTGCAATGATCGGTAGCCGCTTCTGCGACGCCAATCGACCGGCATCCTCACCGTTGCCGGGACACGTGGTGGCAGTCGCTGTCACCGCACGACGGGGGTTACAGTTTAATGCCCGTCCACATCGCAGTCATTAGAGACTCTGCACTAGCTCATTTGAAAGAAGGTGGGGCCATTAAGTCGCTTCGCACTTAATCCAACGCTTGTAACACGCAGACAATTTTTGTCACTACTAACTTTCGTCTACGTTGCTCTACTCCTTCTTGGTGTGGTTTTTTTTTTCAGTTAGTGTATGTCTCGACCTTTCCACTTTCGAATATACTTTCGAATAACACGCCTAAAAAATGAACTACTCCGTGTGAGCTCTGCAGGTTCCTCTCGGTACAGTTCTAACATAACTGGATGAGGAGAGAGAAAAGGCGAGATAACGGCAACAGTATACCACTTCCAATAGGTCTACGACTAATGGCGAGCTATCGTTCGGGATTATGGTTTCTCTCTTTGACTTACCCTGCCAGCCAAAAAATTTCTATATTTGAGTATGAATGGACAACAGTTAAGGTGTTTTACTTACACACAATCTCCCCCACTTGAGTACAACGCACTAGAACGTTCAGACAACCACGTGATAAAGTCAGAAGAGTCGCCCTTTTGGATTTGTTCAATTCGCAGGTCACACTGGCTTGAATGTCGGTTATGTCGTCAAAACATTGATCTTTCACGTGGATTTATGAACTTTGTCGTTTTTTGGTGGGTTCGTATATATAAAATCAAGTCTCGTCTCCCGTGACGATTTTTTCCATAAAAGAAGTGTTCGCGTTCTGCATTTCAATCAAAGTCGCGGGAGGCGTCCACACGTCGCTCTGACAGAACGATGTTGATACATTATGTCGCACATCCACTGCTCACCACAGCTTACTCAAACTGACTGGTAGAATGCACATCTGTCGTTTACAGTTGTTAGTTCGAGTCGCTACCGTAGTGTTTCCGCTGACATCGCTCTTACTCCAGGAATAAAAATCAGTCCTGGAACTTTTGGGACGGGCGATGTATGTCCAGTGAAACAATTACCTTTGCTCGGCGGTCAAGTGAATCGTGCATGTCACGCTGATTACCAATTGCATATCTTACCTCACATAACAGTGCAAAGAATAAGCTGGTTAAATCTGAAGGATGAAGAGAGAGGTCAATAGCAGACAGCACATGGCCACTTGGGGGTGGGGGGGGGGGGGGGCGCTGCTCTGTGCGCCTTTAGAGTGGCCAAGAGGACGGCACAGCAGGAGAAAGTAATACCATAGTCGGTTTGCTGCCTCCCGAGAGCTGGTAAGCCCGTGCCTCGGTGAAAAAAGCCGACTGCAGGAGAATGGAGAAAGGAAAGAGCTTCGCCGTGTCGTTCCGCTCCGGATCGTGCTATTCGCCTCAGCTGATGCGGGTCTACTGTGCCATGTGCCTTCACGATCTTTCCCCAACGTCCGTACATACCTAATACCGAGCTCTGCCCAACGAGTAAAAATTCTAAAACGTAATGAACCCACCAGAAAGACGGCTACGATCAGTTGGCAAATAATTCTCAACAGGAGACTCCAATACACTGACCACGTCAGCAGCAACTGCTGAACCAATACTAAAACTTGAAATACACGTTTAGCTGTGATATTCAAGATAGCTCCAGAACACTGCAGCTATACACTAATATAACAAAGAAGGCAACGGTGCAGACAGTCACAGTCTCTTTGAATTGACAGTTTGTTTATCTGCGAGTTGTGTCAGGTCTAAGCACACCTTCAGTACATTTTACGCTTACCTTGTGGAGAAAATTTATTCTTTTCCTAAAGCAATACAGAGTAAATATAGCTTTGCGCGGTTTTTGTAAAAAAAAAACACATTTCTCTTCGCGAGGAACAGTAAAAAGGGACAAGAGATTTATCCCATCGTGTGAAGATTTTGTTAGGCTTGAAACCACATTTCAGTGACATTGCGACTGGTTGATTGTTTTGATATACCGAACAGTAACCGATATGTAGGTAGTCAAATTTAACATGAACACTCCGTACATTTCACAAATAATTCAAAATTTTATACTAAGATTTTCTACAAATGATAGTAAAAAGCACGTTATTTACAGGAAGAAACCAGACTGCAGTTATGAGAGCCGAAAGGCATGAAAGGGAAGCAGTAGTTTAGAAGGGAGTGAGATATGGCTGTAGCTTATCCCTGACGTTATTCAATCTATACAGTGAGCAAGCTGTGAAGCAAACCAAGGAGAAATCTGCAAAGTGCACAAAAGTTCATTGTGAAGAAATACAAACTTTGAGGTTTGAATACTAGTGTGATTCGGTCAGAGACGAGAAAGGACTTGGAAGAACACCTGAACGAAATGTATGTCTTGAAAAAGAGTCAACAAAAGTAAAACAAAGGTAAAGTAAAACAATGGTAATGCAATGAAGTAGTATTCAGTGAGGTAATGCTGAGAGAATGAGATTAAGAAATGAGACACTAAAAGTAGTAGATGTGTTTTGTGATTTGAGCAGCAAAATAATTGACGAAGGCCGAAGTAGAGGCGACATAAAATGTGGACTAGCAATGGCAAGAAAAGCGTTTTCGAGAAGAAGAAACTTGTTATCATCGAATACAAATTTAAATTTTAGGAAGCCTTTTCTGAAGGAGTGTAACCTTGTACGAAAGTGAAGCAGTTCAGACAAGACGAGAATAGGAGCTTTTGAAACGTAGCGCTTCAGAAGAATGTTAAGATTATTCGATGGATAGATACTTAACTAAAGAGTAAGTGCAGAATCGAATCCGGAAGAAAGACATTTTTGGTACAACTTGATTGAAAGACGGGATCGGTTGATAAGCATCAAAGAATCGTAAATCTCTAATGTAGGAAAGTTGGAGGGGGGGGGGGGGATTACAGAGGGAGACCAAGGCTTGGCTACAGCGAACAGATTCAAATGAACGAAGGTTGCAATCATTATACAGAGATGATGAGCCTTGCACAGGATCCACTAACTTGGAGAGCTCAATCAGACCAGTCTTTGTAGTGAATGTTTTTTATTTTCATGACATCCTTTCATTGCTGATGATTTCTGGAAAAGAGACATAAAATACATTAAAAAAAAGGTAAATGTGATGTGCGTGAAGCCGAAGACCGCCGGTACACCAGAGTCTCCACCTCATTACCCATGTTCACACGTCAATGTAGGTGAAACTGTTGTGCCCAATGTCTTAATCTCTCTTACACAGTAAATTCCCTGTCCTTTTCTCAGAATTTTCACTGCAGAATTCAACAAGCTTTTATTTTTATATTTCCAATTATAAATACCAGGTATAGCCTATCTTTTCCGTGCAAGGTAAGGAAAAAACGTGCTATTACCGTGTCCTTACGCAACTATATTTAACAAAAGATGTATCATGTAGTAAGTCACTGGCTACATGGTACGTACACCAAACGCAAATAAAAGATCTAGTAAACCCGAACGTTTATGTGCGAAATGTTCGGAAAAGGACGAAGGGTAGAGGGCAATGTGTGCTGTAATAAAAATCTCTGTCACCTAGTGAACAACTATCACAAAAGAATTAAAAAAGTTTTCTGTGAACGATACAAGGAATCAAATAACGAAGCGAAAAGACGTCGTTTTCTTAGTCTACAATGCAAGGATGTACACGTAATGATGGGATCCTGGATAGGAACAATGTTCAGGTCACGCAGATCGCTCGTGGGTTGTGAGCACAACATGCAGCTAAACACGCACCTCTACTGCAAACCAGTAACAATTCAACAGGCAACGCACAACAATAATGAGAGCAGGATATTCCAAAGAAAGGTATGTCCCGTCACTTGTATAGGTAACATCTGGTAAGGAGCCAAACAGAGAGTTCATCACGAGCCTTCAAATTTCTACATGCGAAAAGGACAACGTGCAAAATTTTTGCCTATAGTTTCTGCTAGAGAAACAGGAGAGGAGTAGCTGATTTACAGTTCAACGTCCCTTAGACATCGCATCTAAAGCGAAGAGCAATTAGCTAATTGCGATGGAAAGGCCATTTTCTTCATCGTCGTCTCTGTATGCTTCGAGTAATAGCGCCGTGCTTCAGCGGAGTCAGAAGTATCGTCAGTATCCCACCAACATTTCACATTCCTGGGACGTACTGCCGCATAACGCATGTCTTCTCCTACACATCTATTTACGGCGTCTTTCCCTTCCACCTACAAAACAGTACATCAGCCTGAATGGCTTTCTGGTACTTTAGTAGGCGTATTACTACCTTAAGGTGGTTGTACGATAGCTGCATCTGCCAAGTGCGCCAGTTGACCAAGTACGTTTCGTGGGAGCTACACCCGCGAACTTACTAGAAAGAAGGTATTAATTGTCTGATAGCTTTCCTTCGACTGCGTATTGGAAGCGTGTTTAATTAACTTAAAGGTAATTAGTAAACCCCTCTCTTCCTAGATAGGCGCATACAACAATATTTGAATTTCTAGGATCGTGTAACGCAAGGAAATTCAACAGAATATCCTTTAGTAATAATACTGTTTCTTACTTTTAATCATCGTCAGCACCACTTAACAGTATGGGGGTCACAAAAGAAAGAAAAGACAATAGCACACTGCATGGCAGAGAATGAACAAACACGATTTTCGACGTACCGATCGTTCGACACTGGACGAACGCTCGAATTCCTGAATACGACCGACGGCCCAGTACCTCGCGGTTCATTACCCTCCCGGTAGAATATGAAAGTGTTCAATCATTGCCTAAACTGCAGTTACCTTTGGACAACCACTCTAGATGCCTTATAATTAAAAATGCTCATCGCGAAAGTTAGGCTGCCGATCGAAGTACATAAACATCTCTAATTCGCAGTTATCGAAATCAACTACTCAATTTCGCACATACGTTTCAGTCGGACGCCCACTGCTGGGGCGTGGGTACGGTGACATTTAACCGCGCCCTGTTCACGATACACTAGAGCCACCGCGGCAGTATATTTTACATGCGCGCACGGTATCAATAGCTTATGGCTCCCCGTACGCGATATTCCAGGGGGACAGTGTACGTATTACATGTGGGGTCTTCTGCGAACAGCGGATACACCCCTTGCACGGCCTGCACGTTCGCCTAACGTGTTCTGAATAGAAACGGCCAGAACACCGGAGCACGGCAACGAACCCTCAAGAACTGCCTTCGGCAGCCACAATCAAACACCTGTTTACCACAAGGAAGCAACAACCACTGAATTTCCCTGGAGCTTATTTATCGACTCATAACCACGTAATGTTTATTCTAGATGCGAAAATCTCTTCTCTTTCACCACAAATGCAGTGTGGTATTCATTGACATATGAGTAACACTTCTTGTTTTCCGCTCGGTTGCAATTTTTACGGACCTTCAATCATCGAAAATTCCAAATCGTTCCGTGATGAAGTGTAATAAAATGCTGAAATATTTGTGTTACGAAATCTCAGTAACGTAAATGGAAATGCGTAACATTGGTTATCGCTAAACAGAGAGGTTAAAGGGGGAAACTGAAATGCGAGGAATACTACGATATGTGAAATAAAACCTGCACAAAAAGCAGCCACAAGTGATGCAGAGAAGTGCAAATATGATCTCTTGTGTCAGAATATGGACTGCAGACATCACATGGTCAAACTTAGCACAGCTTAGTTTCTCACAATAAGGAGTCAGGCTCAGAACTAATCTACCTTAATTTTCGATAGTTTAGCCACAAATCTGTTTTACGTATCAACTGAAAACAGGCGGAAAATCAAAATACAAGTTTTTTGTCTTACAGCGTGACGCTAATAGCACATTTCATTACGCTGGACCGCCAACTAAAAGATTTGTTTGCAGAGACGGCAATGAATGGTAACAACGCTGATTAAAAGGGAATATTATGACTAGTATACACAAATTAAGAAATTCGAACAGATTTTAGTCGCAGTAAATGCATCCTCAAGGAACTCCCTTTGCAAGGCACTTTCCTTCCATAGGAACCTGGTTTATTCGTTGGACGAATTCTTACACAAATATACGGGAACCTTATTCTCTGGACAGGTGTTCGTAAGCATTTGCATTTCATAATCGAAATACAATTTGTGGCAAAATCGCAACTTAAAAATTAAATCACACAACGTCTTGGAGTTCAACACTTTTACACTGTGAGCTAACAATATTATGCCCCGTTGAAACGCGTCATTTCAGTTACACTCTAATATTGGAATTTTTGAATCAGCAGCTGAAATTAAGACAATTTGCTGTGTATACTGGCGACTGGCTCCGAATGAGCGACGTGGAGCAGTGGTTAAGGCACTTAATTTGCATTCGGGAGCAGCGGTGTTCGAATCCGCATTGGTCACTCAATTTAGGTTCTACGTTTACATACATATAAGGCAAGCCACCGTACGGTGCGTGGCGGAGGATACCGTGTACTAGTTCTAGACATTTCCTTTCCTGTGCCACTCGAAAACAGAGCAAGAAAGAAAACGACTATCTATCTGGTATCTTCGTGGTCCATACGCGACATGAATGTTGGCGGCAGTATCATCGTTCTGAAGTCAGCGGTTCTCTAAATTTTCTCAATCGTGTTTCTCGAAATGAACGCCGCCTTACCTCCAGGAATTCTCGTTTCAGTTCCCGAACCATCTCCGTAATACTTCCGTGTTGTTAGAACCTACCGGTAATAAATCTGCCAGCCCGCCATTGAATTGCATCGATGCCTTCCTTTAATCCGACCTGGTACGGATCCCAAATACTCGAGCAGTACTCAAGAATAGGTCGCAACAGTCTCCTGTATGCGGTCTCCCTTGAAGGTGAACCACTCTTTCCTGAAATTCTCCCAACAAACCGAAGTCGACCATTAGCCTTCCCTACCACAGTTCTTACATGCTCGTTCCATTTCATACAGCTTTGCAACACTACGCCCAGATATTTACAAGACTTGACTTTGTCAAGCAGGACACTAGTAATACTGTAACCGAACATTTCAGGTTTGTTCTTCCTACTTATCTGCATTAGCTAACATTTTTCTACGTCTAGAGCCAGCTGCCATTCATCATACCAACTATAAATTTTATATAAGTCATCTTTTAACTCCTACAGTGTCTCAATTACGACACCTGTCCGAACACCACAGCATCATCAATAAACATCCGCAGATTTTTTTCTATGGTTTCCCTTAATCGCTTAAGGCGAATATAGGGTTGGTTTCTTTGAAAAGGAAGCAACAGCAATTTGAATCTTGAATCTTTTTTGGCACGTACTGAAGCTACGTGACAGCTAAGTAGCTTTCAAAAATTGTTGAAACTATGGATTCAATTTCAAAATTTGTCAGAAGAAACAAGGAATCACATGCGAAGGACAAGTCATAATTGTGAAGAAGGGACACTACAGGATATTTCAAACAGATTTATCCAATGTTAGAAGACTATATCTTGTACATGAATGAAGATGGAAACTTGGGGTAAATACTAACTTGACCATCGAAGTTTATATGGTTGCCGGCAAGGCTCACCCAGTGCAGATAGCTTACCAATAGCAGTGAATGCTGCGACTCCAGATATGAATGCAAAAGTATGGCGTGAATCTGCTTGTCGTTTGGATGTTTGTCGTGCTTCTGGTGAATGGCGCACTGAACATTTGTGAATGGTAAATGAAAATTAGAATTCTAAACATAATTGTAAAATTCCGCGAATGATAATATTTAAAATAAAAAGTTTGTAGTCGTATGAGTGAGTTAAATATTACTCCAAGTTGCGTCTTCATTCATGTAGATTGTAGATAATATACAGAGTGTGAACGGTAGCTTTTTACAAGAGGGGACAGTGGTGTAGGTGAAGTCTATTAGATAGAGGGCACTTGCGTACTATAAAGCCGGAAAACGACATCAAATTGGTCTACAAAAGCTACTAAGCTACAGCACACAGGCGTCACGCGAATTTTTCAGTATCCGCTCGCTCTCTTACGCCACCAACTTAGCCGGTTATTCCGTTAACATTATTACGCATTTAACGTCTGTAGTGAGGGTAATGAACGAAAACGGTCTTTTTATGAACACCATGAAAACACGAATTACGTTTACAACTGGATCTAAACTTATCCCTCACGAGCATAGCAGTTTCGTAACAAGAGTGACCAGCAAACAAAACGGAGCTTAAATTCACACTAGCGTCAATTTTGCATTTTATAAGTGCAGAAACAAGAGGTTTTAAATATTCAAAGATGATTTTACCCAAATCTCGCACTGCACGCACGCGCTGAAACAGGTTGTTTTTGTAGGACAATTTTAGCCTGTTTCCCGGTTTGATAAACCCCAAGGGTCCTATATCTTTGTTCGTCTCGACTTCACCTAAACATTTGTCGTTTACGCCCTGCAGTCTTGTGAATTTGGTGACACGCTTTGAAACAAACTATAAATTGGACTTTTGCGAAAAAACCTGTGAAACTCATAATAATTAACAAAACAGTGGGTTTATACAGACAAAAAGAGGGTTCGCGCACAGTTCACTGTGTATAACTGCTGTCAAAGAGTAAGGTTCTCATATGTTTGCTGTTATTGTAAATAATTCACCTTTGCTGTATTGGGACAAAGATGAAGGAGCGCAATGCTTGAGTAGTGAATCAGATCCTTGACTCTGTGTTTAAATTCATCTGTGGATGACTTGCTAGTCAGTCAATTGTGCAGCGCTGGGAGATTCTGATTTGAGGCACAACAGCGAGCAGTTGAGGTTTTTTTTTGTGAAAGAGGCGTGATTTCTGTGAATCGGGAAAAAGCTATCTGGAATACTTTATTATGGAGATGTAAAAAAAACTTTGATCAAACTTTCTTGTTCTCCATATTGATGGAGAAGATTTTGGATGACTTTTAAAGGTTAGCTTGTAATGAGAGAATTTTGTATTTGTTAGAGTCTACTTATGTAGTTGTGCTGTCTTTTTCCCATTACTGATAGTTTGATGTCTCAGAAACGACTTTCTTAAAACCCGCTTCTGTGATTCATAGTAAAGTTTTGAATTTTTAGCATGTGTGCATTGCACGTTACGCCACACTAAAATACAAATCGTTTCTGACAAAAAAAAGAGTAGATTACCTTTAGATACTGCATCTGCCGATTTGTATTTGCTTTCGAGAACGTCAGTACTCCCGATACAAAAACAGCATGCTGAGCAAGAGGTAAGTTACTTTTAAAAATGGCTCTGAGCACTATGGGACTTAACATCTATGGTCATCAGTATCCTAGAACTTAGAACTACTTAAGCCTAACTAACCTAAGGACATCACACAACACCCAGTCATCACGAGGCAGAGAAAAATTACTTTTACTTCAGGGTAGCCGGCGGTCGTGGCCGAGCGGTTCTAGGCGCTTCAGTCCGGAACCGCGTGACCGCAACGGTCGCAGGTTCCAATCCTGCCTCGGGCATGGATGTGTGTGATGTCCTTAGGTTAGTTAGGTTTAAGTAGTTCTAAGTTCTAGGGGACTATTGACCTCAGATGTTAAGTCCCATAGTGCTCAGAGCCATTTGAACCATTTTTGAGCTTCAGGGCAGATCTCACTTTGCATTATTTAGCAAACAGTGTTTGGTCAGGATTCTCAGGTGTCGTGCTAGCAAGTATATTAATTCTAAGCGAACAGTATGGGTAATTTCAGTCAGTTATTCAGCGTAGAGCAATAATTTATTTTTGTGGATATTTTTAGACGAACTTTGCACTCCATATCACACAAAGTTCATAATGTACTTCGGGATGGCGCTACAAAAAGAATGTGTGTGAAATTTTATGGGACTTAACTGCTAAGGTCATCAGTCCCTAAGCTTACACACTACTTAACCTAAATCATCCGAAGGACAAACATACACCCATGCCCAAGGGAGGACTCGAACCTGCGCCGGGATCAGCCGCAATGGCGCTACAGTTACATAGTTTTCATTGAGCACACAATTAGTTTCTTTTGGTAGTTAATTAGACTGATTTTCTTATTACATATTTTGCATTTCATGAAGTTAAACGTTTAATTTTTCGACACTTCACATGCGCAACACAGAGCCAACCCATACCCAGTTTTGCTCAGCAACTGAATGCGTTATCTGAAGTACAGGTTACACGAGGAGAAAATTTTTGAAATCAATGTATCCAGCTTTCTCTCAAAGCTGACAAAAGAAGTATGCGGGCGGTGTAGTCGAACGAAAGTGTGATAGCCGAAATACTTAAATGTGCAGAACATTAGTATGTCCTTCCTATTTAATACACTTTAAGACAAAAAAAACGACGCACCACGAACGAATCATCCGAGTGGGCCGAAAATCGATACATGTGGTGTATATGTAGAGAGAAATGAATTATCATAACTTCAGAAAAACTGGATGGTTTATTGAAGATAAAGAGCTTCACTAATTAACCAAAATGAGCCAGTCATCGGGGCCCAATTCGAAGCTGGACTCGTCGCTGAAGACAATTTTACTCCAGTCACTGAGATTACAGGCGGAAGACGTAGTCTGGAGACGCCTCGGACACCTGACCGTTGCCCGCCATACGGCCCGTCAACCAGGAGTTTTGGTCTGGGGTGCCGTTTCATTTCATAGCAGCATCACATTGGTTGTCATCCGCGGCACCCTTACAGCACAACTGTACGTCACGATATTCCACACCCAATTTTGTTGCCCAACTCGGCAAGCCATCCTGTGCTTCTATTTCAGCAGGATAGCGCCCGCCTGCTCACGGCGAGAGTTTCTACTGCTTGTCTTAGTGCTTGCCAAAACCAACCTTGGCCAGCCAGGTCGACGGATCTCTCCCCAGCAGAGAATGTTTGGAGCATTATGGGCAGCGCCTTCCAAGCAGCTCGGGGTTTTGACAGAATATGGCACAATATCTCTCAAGACAACATCCATCAACTCTATCAGTCAATGCCAAGCCGAATATCTGCTTGCAGTCCAAAGGTGGATCAACGCGTCATTGGCTTGCTGAATTTGTGAAGCTCTTTCTCATGGATAATTCGTCCAATTTTTCTGACATCGTAAACATTTGTTTGTCTGTACATGTACATCACATCTACCGATTTCCGCTCCATCGGATGATTCCTTCATGATGCGTCTCTTTTGTCTTAGAGTGTATTACTATCATGTTTTGCCAAGCACCGAAAGAAATTCAGTTAATGTTAAAAAATATTTATGACAGAGGGTGTAACCATTATCAAGCCAACTCCAGTTCGTGAGGCCGCTAAGGCTGAAAAAGAACTGACTCGTGAAGCGTACTATAGGCTCACACACAATACGGAGTGACAGAAACATTCATTTTGGGACGATACCGCTGACTGTTGAACAACGCATGGTGTTTCAGCGAACCTAATCTCTGGATGGCAGCACACCAAGACATTCAATTAAATGAATACGTGGACCTACTTCATAAAATGCGCAATACACAACGGTGGTCTGATTATTAATGTGTCCGATGACATCCCCAAACTTAAAGCAAGAGCGTGTGCCGTGTGGAGAGAAGAGCAAACTCGACGGCAGAGTGGCCACCAGTACTATGTTCTTTAGCCTATTTCCCCCCTAGAGGTTCACGGTTTAAAAACTGGACTTGGGGCAAACATCAGGATGCGCTTCCATCACAGTACGTTCTACAGTCCCCTCCACATTAAAGTCGTAAATGTCTCCTCAATTTGTCTGACTCAAGCTCACAAGCTAATTTAAATCATACATCCTTTCGGCGTGAGTGGTATCGCAAGCAGGACGTTGCTTCACGCAAGATGCTACGCAAATTTAAACAATAGTGTCACCAACGTCCCGCATCAGAAAAATATATTACAATCATCGCGCAGTTTTTAATAAATCGTCACTTGCACATATAATTAAGTGTCTACTCCCATGGAGAGCGTCTGTGCCGTCCCGTGGATTGTCTGTGGGATGACAGGGCCATATGGACTAATTATTTACTGAGTATCTAAAATGATATAACCAAAGGATTACATAGCAATCTTACCTCAGAAAAGAAAAGCCAATTTACACTATTCTTTGTGTCACAAGCTCTTCAACGATATACAAAAAATATATATGTTGCCAGTTATCGTGATGTGTTGCTATGATCAAACGTGATACTATTATGCGAGACTACATTGTGGCAGTTTTAGGTGGGCAGTGTTATGACTATGGTTGCGTAAGATACCATTAGAGGTCGGACCGGAACTACTACTGTCAACCGCAGCAAACTATTGCCCTTTAGCTACTACCAAATGCTTTGTGTTCTTCAGTTTGTTTTTTGTTTGTTTGATGGTACATGTCTGCAGTGCTTGTACACACTGAGACCACAGCACCACAACAGCCTGTTAGAAGATCCAAAATAAAAATATGCAGCCCATATTAACTTTACCAATGGGCAATGCCGTTTTGTTCTGTCACCTCTAGTGACGGGCTAGGTAGGACTGTAGTGCAGGAATTTCAACGCACGCCAGGACTGTAGTCTTGTACAAGCAAACAAATAAAAAATTCCTCTATGAAGTTTCATTTTACAGCGGCGTGTACACTGATTTGAAGCTTCCGGACGGATTAAAACTGTGTTCCGGAACGGGACTCGAACAGCGACTTTTGCCTTTCGTGGGCGAGTTCCTATCGAGAAGAGGAGAACTTCTATGAAGTGTGCACGGCGGAGAGAGGTACTGGCGGAATTAAACATGTGCGGGGGTGGGGAGGGAAGGGGTCGGGAGTCGTACTTGGATAGTTCAGTCAGTTGAGCGCTTGCACGCGAATGGCAGACACTCCAGGCACGAGTCCCGCGCCGGCATACACTTTCAATCTGCCGAGAAGTTTCAAACAAAACATTATTTATGTTAATTTTTTCCGCGATGTCAAACAAACTTTATGACTGCAACTCGTCAGTTACGAAATAATGGCTGCAAAATATATTTGTACTAAAGGTTATTAAAAAAATTATAAAAATGCACATCAACGTTTGATTGTTGCTAGATGATTAAAGCGCCAGAACTCTTACCATTTGTCAAAAACTATCGAACACGACGATGCTGCCACTCTGCTCGTGTAGTTCCGTCGACCAATATAAGAAGAAGAAGAAGAACAAGAAGAAGAAGATGATGATGATGAAGATGATGAACAACCAGTGGTTGCGTGGATGATTCACAAATATAGAACAACTTTCATGGTGACTTGGACGAAGCGCGTAGAATGACAGCGGTCAGTACGCAGTAACTCTTGTTGGAGTCACTGGAGGGAAAGAACAGCAGGCCGGCAGCAGGTGAGCGGTGAGTCAGCTCTCAAGGTTGCTGCAGCGACTTGATTGCTGAATCGACCGTAGGCGAAAGTCCACGACGACACGGCAGTCAACTTGCTGTAGCCTCACGGTGGCAAGAGGCTTATACGCATGCATGATCGCGACTTCCGATCTCGATAAATAATAAACATCGATTTTCTCAAAACTTTCGCTCATGACGCATTGAGGCACATACGCACCTAATTTATTCCGTCCCCACAATATTTCCTACCATCTGTGGTAACATACTGAAGGCTGTATCTCACCTAACGTTCAGTTCCATATTTTTGTTTTCCTCAGGCTGACATGGAAAGACAAAACTACCCGTGTTCCAATTTACATACGAATGTCCTTTCCCAATAACCTCGTATACGCAAGAATCTTTCTACTCTGCACCTAAGTCAGTATTCCACAAATAACATGTGAAATTGTGGTAGAGTGTAATTTTATTGAACCCTTTGTTAGTCTTCTTCCCGTGCAATTCGCATATGAAAAGGGCAAGTAATCAATGTTCAAACATTTCTGCGCGCACCGTCATTAGTCTAATCTATGACATATTTCTAGATTCCTCATTTAATACTGGGTCTTCAAACTTTGCAACAAGACTTTTGAGTAATACTTCGCGTCCAGTTTCAGGCCTTTGTCAGTTCAAGTTTTTCAAGCATCTCTGTGTCGATCTTCCTTGGGTCACACAAACCTGTGACCACTAGCGTTGTCTTCCTTTGTAAATGTTCAATGTCTCCAGTTGGTTCCATTTGGTACGGATCACACGAATCTGAGTAATGTAGGATGAGTCGCAAGAGTGTTTCGTAAGCAAACTTCTTTGTAGAAAGACTGCATTTTCGCAGCATTCTGCCAAAAGACCGAAGTCTGCTAGCTGAACTATCTACAGCTGACCATTTGTGACTATTCGATAGCATATCCCTATGAATTGTTACTCCCTGGTATTTGTATGAGTTGCCTGATTGCAATTGAGACTGAGTGATGTCGTAAATATAGAGCAATAAATTTCTCCGTTTTCAGGTGTTTTAGTTTTATATTTCTGAATATGTAAAACACGTTGCTGATCTTTGCAGCATTTTAAAATCATACCATCACCTGTTTTAATATTTGTGCAGTTTTTCTTTTTCGGGCAGTACTTCATTACAAATAACTGCATCTTCTGCAAGATGTTTGAAGTTAATAGTATTATTGTTTGGCCGGTCATTAATGTACAACATGAACTACTAACGTCCAACACGTTTTCCGGTCGATAGAGAATTTTAAATTTCGCATTGTTTTTCACCCAAGCCGCACCGATGTCACTAACACTCCTCAAACAACTCAAAAAGTGAATACCTTTTGCCAAATTCTTCAGCGCTGACAGTGTGTGCAGCAGTACTGTAATCTGTAATACCATTGCTGAACGTATTGCTTCGTTTCACTGTGTTTTACTCGGACTCTTTAAGCTCGAATAAGTAATGAAGGAGCTCCTGGTACGTCGAGGACGATAAAGGAACACGCTGTCCAGCGACGGCAGATTTATTACGTAAAGCTGTCCTCACACGGGACGTCACAACGCGCGTGGACGAGGAGCTGGTGACGTCATACCGTGGAATTCTACGTTCTGCTGCAATACGGAGCGCGAAATAAAAAATCTGGCATGTTAGATTTTTGCCTTGTGGAGAGGACGTGGCCAATGACATGCGACATCATTTTACGTTACAAGCAGAACATAGGAGCCGCCACACGTTATGGCGTTAAACATTGTACTTGGGGATTTTCTTTCTCCTAGAATACATGGTACGAAGATAAGATGTTTCGAAGCATCGGCAAATTGAGGATCTCTCGAAAACGCGTCGTTTTAGCTATGATTTGTTATAGTAAAATTACTGGAAACTACATACCTGCAGTTAAATGCTTCCTGCAGTTTACGCATGTTTTTAGTACATATTGCAACGTGTGTGTTACGAAAGTACATCTTTTAACCGCCACAGCTCAATGACGATCTACCAAACGAGCGTCATTTGGTACAGTTTTCATATTACATATCAAATAGCGACAGGTATAGATGCAGTCTTCAGACAGCGTATGCCACAGTTGTTATGTCGAAGTTTGTAACGCATCTTCTAGCGACATGACTTCTGAACTGCGAAGAAAAAAGGAGCACGTTCGCGCCCACCTCCTCCCAATTTTTTTTCATCTTTCGTTTTCTAAAAGATTCTGGTTTCCCTCAAAAGTGAATGGTATTTATTATAAATAATGTATCTGATTCAATTCTTGTTGCAAAGGTCAACGACTGGAATGATCCCCAGTGACCATAAATCTTAAAGTGACCGCCAGTCTACGCCTGAAAGGAAACACAAGTTACGCACTGGAAGTTTTTGGTATTATGAAACATTCCGTAAGATGTATATACACTTATTTCTGGGTTTATGGACTGGCTCATGTTTGTATCTCGCTAGTAAACACCTTTTTCAATTATGGTGAGCAGCTTCGAAAAAATTTCCTCTTCCATTCGAACGAAATTACGAAATGAATCTCGATCTTGAAATCTGTGTGATGAAGTACATTATTTCAGATTGTTGGTCCGTGTGCAGACTTACATTTGACACAGTACCTCAGCCATATTCAATTTAAGATCTAAAATGGGATGACAATTAATTGGGTTAACAAATAAGTTCTACTAGGATAACAGTATGTATCTCAGATCGTTGTACAGCATTATGTAGTGTTCTTCCATCAGCAATTCGCTGCACAAGCCATCGACGAGTCCAGAATTCTCGTCGTGACTTTCCCCGCCTCTAATTTCGGAAACAAACTGTGTGGTTTGCGAACCAAATGGTGCCGACAACGACCGCTGAATAGCGCAGATCACGTTAGCTAGCTCTTCCTGTGCGCCGATAGCGCTGTCTCTGGTGGGATCAGAGGTTCCGTCCGCGTCAACGTTAGCTGCCTCTTCCAGTGTGAAGACGACTTAATGGAGGCTGGTTTCTACCCCGTGTACTGCCCCTCTCGTCGTGTTAGCTTGTGTTGCAATATTTCTGGCTTTGCAGCTATTATATTCATGTACAAGAAGCTCATCTTAAAAGGGGACCCTCCATATTGTAAATCACGGATTTTGATGCGCTTCAAATATGTTGTAGAGGCACCTACCCTGAGTACCTGGTTATCCGGATTCGTAGCAACGGGCCTTGGTTTTTGAGAAAATCGATTTTGAAGTGCATTGCGCGCTTTGCATACCCGGAACAGTACACATGTACCGAGCAAGTCAGCGTAGCGCAGCGCAGCGGTAAAGGTTCACGGCTACGGCGCTGGAGTTACCGTGTTCCAATCCTGCTCGTGTACTTTTTTTTTTTCAAAATCGACTGAATTTTTCAATTTTATTTCAAAGAATATCAGAAAACAGTGTAAAGTGTGCGAAATTATAAAGATATTCATTTGATTCTTCGTTCAACTCCTCTACTTGCGGATCTTCTTCTGGCTGCACTACTGCAGAAACAGGTACTTCCATTCCACAGAATTCTTCTAACACACGGCACTAGAGACGCTTTGCGAGCAACTGACGCTGTAGTTAGATGCGAACGTAAAGGAATGCAACTCGCATCCTCATTGGCCGCAACTAGGAGCCGGGGTTCCCGTTACCGCTAACGTTATTCACGGGAGAGGGGACGTTAATGGGCGGAGATCGATTTCTGGTAATAAGAGAAGCGACCGCTGTACGAACATTCGGAATTCCAACAGCGAATCACAAACGGAATGAATATTTGAAAAATTAAAAACTGAATACATCGTTATAATTTCGCACACCTTACACTGTTTGTTGATATTCTTTGAAGTAAAACTGAAAAATTCAGTCGATTTTGAGAAGAAAAAAAAAAGTACACGAGCAAATGGTTCAAATGTCTCTGAGCACACTATGCGACTTAACTTCTGAGGTCATCAGTCGCCTAGAACTTAGAACTAATTAAATCTAACTAACCTAAGGACATCACACACAACCCTGCCCGAGGCAGGATTGGAACCTGCGACCGTAGCGGTCGCTTGGTTCCAGACTGTAGCGCCTAGAACCACAAGGCCACTCCGGCCGGCGTACACGAGCAGGATTCGAACACGGTACCTCCAGCGCGGCAGCCGTGAACTTTTACCGCTGCGCTACGCTGAGTTGCTTGGGATATACGTAATGTTACAAGTATACAAAGCGCGCAATGAACTTCAAAATCGATTTTCTCAAAAACCAAGGCCCGTCGCTAATAATAATAATAATAATAATAATCATACATCATTGACAGAAAGACAAGAGCAATCATTCGGGAAACATTAACTGACACAGTCTCCAAGGTTAAATTTATGGGGGATATCTCGGAACCATTTGAAATCCAAACTGGAGTGCGACAGGGTGACGGACTTTCACCATTACCCTTTAATATCATTCTTGAAAAAATTATCAGGACATGGGAAAAAGAAGTCAAAGGAATCCAAATTGGCATTAGAAAAGATAATAGATTCAATGTGAAGTGTTTAGCTTTTGCGGATGACCTTGCAATCCTCACAAATAATAGAAAAGAAGCCACTAACGCCATAGAGAAGTTACACGAAATTGCACAAAGCACTGGCCTGCAAATCTCATATGAGAAAACCCAGTACATAGAAAGAGTGCCACAAGACAAATTGCCTATTGTGACAACCCATGGGAAAATCGTACAAGTACCACATTTTAAGTACCTGGGAGAAATCATCCAGCCATCAGGGATCAACCTAAAGGCCAATGAGGAAAGAATAAAAAAAACTACAGAAAGCATATAAACTCACGTGGAACTATTATAACCTAAAGTCCATATCCATTAACGCAAAATTGGGCCACTACAACACTGTCGTACTTACGGAGGCACTGTATGCATCTGAAACAACACAAATAGGTGGGCAAACTAAAATCAAAGAAATAGAGAAACAAGAAAGGAAAATTCTCAGGAAAATTTTTGGCCCGATACAAGAGCAAGGAATCTGGAAGAAGAGACCAACATCAGAATTATATAAATACACAGACAAGATTACGGATACAATAAGGAAAAGAAGAATGCAGTTCTACGGACATATCCACAGGATGAATGAAAACAGAATTTCAAAACGAATTCTTAAAGTCATCAACTCAGGCAGGGGAAAAACAAAATGGATAAAAGAAGTTGAAGAGGACCTCAGACAAGCACACATAACAGTAAACGATGCAGAAAATAGAACTGAATTCAGGAACATCATCAAAAAACATAAATTTGACACCACAACACAGAAGAGACCAGGATGCAAATGGACAGCGGAGCGAGAGAAACAACACAGTGAACACATGAAGAAAATTTGGGCTCAGAAAAAAGACAAACAATCATCATAAAGGAATTCAAGTTCAAACGCTCTCTTAATTGGGAATAATCGAAAATAATAATAATAATCATAAACAGATTGCCAGGTACTCAGGGTAAGTGTCTCTACAACATATCTGAAGCGCATCAAAGTCCGTGATTTACGGTATGGAGGGTCCCCTAGTCAGAGCAGAAGTAGCAAGTGAGGTAACTTGGTGTGAGGTACCAAAGACAGATCGTTTGATCGGTACGGGTATCGTGAGAAAGACCGCATAAATTGTGGTCCTCCTTCGCGATTGGCCGCTGCGTTCGGAAGTTGCGCGCCAAAATGATAATCTTCTGTTATTAATATTAGACAAACCCAAACAGCATATTTACTTGCAGTTCAAATTAAAGTATCTCTCAATAGCGTTTTATCATTTCATTATTTCACAAGTATTAATAACCATAAGAATAGAAAACAACTGCTAAATGAAATGGCAGACGAAGCACTTCAGTGATCGGATCGCGCCTAACTTGGATGGCGGGCGAAGTGGTTCGGCTGTAAGATCAGGGCTGGTTCGGCAGTGTCGGAGATTGTCTGCCGGGGTAATCAGCTATGACTTAATTTTCAACATCTAGTTTGTAAATGTGAGAGCTGGTCCGGCAGTCTCGGAGGATAGAGATGATGTTTGCTGTGGTCGGTGTCAGGTAGGACTTTATTTGCAATTTCTGGTTATTTGGATTTGTAATTGAGAACAATGTCATAGTAATTATGGAAATACGCAATTCATTATTTTGTTGAAGAATGGAAATTATTTGTGACTCTAAAGTGGAATGTTATGGTGCAGCTTCTCCTTTTGCCGGTAAAAAGCGAGTGGCATCACACATAAACAAACTTGTTGGGAATTTAATTATTCACATTATATCAATTCCTCACTAAGAGTTTCTTACAGCCTCAAGACAACGGATTCACGACCCTGCATGCTGTTTTGTGCGCCGGGGACAACAACTACAGAAGACTGCAGATTGGTGAACATTTATTAGAACTCATGCATTCCACTCAGGGCGGTGGAAGCAAATAGGCTTCTCGCGTATACCGCAGTCTTAGTACAAATGAGATCAGTTACACGTCATCTGTGGTAACACAGAGAAGATATGAAGGAGGGAAATTTTGGAGGGAAGGGGATTATCATACGCACGTATATATCATATCTCCCTCTCTAACTCTGTTTTTCAACTTGCCGTAGCCCATCCAATAGCGATCAAGCGTCGGCCAATGCACCCTTCTATTTTTTATTATCTTTTCTATTATTTCACGGGTAGTACTTTTATAGTTGGGTCTGTAGCCGATTTATAAGGGGTAAAATATGTCCTCCCTACTTCCCGGTTCGTGCCTCGCTCCAGCGTGTTGTGGTCTTCAGTTTCAATACTGGTTTGATAAAGCTCTCAACGCTAGTCCGTACCGTGGTAGTCCCTTCACCGTCTGAATAGGTACTGAAACTCACATTCATTTTAGTCTCCTTACTGTTTCCTCGCCTTTATCTCTCTCTAAAATTTCTACCCGCCACCCTTCTATCCAATATCAAACTGACAATTCCTTGATGTCCGCTTGTGCTCTATCAACCAATCCCCATCCTTTAGTAAAGTTATGGAAAGACCAATACGTTATTCTGATCCACGAGTACATCGTAAAGACGGGGGATTTTGCTGATCAATATTGCTGAGCGCTCGGGCCAACTACAAGTAGGTGGATATATTTGTATTGTAACGAGCCTAGCAGTATCCGTAGGTGCTGGGAAAGATAAAATTACCCGGCACCCAGCTGTGTGAGTAACGACAGCAGGGCGACAATACTGGCCACCAAAGAACGTCAGGGCGCCACAGTTACTTAACGAAAAACGAGATTTATTGTCTGTAAGGTCCGATCGGTGCTAAATGGAAACCACAGTAATAATCAAAAATATTTTATTTGCAACATTTAACTACACCTTCCATATACTCCTCTACAGAGTCGCCGTTCCGATTTAGACATCTGTCTTAGTGAGTCTTTCCGACACGCTCGGCACGGAAGGCAGCCGCCTGTGCCTTCCGCCAATTCTCTACTCTGGTCTGCAGCTCGTTGTTTGTCTCAAAATGCTGTCCTTATAGCCAGCGATTAAAAACGTGATCAGAAGAGATGGAAATCAAAATAAGCTGAATCCTGTATGGTGTGTGACCAAACACGCAGCAGGAGCGTCTTTGTTGCAGCTACAGTGTCCGGCCGAACACTGTCATGCAGATGGTCAATGCCTGATAACATTCCTCTTCGCTTGTTCTGAACTGCCCTCTGTAAGCGATTTTCTCGAATCGCCTGATCCATTCGCTGAACAATATTATCGGCTGATACTCGCTTCCTTCCTTGACCCCCTACATAATGCTACAAAGTTCCTGCACCTCTGACGCACTTTACTGTCAGGCATGACAGTTACGTTATGTGGGATGCATGAAATCAGGCGGAACCGCTCAGCACAAAGAATTCAAATGATAGCACGCACTTCACACTTGGCGGGAGATACTATTGTTGTAAGCATCTATACATGCTCACTGTGTGCTCAGAACTGACAAATGTGCAGTGACACAACCGACGGGCATATTAGAGACAATGCGCAAAACACATCGTATTTTCAATGCAGAAAAAAAACCAGCCCCCGTATTTATGTACTACATGAAATCGCTGTATTGTATTCTTGATAGACTGATGTGGATCAGTCATTCTGCGGCATGTCACTTTTGATTCAACTGGTATTTGTGATATTTGAATTGAAATACTTGCATTACTTAAAAGATAGCCATTGACATTCGAGACACACTACTTGTATTGTTTGATGTACAATATATTGAACGTAAGTTACAACAGTTTACTGATTTTCCTTGTAGCTTGAAGTGATTGTGTCTTGAATCAGAACTGTGACTTTATTTTATTGGTTCATTATATGTTGCAAAGCATTTGATTTTATTTAAAAGTAATCACAATCTGTGTTAGATGCTTAATCTGTGGACTTAATTATTATTCCTCGAGAATTGAGATTTATACAATTCGCATGTAGGATCCAACTGTCCACGGAGTCTGATGCAGAACGTTTTAGCCGGGACATTATTATGATTATTCAAGGCGCACTCACTGGGGATTTATTTTAGGCCCCTATTGCTAGCGATCGCACCTGGACCAGTCTTAACATTCCTTGGGCGTCCAGGATCGGGAATGTACGAAGTTAGACAGACATTATTCATCTTACACTAGGCAGGCCGTCACAAACACATTTCAATAGCTTCTAGCCTCCCCTCCTCCTCTGAATTGTTTATCGTCCACCTTTCACTTACGTGCAAGGCCACATTTTATTTTATATCCTCCCTACTTCGCCCGTCATCAGCAAACAACATAACTCTATGTACTACATTTAGTGTCTAACTTCCTAATTAATTCCCTCAGCATCGTGTGATTTAATTCAACTACATTCCCTAACCACTATTTTATGTTTGTTGTTGTTCATCTTACAATCCGTAATTAGAACGCAATCCCTTCCGTTTTTACTGCTCTTGCAAGTCTTTTGCCGTCTCTGGCAAAATTGCAGTGTCATCAGCAATTCTTCTCCTTGAACTTTATTTGCCTTTCCAAATTTTTCCCTGGCTTCCTTCACAGCTTGCTGAACGTACTGATAATATATTATCGGACACAGGCTACAACCCTGCCTCACTTCCTTCTAACTGCTCTTTCCGTTTCACGTTCTTCGATCTTTTTAACTGCAGTCTGCTTTCTGTGGAAGTTGCAAATAATCTTTCGCTCTCTGTATTTTATCCCTGTTACCTTCAGAATTTCAAAAAAATGGTTCAAATGGCTCTGAGCACTATGGAACTTAACTTCTGAGGTCATTAGTCCCCTAGAACTTAGAACTACTTAAACCTAACTAACCTAAGGACATCACTCACATCCATGCCCGAGGCAGGATTCGAACCTGCGATCGTAGCGGTCGCTCGGTTCCAGACTGTAGCGCCTAGAACCGCACGGCCACTCAGGCCGGCTCAGAATTTCAAGCATATACTTCTAATCTGCCACAGATTCTCAACAGCACTGATTTTATCTGATGCACGTCTTGTTCTATACGTAGACAATGCAGCACTGTGTACCTACCACTCAGTATCTACAAAATGTCTTCATTCGCTGTCATATTTGACGAGCGTTATCGTTTCGGCGTCACGTTCCACGTCATTAGCACAACCAGTAAAGGTTAGTTTCTCCGACTTCAAGATCCAATTGTAGACCTTTCTTGACAATGTAGCGATTACCTCGGTGGCAACATTACAGCAAGTGCAAATATCTAAAACACGCTTTACAAAAATTGCCTTATGGTTAGCAGTCGTAGGAAAATGAAGCAAGACGCATCTTTGCGTAGAAGAGGTGTTGTGTCCTCAACATTCAATTTTCGCTGTTTTCTCGACAACTCTAAGGGATTACGTAAGCTACATGCGCAGCACTGTTTACCCAGGCAGTTCTCAGTCCCTCGTCTGTCGAAAGTGCCACAGGTACATAATTTTGAGCGCTAGTTAGTTGCATGTTCCATGAATCATAATAGTGGTAATTTGCTACGATGTGTCCGTGGGATAACAAATAAGATACATTTTCTTTGTGAAAACATGTCTGCTTGCTGACCATTTACGTAATTGCAATTTTACTTTAATCCACAATAAAATTTAATAACCGACAGACAAATATACACAGAAATTATCGATTCGGAAAGTCATCTATGGACTCGTTCCACACGATCATTGCGGTATGAAGTTCGGCAATTTTTTTGTCAGTTTTCTGCAGTTTCGCTATACTTCGGAAACTACAAGGAAATGATTCGTCTTATTCCTTGTAATAATTTATCTGCATTAGATACTAGAATTACTGGCATCAAGGAATCTCAGCAGTGAATTTAGAAGGGTCGTACGAAATTGTGAAATACCTGCCATCGAGAAAAGAAATGCTAGCAAAGCAGTCACTACAGCAAATTGAGTATACTTTCACGCTTAAACGCCAAAAATGTGCGATTACACGTACCTGTGATAAAAAATTATCACGTGCAATTCGCT
Organism: Schistocerca americana; assembly: GCF_021461395.2. Classification (NCBI taxonomy): domain Eukaryota; kingdom Metazoa; phylum Arthropoda; class Insecta; order Orthoptera; family Acrididae; genus Schistocerca; species Schistocerca americana. Next base: position 360,741,770 of record NC_060122.1, on the reverse strand, counting down.
GCATATGTTCGTGTAACACAAAAAGAAAGATTACGAGAAGCGTTCAATAAATAACGCAACACATTTTTTTTTCTGAAAGCGGATTGGTTTTACTCAGGATTTCAATACACCATATTATTCCCCACACTTTTGACTACAAAATCTGTTTTTCAACATAATCTACGTTCAATAGGACGGCTTTACGCCACCTTACCAATAAGGCCTTATGCTCACACGGTACCCCCTCAGTGATGGACGTCGGAGCCGACGTCTTCAAGCATCTATAACTCCCCCCCCCCCCCCGCTCCTCCCCCCCCAATCATTCCATTACTGCTTCCCACGGGGTACAACCTTCATTGAGCATTGAGTCAAACAGATGAAAGTCGGAAGGCGCGAGATCCGATCTGTAGGTGAGCTGATGAAGAACAGTCCAATGAAGTTTTGTAAGCTGCTATTGGATGAGCAAACTTCCGTGAGGCCCCGTGTTCTGACCGAGAAGAAGAAATTTGTTTGCATTTTTGTGGAGACGAACACGCTGAAATAGTTTCTTCAATTTCCTGTCAGTAGCACAATACACTTCAGAGTTGATCGTTGCACTATGAGGGAGGACATCAAACAGAATAACCCTTCAGAGTCCCAGAAGACCGTCGCCATGAAGTTACCGGCTGAGCGCGCGGTTCTGAACATTTTCTTCGGAGCAGAGGCGGAGTGGCGCCATGGACTGATGTTTGGTTTCCGGTTCGAAGTGATGAACCCATGTTTCATCGCCTGTGACGATTTTTTGACAGTAAATTGTCACGATCAGACTCGTAACCCGCAAGCAATTCCGCACAGATGGTCCTTCGTTGCTGTTTATGGTCTTCTGTTAGGTAGCGGGGAACCCAGCGGGTATCCACCTTCGAGTACTCCATCTGGCGGACGAGTGTGTCAGCACTACCACCAGAGACGTCCAGTTGTGCAGCGGGGTGTCTGATTGTGATCCGTCGATCAACTCGAATGAGAGCGTCCGGGCGTTCCAACATTGCCGGAGTCACAGCTGTGTACGGCTGCCCGGCACCGGGGATATAGGGCAAGTTTGCGCGACATTGATACGAAGACGACAAGCTTCTCGCCCAACGACTCGCCGTGCTTTTGTTCACTACGAAATCCCCGTAGACACTCTGCAAGCGCCTAAGAACATCTCCGATGCTCTGGTTTTCCGTCGAAAGATACTCAGTGGCAGCTCTCTGTTTGTAACGCAACCCTGTTAAAGATGCCGTTTTGAAGGCTACGTATAGCGCCGCTACCAATAGGAACCTCATGAAAGTATGAGGGCCGAAGGAGATTATTCCACGATGTCTCATAACAAATTACGCATTTTTTCAACCGAAGTTAACCGAGAAAAAAATGTGTTGCATTACTTACTGAACGCCTCTCGTAGCATTCAACGTCACGTGATCGTCATTACAGCCGTGGCGTACTCTAGGGTAAAGTAATGATTGGAGAATGAAGTGTGCGATGCCATTGATACAGAAACTGACCACGCATTCGAATTAATCGACACCTCGCTCAGTATCGTTCACCGTAGCTAGTCCATCCCCTTCCTTGGTTCTTTTTGTTGACAAACTTCTAACGCACAACTAACGAAGATACCACCAAAGAGAACCAATTTCTGAAATCTGACATGGAAGGACAGGGCAACTGGACATCGCAGCGAGCCTGGGATGATTTACAGAATCTTGCACCAGAATACAAAACAAGAAGAGTGTAATGGCGTGCTTCTCAGCGTTCAACAGCGTTGTTTTCATTTTACGCACAATATTTCGACAACCGAATCTGATTTCTTCTTCAGGTACTGCGATCTGTGCTGTCACGTGCACCGGATGAACAACTGGAAGCACATCATTAACCAATCACGCCGAGGAGACCTGAGAGATCACAAGAAGAGAGCAGAATCTTCAGTAACGTGTTGTGACAGGTAAATGCTGAAGATAAGATGTGTACCTCGGGCAACTGATGAAGAGGTACTCCACTGAAATGAAGAGAGAAGAGCTTTATGGCATCACTAGATTAAAGGAAAGGATAGGTTGGTAGAACGCATCCTGAAAGTACCAAAGATAGTTGCTCGATTATAGGGGGAAGTACCTGGAATAAGACAGGAAGGGGGGGAGGGGGAGTGGGCGGAGGAATAGCGAAAATTAGCGAGAGGGATCAAAGTCTGAATACAGGAAGCAAGTTCAAACTGGTATAGGGTGACGCAGATGAGGTGAAGAGATTTTCACGGGAAACAGTGTGGAGAGCTCCCTTAAGCCTAGTCTTTGGACTGAAGGTTCCAATAAGAACAAGAACTACTACTACAATAATCGGGCAGGAATGCAGGAAACATTCCTTCAGCTTAGGAGTGACGTGCCCGCCACTGCGGTACTGTCGAAAGGAAGGAAGGATGGAAAGAAGTAAGATTAGGATTTAAGGTCCTGTCGACGACGAGTCATTAGGGACGGAGCCCAAGTTCGGATTGGGGGAAGAAATCGGCGGTGTTTCGGTATTTACCATTAGCGATCTAGGGAAACCAGGGGAAACCTAAGTTTGGATGGAAAAACGGGGACTTGAGTCGGCGTGGTCCAGTGTCTTACAACTGCGGCACCTCGGTTGGCAGTCTTTCTCTTCCCTGGCACACCGACTCATTGTTAATGCAGCATTCAAATACGAAATGTGAGGAGCTGTTTGACAGTAGTACAATTTTGTGTTTCAGTAATAGAAACAATGTAGCTTTAACAACTACAAACAGAATTTTTACATTTGCAATTATTTGTCGGCTACGTTCTCGCTGATAGCTTCTGAATTAAGTTACATCCACTACATTCGTTTGTTTGCGCAGTCTTCATGTTTCATACATTTGCGACCGCCATATTATGCATTTCTTCGTTGTTTTCTTCTGATATGCCTGTGTCCACTATTTGACCCATCTTTGATCATTGATTATCCCGTATCATGTTGCGAACTTTCTCGATGTTTTCATTTGTGTTGCTGTTTTAGGTCGTCTTCCATGAACTTCACGCTGAAAAGAAGTATAGCCCAGGAGCGGATTAATGAAGTTTTGTGGGTGGGGCCGGTTGCCTAGAAGAAAAATAAGACCCAGAGGACCTCTTCTTGAAAGTTAAGGAGAAAACTTCAAAAACCAATGTTTTAAGCTTTTCTGATACTTAAAGACAACAAACAATTTCAGAAATGTTTTTATTTCAGACAAAAGTTTTAAATTTCTTGAAATTCGCAACCTTTTTCTGAGTAACTTCTTTTATATAATTGTTAACACAGAGCAACATATTCATAAGACTTTTGTTAACACAAAGTTGATAAGCAAATTAGAAGAAAATAAACTGAAATTAAAATAAAACACTTTTGAAACTGTAATCCTTAATTTCTTTACAGTTATATTTTTGCCAGTTTAGTTCATAAATATGTATACTTATACTTTGAAAATTATAATAGTAAATCGTGCCGCTGTTGTAAATCGGGAAGCACTGTCAATATTTGTCGCCCATAATTCAAACACGAGGGGGAGCACAAGTCACAAACACAGGCAGTACATTCTCTCGGTCCACAAAGTAAAATGGCTTGACGAATATTGAATTAAATGGCTAAATCGATTGACCAAGACTCTAAATTCGCGTGCTTAACTTTGGCACAGATTACAAAAATTACCATTTGATTGCAATTTACTTTAACTCTCGGAGGGGCGATCGCCTCCCCCCGCCCCCTTTAATCCACCATTGGTATGGCCACATTTTAAATTCTGTCACTTATTTCTTAACTGTTGAAAACGAGCAAATAGACTCACTGTAACCTTTAGTTATGGATACATTTCCAGCGGCCTAAACAAAGAATTTTATCATGACACGATTCTGTACTTTATTTATTTCAAAGATACCCATAAATTTAAAAAGTTGCATACACGATACAACTTTTTCATACAAATCGAGCTGACGCTTGCATTACTTGCCCAAGCGTACAAGAAAAAAAAAAAAAAAAAAAAAAACTTAATTTCGTCAATCTAACGTCACTCTGCCCTCCTACTGGTACATCATTCAGGACATTCGGAATCAGGCAAATAAAGTAGACTGTCATTCGCTGACATCGGACTGTTGGTCGGGTAACTCCGGAAGCCGGCGTGTCTTTGTAGGAGAGCGCGATGAGTCAGCCCCTGCAAGATGACCTCCTTCAATAGTGGCCTTCCATTAATCAGTCACATGCCACCACCCAGCTTTGTAGCTGCTTTTTGAATAAAGCGTTTTCTCGATGTCAACAGTGATTTTACCAACAGAGCAGATCTTTCAGGAAAGATACACTAAAGATCGTCTTGAAGGGAACTATGTAAGGATACGGATATTTTACAGCACCGCAGCACGCACATTATCTCGTGAAATTTGTTGTAAATAATTCATAACAATCAACTCGGAAGGAATAACAATGTACCTGCAGCACCAGAATAAAAAATAATATTACGTAAACGGTCACAGATTTTGAAAGCAGTACAGTTCCATCCTTCCTGAGCCACGGCAAATTTTAACAAACAGTAACGAATGTTGTAAATGCATAACGGAAAACTCAGACAAACGCCAAGTCAAATAAAGTGTCTTCCGGGCATCTTCTCCCGTTCCACAAGTCAATTACTATTCAGAAGCTTGTAGATTACGTCGAGTAAAAGGATAACGTACACACTTCGGTTAACTAAGTATTTTTTTGTGCCATATAATTTAATTTGTAAATTTTTAGCATGCAGACGTATTAAAATCTGAATTACGGTGAATTGTTTACAAATTGTCTCATTTCAGGCCTTAAGGCGTGTCCTACTAATGGCCCTTGAATCCCGTATTCTGTCAAACTACACAAAATTCAAAATTCCAAAGAGGAGCCAGTTTTACGGGCCGGTTGGAAGAGGGTGTGGGAAGCAGTCTATTTAGTTCCTGAACTGTGGCGCATATCGGAAGTCAAAAAGTGTCATTCAAACTTGCGAAAACTGGTCGTGTTACTGGGCGAACAAGTGAGGAACGGAACTGTGGCATCTTCGCGGCACTTTGTAACATACTTCTAATACCTAGTCATCGCAATACTTTTAAACATCACATATCCAACGAGTTTCAAATTCTAAAGTGCAATACATCTTCCGCCGGCCGTGCGAAACAGTGCCATTAATGTAACAGTAGATACTTGCTTCCCCTGGAGCATGTATTACAAGGACTGCCAGGTTATTCGGTTTATCAATGGGCACAGTGTCTAAGGTTATAACGGACTACATAAATCAAGAGAAGGCACTATCAGCTGACGGGAAGAGTGGCCGTTAATTACTCTTAATTGAGAAGGATCACCAAACAACGAGACGAATAACTGCTACTATCCGAGTGATGTCAGAGCTCAATGAAAATACTAAAGAACGCATTTCAAGGAATACAGTCTGTTGTAAGCTTTGCAAAGTAAACAAACTCATTCATTAATGAAGAGAATGTTCTAAAACGGAAATGGTTTAAACTATGGGAAAAACAAAAAGGTTCTAAACTTCTAATGTGCATGTTTTGCCCTATGGTTCACACGCATCTTGTACAGGGTACTGTATACACGGTCGAAGTAAGCAAGAGGTAAAACTAACGGGAGATTATCTGTATATAAGAGAAAAAAATGGCTCTGAGCACTATGGGACTTAACTTCTGAGGTATATAAGAGATCGGAGGATAGGATAGATAGGATACAAACATCGAATGACAATCATAATTTAGGTCAGACCAGGAGGCGTGTTTGGACAGCCTAACTAATGGTTACACCGATCACTCATGAAATGCATGGGTTTTTGATGTGTCACTTCAGATACGTACCAACGTGATTACTTCAATAAGTGGCGTGATTCAATAAACTATTATGTGGTGCTCGGCGGATGTTGTCCCAAGCCTTCAAGGTCGAAATTATGACACCACTTTTAAGCTACTTTATGATACATAAGCAAACCATCGGCAGTCATCAAGGTTACGCTGAGCACCCACTGCCGGCCGCGGTGGCCGTGCGGTTCTAGGCGCTCCAGCCCGGAGCCGCACTGCTGCTACGGTCGCAGGTTCGAATCCTGCCTCGGGCATGGGTGTGTGTGATGTCCTTAGGTTAGTTACGTTTAAGTAGTTCTAAGTTCTAGGGGACTAATGACCACAGCAGTTGAGTCCCATAGTGCTCAGAGCCATTTGAACCATCTGAGCACCCACATCTTGCTTCAAACCTTTCAAATCTGTGGCTAGAATGCCTTCTTTGAGATAGGTATGAACTTATATTTCGGTTATTTTATTAATGAAAAGAGTTTACATTTTTTACTAACAACTTAAATAGCAGCTGTTAAAAGTGAAGACCGCCAACTCAATGTAAGCGTTACAACGTTACATAACATTTTATTGCACTCTTTTAAATATCCCTGGTGCCTGTTGCGTAATGGTACAGGGAGTTGGGCCATAACAAACACATTCTTTCCAGTTTATACTGAGGTCTCACGCACGAATGACTTTGTGCAATCCTATAAGGCAAAATCCATAGGGGTGAGATTATGCGAACGCATTTTCGATAGGACAGTATATCACAACCTAATCCAACGGTGAGGTTGTCTGCTGTTCACAGTAGTTAACATCAAAGTGGGCATATGTACAGTTGTGTTGGAACCACATCTTCTCACGGGCAATAAGTTGTACAGTCTCCAAAAACAAAAGCAGCACATCTCGAACGAGTAGGACGTAACGTGTGATTATGAAACGGGATATTAGCAACCGTCAAGTTGATAGCCAATCGTTGCTAGTGATGTAATATGAGAATGAAATATAAATGTTTCACTGACATAGCTACTGTAGTAGCTGAAAACAGTCACAGTTGAAAGAGACCTCATCCGCGAACATTGGGAACTATTCGGCACTGCTGTACTACGCCGTGTAATCTACTGACAGAACTCTGGATTCAACATTATTTGGCCTCATTGCTTGCACACGTTGTTTGTAATAGGTATGTAGTTGCCATCCTAATTGAATTCGTCAAAATGCGCATCTCAATACCAAGTTTAATGATGTCGGTTGATTTTTTTTATATATATATGATCCAACACCACCCACTCAAATTCTATTTTGCAAACAATTATATTTAGAGAACTTTGGTGCGCTCTCTGTGGTTTGAACCATTTACTTTTTCTTAAGTTTCTATCCACTGACGATAAATTTCATCGAGATAGGCTGATGCTTGTAACATAAACTCTTCTCTCTACATTTGTTCGGTCCTCCGGGCGCGGCATACTGCTGCCACGACTAATGTCCGATCTCTGACATCCAGTCACGAATTTTAAACACTGGTCAAATCAACGCCCCCAACGACATTACAGGAACACAAGCAAGTTTACAAAACAGTGCTTCTCACATATTACCCATTAAATACCTCGTACCTCCTGGAAGGTTACATTCCAACCACTGATTCACTGTCTCGAAATCAACAAATTAGAGCCGCCAGCGTCTGAATGGTTCTGATGTAAAGATATGGAACACACTGTGTGAGTCATAATGATTAACATGGGGTACCTGCAACCACTAGGGCATATATACAGGGTGTCTTTGTTAAACATGCAAAATTTAATAACTTGAGAAGAAGTTGAGATATTTACTGATGGTATGTTTCCACAACTATGGTACACTATGTGATCAAACGAATCTGGAAACCCACGAAAATATACGTTTTTCATGTTAGGTGCATTGTGCTGCCACCACTGCCAGGTACTCCATATCAGTGACCTCAGTAGCCGCTAGACATCGTGAGGGGCGCCCCGCGGAACTCACAGACTTCGAATGTGGTCACGTGATTGGGTGTCACTTGTGTCATACGTGTGTACGTGAGATTTACACACTCCTAAACATCCCTAGGTCCACTGTGTCAGATGTGATAGTGAAGTGGAAACGTGAAAGGAACGTACAGCACAAAATCGTACAGGCCAACCTCGTCTGTTGACTGACTGAGAACTCCGACAGTTGAAGAGAGTCGTAATGTGTAATAGGCGGACATCTATACAGACCATCACACAGGAATTCCAAACTGCATCAGGATCCACTGCAAGTACTATGACAGTTAGGCGGGAGGTGAATAAACTTGGATTTCATGGTCGAGCAGCTGCTCATAAGCCGTACATCACGCCGGTAAATGCCAAACGAGGCCTCGCTTGGTGTAAGGAGCCAGCCGGCTCGGACGCGCTGGGGCCGGCCGCTGGCCGGTCGGTGGGGCGGGTATGGTGAATGGCCGGTGAACGTCATCTGCCAGCGTGTCTAGTGCCAACAGTAAAAATTGGTAGGCGGTAGTGTTATGGTGTGTTCGTGTTTTTCATGGAGGGGGCTTGCACCCCTTGTTGTTTTGCGTGGCACTATCAGAGTACAGCCCTACATTGATGTTTTAAGCACCTTCCTGCTTGCCACTGTTGAAGAGAAATTCGGGGATGGTGATTGCATCTTTCAACACGATCGATCACCTGTTCATAATGTACGGCCTGTGGCGGAGTGGTTACACGACAATAACATCCCTGTAATGGACTGGTCTGCAAAGAGTCCTGACCTTTGGAACGTTTTGGAACGCCGATTTCGTGCCAGGCCTCAACGACCGACTTCGACACCTCTCCTCCGTGCAGCACACCGTGAAGAATGGGCTGCCATTCCCCAAGAAACCTTCCAGCACCTGACTGACCGTATGCCTACGAGACTGGGAGCTGCCATCAAACCTAAGGGCGGGCCAAAACTATATTTAATTCCAGCATTACCGATGGAGGGCGTCACGAACTTTTAAGTCATTTTCAAACAGGTCTCCTGATACTTTTGATCACATAGTGTAACTCAAAATGTTCTTCGTGCTCCTAATACATCACGATATTCGCACCCATAGTGGAGATACAACTAATCTTTATTCCAACTCTCTGCAAGTGTTTTGCAGCATTGCAGATGCGATAGCTACACGAATGCGATGGCGAATATCGGGTAGATCACGATCTGGTATCTGATACACTTGACTTTCTTGGCGAACCTCCACACGAAAAATATCAGGTTATGTCCACCTTTTACACGGATAAGAGCGGCGGCGCGTAGTGGCAAAGAAGCAACGGGGCCTTGGTAGGTCGCTGTAGGGAGTTGGCGCCACATCTGCACGCACAGGTCACCTAATTCCCGTAAATTCAGGGGTGGGGAGGAGGGGGGAGCGATGAGCTCTGACGCCACATTGAATATCACATCAGACATGGTTTCGACGATTTCAGGTCTGGCGAGTTGGGGAGTCAGCACATCAATTGGAACTCGCCACTGTGTTCCTAAAACCACTTCATCGCAATCCTGGTCTTCTGACATGGCGCGTTATCTTGCTGAAAAATGCCGCTGCCATCGTGAAACATTATCATCATGAAGGGGTGAACGTAAACTGGTACCACTGTAAGATACTCCTTGGCCGTCATGGGGTTTTGAACGAGCTCCACTTGACCCCTGGATAACCACGTGAAAGTTCCCCAGATCATAAAGCAGCCGCTGCCAGATTGTCTCCACCCGCAGTACAGGTGTCACGGAGCGTTTCCCCTGGAAGACGAAGAATTCGCGCTCTCCCATAGGCATGATGATGGTGTCGGGATATCAGACCACGCAATGCCCTGCCACTGCACCGACGTCCAGTGCCATTTCAGTCGAAGTTGCTGATGCCGTGGTGTTAACATTGGCACATACATGGGTCGTCGGCTGCGGAGGCCCATCATTAGGAGTGTTCGTGTGCTCTACACATCAATGAAGTCTGATGTTACTTCCCCCACATTCGCCGCCTGTCCTGTTTTACCAGTCTGCCCAGCCTATGGCGTCCGACATCTGCAACGAGGGCTGGCAGCCCAGTCACAAGACATCACGATTTGTTTCAGCTTCATTTCGCCACGTGTTGAAGACGCTCACCACAGCGCTCCTCGAACACCCGACAAGCCGCCCAGTTTCCGAGCCTCCAGGCCGTCACAATTTGCCCTCGGTCACACTCAGACAGATCGCGCGTCTTCCCCATCCTACACACGGACAACAAGCTCACTGATACTACAAAGCACTGAGTGCGTTGTCTGACTAGCAGTCATTCCTAGCCACGTGACGCTGCTATCGCTTGGACGGGTTTATATTGATAGTAGCTCAGTGTTCATAATATTCTAGCTGATGATTGTACGTTATCATGTGTCGTGGCTTTTTGGGTGATATGCCTGTATACGCAATGTGCGAGACTTGCACCACCTGGTCTGTATAGTGGTTTCTCGTTGTTGTCGTCGGAAATTAGTTGTATTACAGTCTGAAAGTATTTTACAAAGTGCAGTATCAATTAAGTACAATGTCCCATTTGCTTTAAAAGATTAAGAACACGAAGAGTTACAACAAACTTGCGACATCATATAATGAGAAAACTTAAAACTTAATAATTGATTCATAGTTTACAATAAAAATAGAAAGTAGCTGATCTGTTGCCTGTGTTTAACATAATATGCCCTTATCGGACTGTAGCCTTTCAAAATGGGCAAATTAACATAAAAAAGAGTTCTTCAGCCTCAGTGTTCACCATTTAAGACGAACTACTCGCAATAGCCAAACAGTGGTATGATCCTCGATTACAACATGATTTTTGAGCAGAGTTTTAAAAAATTACGTAGAATCTGTAGGCGAACACAGTTGATTTTTTTGTAGTATTCAACCGTTGAGAACTTTTCATGAAAAGCAGCGACGAACGCTGGACGGATTAAATTTTCTTTTATTTGCCTATTTAATTTAATATTTTGATTGTATGTAATCTTTGTTCGATTTCTTCGTTTATTGCAGAAAATAACAGGAATAAAAATCTGAAAATCCGTTATTTCAGAAACCGGTTACTTTGAGAGGCTTTCCCACTCACGTTAATCCGGTGTTAGGAATAAAATATAACCGAAAACTGGTAGTTTCAGTGACAACCGCCATCCCTACTGTTTCATAGGGATTTTAGGGTGTACCAGGACTGCGGAAATGTACCTGAAAACAAATCAAAAGCTATACAACTTTATTATTTCGATGCGATAATTAAAACTATATGACAACCTTTCGTGGGGGTTCTGGTGTGCTGACATCGCAATGGTCTTTACGTAACAAATGAAGCTCTGATGATGAACCCCGAACTTCTAATTTGTACATTGGCGAAGTAAAACGGTGGAACTGGATTCTTATTAAGCTTTTTATCATTAAATTTTCAGTTCAGTCTCGTGATGTCCACTGAAAGTAATTCTCATCTATTTTCTATCAAGAATGAAGAACAGTACGCTGGGGTTAGTATCGTCATCTTCCTGCCCATGTGAAATAACGTTACAGTATTTTAAAAAGATGTTAAATCCAGCGAAACTAAGTTCTCCAGGAAATCACAGTGCATTCGCTGCAGTGCCTGACAATACTGTCCGAAACGTAGGGCGTCTCAAGAAGCATCTGGCACGGCGGCAGTGGTGTGGAGACTGCAATCTCTCAAGTGGTAACTCGGCACTCGTTAAAAACAGCCCGCGGCCGACCTTGACGCCACTGCGGATTTGCGAGTGTTTACTCAATTGGAGCGCGCGCAAAAATACTTGAGCTCGTAAGCAGAGCGTATTTATTGGTCCTGGAATTAGCTGACCGACTTGCGCAGACATGGTGGAGGCGTCAGTAGTCGTACAGTGCCTTCTGTCACACTACCTGCAACACTTGCGCGTTACGAAGGTTGCCTACCTGTGAACAACAGCCGTGACACTAGAGGCCTACAGAGGCGAATACAACAGAAACGAGACAGGACACCACGCGAACACAAACAGCTGCCGAACCACGAAGGAAAAAGGTATTTTTCACATTAACAAAGATTATCAGAGGTGAAAGAAAGGATAAGTGACGGATATCTGTAGTGTGTAGCTCAATCACTGAATCACAAATGTTTATACCATCGCAAGATAAATAGTTTGTACGCACTATTTTCTGGACACCAGTGACACTTTCAGCAGTCGCTTGCTGCTTTTAGAATTATCTTTACGCTGCACATTTACTATCCGTTTTCTTAACTCATTGTCGGGCCTGGTGGTCTATTGGTGAAGTGCCTAACTGGAAACCGAGAGGTCGCAGAACCAAATCCCTGCCGGCTCATAGATATTTTCAGTCTCACTGTAATCTAACCTTAACCTCTCAACGACTTGAGCAGCCACCAGGGATGACATGTGGTTCGGATTCCACATTAAACTGCAGGTTAAACTTTCCTCCAGTTGGATAACGGGAGTAAGTTACGTACACGCAAGTGCCGAAGAGGCGTCCGATAAAAAGACTTGCACTCTGCCACTGAGCCACAAACAACAACTACTACTACTCTGATCAGCTTACTTAATTAGTTACTGAAACGGGTAAAAGAAATAAAATTCAAACCAAACGCTTACAGTTATTTGTTTAATTCAGTTGATACTTATGGGCACTTCAGTCCGGAACCGTGTGACTGCTACGGTCGCAGGTTCGAATCCTGCCTCGGGCATGGATGTGTGTGATGTCCTTAGGTTGGTTAGGTTTAAGTAGTTCTAAGTTCTAGGGGACTGATGGCCTCAGATGTTAAGTCCCATAGTGCTCAGAGCCATTTGAACCATTTGATACTTATGGCTGCGAGTGGAATACCATTCCTTGTAGACACGTTGGCCACCTGCGTCGATACACCAACGAATCTGGCAATTCATTCACAGTGTGATCATGGACAAGTCCAAATATAATAGCTCCTTCCGACCATTCCGTCACGTCTCCACGTCGAGCCATCTTACTACGCTGCTTCCATAGTTCGACTGTTTCATACGCAACACTTCACTGCACGATGAACGAACGACGGCCTGAAACTAGCTGCACACTATCTACAGCACTCCAGAGTGAACAGTGTCCTCTTTAAAGGGATTGACTAATATTTTATCGGGTAGCTTATTAAATCATTAGCTAAGTTAACGAGTTAATATAACACATAGTAGTAATACAATTAAAACTGAATGCGGACAGGACAGAAGCTGAAGCAATGAATTAAAAATTTTGCCAGGGCCGGGACTTGAACCTCGACCTCTTACTTACTAGGCAGATGTGCTAATCATAACATCACTGTAGGACTGTGACTACAACATCTCCGCGGACAACCTTAGTCCAATTCCCTGCCTAACACAAACTTCAATTCACATCTTCAGCACATTTTCCCCTTCTTAAAATACACTCCTGGAAATTGAAATAAGAACACCGTGAATTCATTGTCCCAGGAAGGGGAAACTTTATTGACACATTCCTGGGGTCAGATACATCACATGATCACACTGACAGAACCACAGGCACATAGACACAGGCAACAGAGCATGCACAATGTCGGCACTAGTACAGTGTATATCCACCTTTCGCAGCAATGCAGGCTGCTATTCTCCCATGGAGACGATCGTAGAGATGCTGGATGTAGTCCTGTGGAACGGCTTGCCATGCCATTTCCACCTGGCGCCTCAGTTGGACCAGCGTTCGTGCTGGACGTGCAGACCGCGTGAGACGACGCTTCATCCAGTCCCAAACATGCTCAATGGGGGACAGATCCGGAGATCTTGCTGGCCAGGGTAGTTGACTTACACCTTCTAGAGCACGTTGGGTGGCACGGGATACATGCGGACGTGCATTGTCCTGTTGGAACAGCAAGTTCCCTTGCCGGTCTAGGAATGGTCGAACGATGGGTTCGATGACGGTTTGGATGTACCGTGCACTATTCAGTGTCCCCTCGACGATCACCAGTGGTGTACGGCCAGTGTAGGAGATCGCTCCCCACACCATGATGCCGGGTGTTGGCCCTGTGTGCCTCGGTCGTATGCAGTTCTGATTGTGGCGCTCACCTGCACGGCGCCAAACACGCATACGACCATCATTGGCACCAAGGCAGAAGCGACTCTCATCGCTGAAGACGACACGTCTCCATTCGTCCCTCCATTCACGCCTGTCGCGACACCACTGGAGGCGGGCTGCACGATGTTGGGGCGTGAGCGGAAGACGGCCTAACGGTGTGCGGGACCGTAGCCCAGCTTCATGGAGACGGTTGCGAATGGTCCTCGCCGATACCCCAGGAGCAACAGTGTCCCTAATTTGCTGGGAAGTGGCGGTGCGGTCCCCTACGGCACTGCGTAGGATCCTACGGTCTTGGCGTGCATCCGTGCGTCGCTGCGGTCCGGTCCCAAGTCGACGGGCACGTGCACCTTCCGCCGACCACTGGCGACAACATCGATGTACTGTGGAGACCTCACGCCCCACGTGTTGAGCAATTCGGCGGTACGTCCACCCGGCCTCCCGCATGCCCACTATACGCCCTCGCTCAAAGTCCGTCAACTGTACATACGGTTCACGTCCACGCTGTCGCGGCATGCTACCAGTGTTAAAAACTGCGATGGAGCTCCGTATGCCACGGCAAACTGGCTGACACTGACTGCGGCGGTGCACAAATGCTGCGCAGCTAGCGCCATTCGACGGCCAACACCGCGGTTCCTGGTGTGTCCGCTGTGCCGTGCGTGTGATCATTGCTTGTACAGCCCTCTCGCAGTGTCCGGAGCAAGTATGGTGGGTCTGACACACCGGTGTCAATGTGTTCTTTTTTCCATTTCCAGGAGTGTATCGAGGTACGTATGTGTCCAGGAAAATGCAATTCCATGAGATCAATAGATCACCTACGCCTGAGGTACGGGCAGCATTTTGCCACTATGTACAAAGTTGGGATGCTATTCCAATGTCGGAGTGCCTCGACAATATTGACGATTTAGCAAGGGGAGAGGGGAAACTAGGCTGAAGGTGTGACTGTATTTTGTGTTAGGGAGGACACTGGACTAGGATAGTCACTGCAGCTGTTGTAGCCGCCATGCTACGGCAATATAGTGATTAACACATCTACCTAGTAAGCAGGACACCCGTATTCGAGTCCCGGCCATGGCACAAATTTGAATTCTATCTTATCGAAGATAAGGTTAAGACTCACATGTCTCCAGGAAAATGTAATTCCATCAGATCAACGAATGCGTACTGTTATTTGTTTATTTCATAGCACTCACGGTTAGGCCTATTCTAATATGTTCGCATTCAAAGCACAAGGAAAGTTTGCAACTCAAATATTGGGCACTTGTTCCTATAATTCTGGGAAAAAATTACATTATGCTAAGAATTTTGAGAAAGTTAAACATTTAAAACCATATTTCTCCAAGGAGCACAGCAATCCTACCACAATGGGTCTTCGAATGGGTCTTTACAATGGTCACTACAAGAAATATCAGCCCAAATTAACTTTCTTAAAACAGTCTATTATATGCATGGGTAATGAGAAATACAAACAACAGCAAATCAGTCACTTTGTCGATGTGTGGGTGTGTTAACTGACGGAAAAAAACAAAAGATTGAAGAGAAATTCGAAAATCTAATTTTATTCTTTTTAGCACATTTTCCTCTGACAGCTGCGCGTCGTGCTCCTGACTATGATATCTTGGGCCAACTTCGGACGGAGGCACATGTAGCAGTCTGCCCTAGGACGTAGCCTAGTTCTGCACGGAGCACTTCGAAGCACTGCTGAAGATAGCGCAGCTAAAGAAACTAGCTTACCCACTTCAGCAACCAATACATTTCTCGCTATTTGCTGTGGTATCCAATTAAGTGCCACGGCGTCTCTTAAAAACGACAGCTCTGTGTGCTGCTGGAGATGTGGAAGCAACGTGTACACGGCTTATCACATTCCATTCGCCGCTATGACTTTTATTGCCTGCTGACAAAGACCCACATTTCTATCTACATGCTGGCTCCTCAAATCATGCCGCACTAGTATTTCTACCACTGTGCACACCAAAGACCGTTTTCACACCCGCCCACATTGTTCAGCAGAGCATAAATAAAATATAGCGTTGTCCTATCGTGATGGCTGTCAGTGTATATCGAGCGATCAATCATCAATGAGGCAAGCGCATGGGAGGGGGGCAGCCCTATCTGTCTGGCAAGTTTACAGGCGACGGAGGTGAGACCTGCTGGACGGTTCAGCAGTACATGGCTGACGTCAAGATGCCTAATATGTGAAGAAAAATGGGAGGCTAGCTGTCGAACACTCCTCTACAATATCAATAACACTGGTCAACAAGTAAACTTTTTTCCTTCATCTGTTTTGCACGCGGCTGAACTTGCCTAATTTCGAGATACTGCATTCAGAGGTGCGACCAGATTTTCTCTATCACGTCACATTTTTAGATAAATAATAATAAATTAAAGATTTTATTTCCACAACTCGGTAAATATTAATAAAACCATAAGACAATATTTCGTTTTTATCCACAATATTATGGAAGTTTTGTTGCTGTTATGCTATAATACCGCTTTTAAGCTCCTTTACGGTACACAAAAAAATCGTCGATCTTCAAATTACGCTGAAAACAAACCCCCCCCACACACCACACACACACAGAATTTCTATTTTCCAGTATGCAGACACGCAACTTGTTGTACAGGGTGTACGTAAAGTCCGGGAACACTTTCAATTATATATTGCGCAAGAATTACACATCTTAAGAGAAACTCTGAATTTTTTTATTTTATTTTTTACAAAGATTCGATATGTGAATCGTGAGTGACCCGGCGGACGTCAATAGGTAATCGAATTTTTGCCATACCCGTCCCAGCATGGCATCGTCGACTGCTGCAGTCGCTTCCGTACTCTCTCCCGGAGCTCTGTTACATCACGTGGTAGAGGCGGTACATACACCAGGCCTTTAATGTGTCCCCACAGAAAAGTGTAACACGGAGAGAGATCGTGTGATTGGGGAGGCCATTTCGAACTCCATCACACACAAAGCTCGTTCCGCATCTGAACTCGCCATATTTGCGACTAGCGCTGACTATTGGCAAATTACCAAATTACGCTGTGGCGGTATACATGAAAAAACTTTCAGGGTTTCTCTTCAAAATCACATATGTATGATATCTGTACAATGTTTGGTTCTTGTGCAATAAACATAGTGTTCTCGGACTTTATGTACACACTTTATTTTAATATATAAAACGTAACATAATAAACACTAAAAAAATGATATATATATATATGGAAAACATTACGTTGTATCGCGTCTCTGAGGGTACATTCTCATTCTACATCACACACTTGAGGCAGAATGATTGTTGAAAAGTGTAGTTTGTAGAAGTCTGAGGCTAGTCAAATTTACTTGTCGTAGACGTAAATTTTTAATTATCCGAAATAAAAAAATTAGTGGATCATATGCTGTGACTTAAAAATTGAAAATTTGTTGCACTACTTACTGGTTTAGATGCTGTTTTTACAAAACCAGCTATCTGGTAATAAAAGTACCACGTGGTGGAGTGCGGTGCGTTGCTCTAGTGATCTTCACAGCCACCCACACTATAAAGCTAAACATCTGACACATCACGCACATGACGGCAATAACTAACACTGAACCACATATACAAAGGCCTGAACGAAAAATTCACACACCAGCCACGACGATGAATGGTGCTTCCGTTCCGCAACATTTCTCTTACCCAAGCGAGTTTCTGGAAGCATTCACACCACAGAAGCTCCTCACGCATCTGTTGCTCTCCGCTTCTCTGAGTCCGTCTACTCTTTCCTGCATTACAGCAGTTTCTTCGCTGTTTTACATGCTATACTTCTTGCTCTGTCTATTTATTGGAAGATTATTGGTCTTTATATTATGCATGACTCACATGCCCTATCACATCTCAGTTTTTCTTGAAACGTTTCGCCCTGTTCTCGTATTCACGGAAGCCCACATGATGAAGGCTATTTTTTATAATAATAATAATAATAATAATAATAATAATAATAATAATAATAATAATTATTATTATTATTATTATTATTATTATTGGTATTATCATTATCATCTGTAAGGATGCTTGTTCATGTACCCCTTCCTTCCTCGCTCCATTCACTCTTCTCAATCACTTCTGTGATTGAAAGTCATACCCCGTGATCTAGGCCGCCGGCACGGTAGCTCAGCGTGTTCGGTCAGAGTGTTAGCAGTCCTCTGTAATAAAAAAACTGAGCTAATTGATCAACAACGAACTTAAGCGGATGTCTTACGACGTCCGCGCCGAGCACGTGCAACGAACAAAAGCGAACAAAATGAGATTAAAAAAAAAAAGGGTAGCGTCTTTGATTCATAATCAAAACGTCTTCGGTCCCGGGTTCGATCCCCGCGGCTGCCTAAATTTTGATAAAATAATCAGCATTGGCGGCCGAAGACTTCCGGCATAAGAAGTCAGCCTCATTCTGCCAACGGACTTGTCAAAGAGGGCGGAGGAGCGGTTAGAGGTTCAGGGCACTCTCTTGTCCTAGGGGTGGGAAATTGCCCCTAAAGGCTGAAGAATCAGCAATGATCAACGACATGAGGATGCAGAAGGCAATGGAAACCACTGCATTAAAGACACGTAACGTGTATCCACAGGACATGTGGCCTGTATTTGAAGAAGTGTCATGATGATCTCTCCATTGGCGAAAGATTCCGGAATAGTCCCCCATTCGGATCTCCGGGAGGGGACTGCCAAGGGGGAGGTTACCCTGAGAAAAAGATTGAATAATCAACGAAAGGATAACGTTCTACGAGTCGGGGCGTGGAATGTCAGAAGCTTGAACGTGGTAGGGAAACTAGAAAATCTGAAAAGGGAAATGCAAAGGCTCAATCTAGATATAGTAGGGGTCAGTGAAGTGAAAGTGGAAGGAAGACAAGGATTTCTGGTCGGACGAGTATCGGGTAATATCAACAGCAGCAGAAAATGGTATAACAGATGAAGGATTCGTTATCAATAGGAAGGTAGGGCAGAGGGTGTGTTACTGTGAACAGTTCAGTGACCGGGTTGTTCTAATCAGAATCGACAGCAGACCAACACCGACAACGATAGTTCAGCTATACATGCCGACGTCGCAAGCTGAAGATGAACAGTTAGAGAAAGTGTATGAGGATATTGAAAGGGTAATGCAGTATGTAAAGGGGGACGAAAATCTAATAGTCATGGGCGACTGGAATGCAGTTGTAGGGGAAGGAGTAGAAGAAAAGGTTACAGGAGAATATGGGCTCGTGACACGGAATGAAAGAGGAGAAAGACTAATTGAGTTCTGTAACAACTTTCAGCTGGTAATAGCGAATACCCTGTTCAAGAATCACAAGAGGTGGAAGTTTACTTGGAAGAGGCCGGGAGATACGGGAAGATTTCAATTAGATTACATCATGGTCAGACAGAGATTCCGAAATCAGATACTGGATTGTAAGGCGTATCCAAGAGCAGATATAGACTCAGATCACAATATAGTAGTGATGAAGATTAGGCTGAAGTTCAAGACATTAGTCAGGAAGAATCAATACGCAAAGAAGTGGGATACGGAAGTATTAAGGAATGACGAGAGCAATAAGGAATAGCGCAGTAAGCAGTACAGTTGAAGAGGAATGGACATCTCTAAAAAGGACCATCACAGAAGTTGGGAAGGAAAACATAGGTACAAAGAAGGTAGCTGCGAAGAAACCATGGGTAACAGAAGAAATACTTCAGTTGATTGATGAAAGGAGGAAGTACAAACATGTTCCGGGAAAATCAGGAATACAGAAATACAAGTCGCTGAGGAATGAAATAAATAGGAAGTGCAGGGAAGCTAAGACGAAATGGCTGCAGGAAAAATGTGAAGACATCGAAAAAGATATGATTGTCGGAAGGACAGACTCAGCATACAGGACAGTCAAAACAACCTTTGGTGACATTAAAAGCAACGGTGGTAACGTTAAGAGTGCAACGGGAATTCCACTGTTAAATGCAGAGGAGAGAGCAGATACGTGGAAAGAATATATTGAAAGCCTCTATGAGGGTGAAGATTTGTCTGATGTGATAGAAGAAGAAACAGGAGTCGATTTAGAAGAGCTAGGGGATCCAGTATTAGAATCGGAATTTAAAAGAGCTTTGGAGGACTTACGGTTAAAAAGGGAGAAGGGATAGATAACAGTCCATCAGAATTTCTAAAATCATTGGGGAAAGTGGCAACAAAACGACTATTCACGTTGGTGTGTAGAATATATGAGTCTGGCGATATATCATCTGACTTTCGGAAAAGCATCATCCACACAATTCCGAAGACGGCAAGAGCTGACAAGTGCGAGAATTATCGCACAATCAGCTTAACAGCTCATGCATCAAAGCTGCTTACAAGAATAATATACAGAAGAATGGAAAAGAAAATTGAGAATGCGCTGGGTGACGATCAGTTTGGCTTTAGGAAAAATAAAGGGACGAGAGAGGCAATTCTGACGTTACGGCTAATAATGGAAGCAAGGCTAAAGAAAAATCAAGACACTTTCATAGGATTTGTCGACCTGGAAAAAGCGTTCGACAATATAAAATGGTGCAAGCTGTTCGAGATTCTGAAAAAAGTAGGGGTAAGCTATAGGGAGAGACGTGTCATATACAATATGTACAACAACCAAGAGGGAATAATAAGAGTGGACGATCAAGAACGAAGTGCTCGTATTAAGAAGGGTGTAAGACAAGGCTGTAGCCTTTCGCCCCTACTCTTCAATATGTACATCGAGGAAGCAATGATGGAAATAAAAGAAAGGTTCAGGAGTGGAATTGACTCGCTATGACAAAAAAGGCATTTCTGGCCAAGAGAAGTCAACTGATATCAAATACCGGCCTTAATTTGAGGAAGAAATTTCTGAGGATGTACGTCTGGAGTACAGCATTGTATGGTAGTGAAACATGGACTGTGGGAAAACCGGAACAAAAGAGAACCGAAGCATTTGAGATGTGGTGCTATAGACGAATGTTGAAAATTAGGTGGACTGATAAGGTAAGGAATGAGGAGGTTCTACGCAGAATCGGAGAGGAAAGGAATATGTGGAAAACACTGATAAGGAGAAGGGACAGGATGATAGGACATCTGCTAAGACATGAGGGAATGACTTCCATGGTACTAGAGGGAGCTGTAGAGGGCAAAAACTGTAGAGGAAGACAGAGATTGGAATACGTCAAGCAAATAATTGAGGACGTAGTTTGCAAGTGCTACTCTGAGATGAAGAGGTTAGCACAGGAAAGGAATTCGTGGCGGGCCGCATCAAACCAGTCAGTAGACTGATGACCAAAAAAAAAAAAAAAAAAAAACCTCCACCTTCTTAACTCTTCACCAGTTGTCAGCAGTGGCATGCGCCGGGTACTGGTTTGTTTCCTAGCCTCTTCTCCACAGCTCCCGTTGGTGGGAAGCCTTAGCATTGAACAGTTGGATTGTTACAGTGTGAAGTATGGAAAACTGCGCAGACGGTCGGTCAATGCGATTTAAGCAACGTGCAGTCATTGAATTCTTGACAGCAGAAGGTGTCGCCCCCAAAAGAGATTCATCAGAGAATGAAAGCAGTTTATGGTGACTGTATTGATGTGATTACTGTGCATCGTTGGGCGAGTACGTTTAAAGATATTGAGGTGGGAACATCTGACCTGCGTGACAAAGAGCTGGATGTCCTGTGACAGCAACCACCGAGTTTCACAAGCGGAATGTTGACAGATTGATTCAGGACGATCGTCGTATCACTCAGGGAGAAACTGCAAGTTCCCGATAATGAAAGACCATCTGCGGGACATCATTATGCTTCTGATGAAGGCGCTGAGAGAACTGCGAGAGTGTGGTAGCGGACACAGAGTGTCGACTTCTTCGGTGGCGGCTTCAGAAAACTTGTTCATCGTCGGCAGAAATGTATCCAATTGGCTGGCGATTATGCGGAAAAGTGAATATTGGTAGTTAAAGATCACATTCTAAGGAATATTTCTGCGTTTGATTTATTAAAATATTCTCATCGAAACCCAATTAACGAAGATGGAGGCATTAATTTTCATTCAACCCTCGTAGTTAAAATACACACTTACTGTCTGAGAAGCTTGTAAGGATGTTGCAAGGTAGGATGTGCAGAGAAATAATTTTAAAAGTTCGATACGGTACGCCGTTTCCGAGTTCATTAGCATTGGATTTAGCCAATCAGGCCGTTGCGCCCACAAATTCAAGCGGCTCGCCAGATGCAGTTAGTCAGTTGTTCTCATAGCGAAGATGACACCGTATAAGACTACTCTCAGCCAATTTTTGTACCGCTCTCTTTTAGGAAATCAAACAGAACACGTTTGGCGACACCATCTCTTGCGGACTGCTTGAATTTGCGCTCGCGATAGAGAGGGAGAACGCGCATGCTCTTCCTCACATGCTTTTAACCAAATATGTTCACATCATAGAGTTATAGACTTACAAAGTAAGTAAAAAAGTAATATTTATAAAATGTAATTAATACTTACTGACTGCTTGTACAACCCTCTTCCCATTTAATTCCAAAACATCTGTTTTCTCATCAGAGATTTTCAAATAATTTGCTGGTGTTTTCATGTTTTAAACAGAAACTGCATACAACAGCTACTGTACAGTATTTTGTATGATAAGACACATTTTCATAGTAGAGCATCGCAAATATTAAAATTTCTTCGCTATATACATCACTGGATGAACCACCTCCACCCAAATTTTAAATATGCAAGCAATTAAAGCATTTGATACTTACCTTATGCATTTACTGGCACATGTTTGTAATACACTGACAGCGCCTAACACATACACCGCGGGCGATAAAGCTTCCGATATGGTGTCTAATCGTACTACACTATACACTTATCAGTCTAAGCTAAGATCAATCATTTGTTCTCTTTGAATAACGCGGCTTCTAATAACAGAGTATGAACAGCTGTCGTATACATCAGCTCAACTGACAAGAGAAATAGCGGAAGTTATACAACTGAATCACTTTCTTACCGGGTACATCAGCGAACTATGTCGATCGGCAGGTTACTCGGTCTGTCAACAGACAACAAAGAATTTTGAGATAAGTTTCAAATTTTGGAAAAGTTATATTGTTTTGAACATAAATTCGCAAGACACACAAAAATATGCAACACTACGGAGACTACATCATTTTAGCAAAAATCATTAATTAAATTTGGACAACACAAAGCTTACATTAGAATGAGCAGCGGAGTTAATAGATATAATATTTAAGAAAGGAAAGAAAATAGTTCGTAACAATTACAGAGGAATCTCCCTCTTGCTGGTGAGGTATAAGATCTTGTACATGGCACTTCTGAAGATAGCTGAAAGAATAATCGACCCACGACTAGGGGAGTATCAAGCACGATTTAGAAAGGGGAGGTCTTGTGCAGGGCAAATACTGAACCAAAAAAGATAACCGAAATGAGGAAAATCAAGAACTTGAAATATGTGACAACTTTTTTACATCATAGAGGAATTTGGATTCCACAATAAAACAGCAGAAACTTTTAACAGACACAACATCAAAAAGAAATTAGTAAATACAACCAGGAGTAAGAAAGGGACATGATTTGTAACACTTTTTAACTGTGCGTTAGATAAAACAGTGAGAGAATGAAGAAAATATGTCAATACTTAGGGTGTTCAACTAGGAATAAACCGAAATAAAATCAATATAGGTTGCCTAGCTTTTGCAGATGATATGGCATCAGTTACTGATTCATTGGACAGATCCAAAGATCACAAAACTACAGAAACAAGCAGACAAAATAAGACCAATTATCATTTGAAAAAACACACTTCATGACAAATTTCAATGGTGTCCCTCTAAATCTAAAAATTCACAACAACATAATAACTGAAACAAACTGCAGAATGGATAATGAGTAATATAAGAGAAAAGATAACAATAGAAGATACAGCACATAAATGGAAAGGCATTCCATATTACAAAAAACATACAGCAAAAATCTTTGCCCTGTAACACAAAACTATGATACCATCTAAGACTGGTACGGCTTGAAACATTATACGCAGCCGAAACACTTTAACAATCAAAATTTGGGGATCTTAAGAAACGAAAAATTTGAAAGAAGAACTCTGAGGAAAATACTGGAACCTAAAGCATAACCGAATATGCAGGATTTAAGGGAAGAAAGAAATCTGCAAATGGCAGGGAGCTCGAAGGTCGAAGGAAGTTCGGGAACAACGAAAATTAAACACAAAGAAGCAAAACCAGAGTTCATTTATCGTACTCTCCAAAAGGATTATTCATATAGATAATACGTAGTTCACAAAGTTGTATATTTTAGAATATAAATCAGTAACGGTCAGTAGCAGAGGTCTGTATCAATTATTAAATAAGCGTCTACGATAAACACTACTGTCCTGCAACCGCAAAAATGGCGAAGATCCTAAAAATTGGTATCATAATGCGAAGCACCTAGAGTTGAATCCATTTCAGAATACAAAATGTATAACAAATGCAGCTCGAAATTAATAAAAAATGGTTCAAATGGCTCTGAGCACTATGGGACTCAACTGCTGAGGTCATTAGTCCCCTAGAACTTAGAACTAGTTAAACCTAACTAACCTAAGGACATCACAAACAGCCATGCCCGAGGCAGGATTCGAACCTGCGACCGTAGCGGTCTTGCGGTTCCAGACTGCAGCGCCTTTAACGGCACGGCCACTTCGGCCGGCTTCGAAATTAATATTTTTGTTTTGTTTTCCGTGACATTTCTAGGTGTCAGATTTATGCTTTGTAATATATCGCTCATTCTGGATAACAATGTTATTTGTTGAACTCAAAATGTAATAATGCCTGCAACGGTATGCATGATTATGTTTATTTGCACTGACAGACTGACACGTATGCAAACCCCTAACAATTACAGTCTTCTTAACCACGACATAATGAGGCAATGAAACGGCAGATAATTTCGAAAGCTGGAATTACCCTTATTCCACGTGTATGAGATTTGATCCTTCAAATGTTTGCTTTGATACAAATGAGAACTGTGGAAAATTTAACCAGCACATTTACTCTGAGTGGAGGCAAAAATGTGTGCGCTAAAGGAGAATCGTAGTTCTCCAAGCGGTAACTTGATGGGAGCGCAACCTATGTGGCATACGAATATTCTTCTTCTAACTGGTAACTTAAAAAGGGTTTCCTTGTGATAAACGTACTCACATTTCATAATTTAATTACAAAGGCACACATCATGGCTTTTTCAACTTGCAGTGCTCTCAATGAACGAGCATGCCGTATTTGCTCTTTCCACACCCACACTCTTTTGATACTGGTATCGATGAAGTTAAGAATTGTTGTACTTTGCTAGAAACAGTTGAGATGCCACAATGGGATCTTACAAAATAGTTATGTAATAAACACTATACACTAAATACGAATGATGGAACCGTAGTATATTACCTTCGCAAAGGAGACAATGAGCGCTAACAATGTCTTTCCTGATTAGCTAGTGCGCAATTTCTATTTCGCATAATATTTGCACGTAATTATCTTGTTAATTATAATGGACAGTATCAAATTAAAATCGTTCTGGAAATAATTCTTGCCTACATAATAACAAAATTTCCTGTATTTATGCTCGTACAGTTGGTATCAATTATTATGCGCGGTTCCTTTTTCAGTTATATCTTTGCTGACAGTTCATCGCTCTCCCGTACCAAACGAGATGAACCTCTGTTTCTTGCATTAACTATAAGTATAGTTACGTTTCATTCTTACAAGGGTAGGCCGCGACGTTCGGACGCAGATTTACTTCAAAGTTTCTACACTTTTAGTAGTCTAGGACTTATACGACTTCGAGAGAATCGTAAGAAAAGTTTTACGCGTCGTTGATGAACCGCTACGTTGCGAACCAGAGCACGAGATGGGGGGGGGGGGGGGGGGGGGGGGGGGCATGTGGTTAGCGATCAAGCTCAGTAATATCGCTGGATGGAATACCGCTGGCGCTTTTTTTAAATGTATATTATTCAGTATTAGTTACATTATTTATACATACTACACTTGGAAAATAATATACTAAAAAGACACGTGCATGGGCATGAATTTTTATTGAAATTCGAGTTGTTTGCTAATTTTTATAGAACTGCCTTTGCACCTGGACGCTTCGATCTGCAAACATAGGTTTCAAGGACGAGGAGCAGGCTTGGAAAGCGCAAGTCAAACATCGATAAATAAAGGTGCAAATAACTGTATTCGAGAATACGATGAATTACAATATGCGAAAACATGAGGGTAATATACGGTTAATCCGTTGGAATACGACATTTTTCATACAGACGGGGGAAACATTAATTAAAACGTTATCCACTACATCGAAAGGATGCAGTTTTCCCGTACACACAAGGAATTTTCAGAGTTTCTAAGGAAAAACAAAGCTCGCAACATTTTGAAAAATCTCTCTCTCTTCCCACAATCTGGATGCAAACCACACGTAACGCAACATTTTTGTGAATATCTATGCCAAAATCTGGCGATGTCCTATTGATTGTATTTTATAACCATCTTAAGAGAAACAATTTCTCTTTCGTTGTCAATCTAAAATGAAAAATTTTGAATGCGCTTGATAAAGTTTTTAACTTACCTATATAAATAAAAGTCGCATAATATTTGTTGTACTAATAACGATTCGTAAACAGCCAAATAACAAAGGAAATTCAACAAAAGTTCATGCAAATACAAAAACAAATTCATCAATTACTTTTCAGACTTATATATTGGAAAAATACAAATAAAAAAATTGAATGGGACTCGATCCAGCGATACACCGATTTAAAAAAAGACCTCCGCCAGCAGGGTCGCTGAGCACCGGTATATGACTGACGCATAAACTTCTCATTCGATTTTCTCGAAATAGGCCAAGTAATACGCCTTACTGCGTCCACATTATATTGTCCTAATAGACTACTAGAAGTGTACAAAGTTTGAAGCGAATCCGTGATTCGAATGTCGTGCCCTCCCCTTGTTGGTTAAAACTACGCATGATTCGAATTATCGTCTAGAGCAACAAAATCTACTACTGCTACTACTAGAATGGTTCACTGTGACACCTTTTTGAACAAATCTCGTGAAGATGAAGTGGATTACCGAATAAAAAAAAGATTTAAAATGGAAAGTGAACTGCTGTTCATATCTTCGTAACGAACAGTTACAAGAAAGCAATCATGCTGGTTAATGTCCCCTGGTAACTCAGAAACATCAGCTTGATATACAAAGGGCGTTCAAAAAGTTTTGCACAGTCGTCTCCAATTTTTTATTTTTATTTTTTGCAGGAGGAGAATGAAATTTTTTGTAAACATACTTGGAACATTTAGGTATAAGTTGGCATACAAAAGTATTTTCTTTTATTTACAGGTGAGCCATAATAGACCGTGAAGTAGATATCAGGTTGCGACAACGGTCGGTGATAGAGTTCCTCTTGAAGACCGGCGATGACTCTGCCACATCGGTTCGCAGGACGTTGCTTCCTGTTTATGGGGAGGACACAGTGGATCGCAGCAGTATCCAGCGGTGGTTGCAGAGGCTTAAAGAAGGTGATTTCTCTCTACTGGACAATCCACGATGCGGTAGACCATCGACGGCAGCGAGTGATGTGAATAAGGAGACCACTGATCAAATCATCCAAAATGACAGATGTGTGACGACACGACAACTTGCTGAAATGACTCGTTTGTCATTTGGTAGTGAGGTATCACTGGTACAGTCACTAGGTACAGAAAAATCTGCCTAGATTATTGACAAGAGAAATGAAAACGATGAGGAAGAATGTGTGCGAGTGTCTCATGAAAACCTTTACTGAAGAGTGGAAACAAATGTTTTGACGGCGTCATTACCCAGCATGAAACATGGTTGTTTTTGTCCAAACCTGAGAGCAAAACCCAATCCATGGAGTGGCGTCATCCGGGTTCCCCTCGGAAGAAGAAACCAAGACTTTGACGAACAGCAGGTCGAAAGGCGATAGCCTCCTTCTTCTGGGACCAGTGTAGTGTCATTTTCAATGACTTTTTGGAACCTGGCTCCACAATTAACCGGGACCGTTACTGTTTGTCATTGGACAAGCTGCGACATGCCATCAAGACCCACAGACCACAGCTTCAGGGTCAGCTCATCAGACTACACCATGACAATGCCAAACCCCATACAACCCTTATGATGCAGGAGAAAATCAGGAAAATGGGTTGGAAAATTGTTCCTCATCCTCCCTACAGTCTGGACTTGGCTCCGTCTGATTTTTACCTCTGGCCGTCTGAAGGGCCACCTGCGCGGTAAAGGATTTGATAGTGAGAAAGACCTTGTTTCCTGTGTCAAGCGATGGTGTAAAAGTCAATCCCAAGAATTTTACCAAAGTGCATTTACATCATGAAAAGAACGTTGGGCCAGATGCTTCACAGCTGATGGAGGCTACATTGAGTAAGCTCAATGTATAGCTTTATGTTCCAAGTATGTTCACAAAAAAATACATTCTCCTCCTGCAAAAAATTTAAAAAAATTAGAGACGACTGTGCAAAACTTTTTGAAAGCCATTTGTATATTGATGGAAAATAACCTCAACACCAAGAAGGAGCTGTGCGACATAAACGAAAGTTAGCAGGCCCGTTTCTACATATGAAAGATAAATGTCTATACAGATCTCGCGCCCGTCGCTGGTAGCGCCACTATGAGGATGCAAATCAGGTTTGCTTTAAATTCAAGCTGTAACGGTCTTACTGGGTTAGGTACCTTTGAGATTGGACGTGGTGAGATGATGTCAGTCAAGAATGCCTTTAAGGCGATAAAGACGCGGTTATCAACACCTCACTGACTTTTAACAAGTTCGTGTACCAAGGCTACGAGAAGTTGGTTCAAATGGGTCTGAACACTATGGGACTTAACATCTGAGGTTATCAGTCCCCTAGACTTAGAGCTACTTAAACCTAACTAACCGAAGGGCATCACACAGATCCATGCCTGAGGCAGGATTCGAACCTTCGACGTAGCGGTCGCGCGGTTCCGAACTGAAGCGCCTAGAACCGCTCGACCACAGCGGCCGGCTACGAGAAGCTGGATTTTCCTTCTGCCACATTGTAAGGCTTGGCAGGAATGTAGCCACTGTACGTGATGCTGGCAGCGGTGGTCACCAGAATGTACGGTCGCAAGAAGACCGGGCTCCGGGCGCCCTCGTGGCAACACGGAGAGGGAAAACCACTGTGTTCGGCGTGTGGCTCTGGCGCTTTGAACTTCACCTGCAGCAGCAATTTGAGGAGCAGTTGGCACACAGTGACACAGAGAACTGTTACAAATCTGTAACTTCAAAGTCAGCTCCGAGCCAGACACCCTATAGTGTGCATCACACTGCCCCAAACCACCGCCATTTGCAACTCCAATGGTTTCCAACATTGTGTTTTCTGGTGAAAGCTGGTTCAGCTTCGATGAAAGTGATGATCGTGCTATACACGCTGGACCGACGCCTAGAGTGGTCTGGAGTGCGATTTCGTATGAGAGTACGAGCACTCTCGTGGTTATCACACGCATCCTGGCTGCAAATATGTACGTCAGTCTGCCAGTCACGAACAGCGTTCCAGGTGGTTTTAACCCAACATGCTCTATAGGTGCTCTAGGGTGTCGACATGTTGCCTTGGTCTGCTCGATCAACAGATCTGTCACGAATCGAGCACATATGGAACGTCATCGGACGACAACTCCAGCGTCAGCCACAAACAGCACTGACCGTCCCTTTATTAACCGACCAAGTGTAACATGCACGGATCCCCATCCCAGGAACTGACATCCGGCTCCTGTACAACATAAGGCATACACGTCTTCGTGCTTGCATTCAACGTTCTGGCGGCTACGCCAGTTATTAATGCACCAGCATTTCACATTTGCAACAGCTTATCTGGCGTTTACATTAACTTGTGACCTTGCTATGTCAATCACTCAAATATGTTACCCAGACAAATGTAAGCCCAAAATTTAATTCCTCTACTTAAATCATTTTTTGGTGTTGCGGATTTTTCCGTCAGTGTGTTTTTTATTCTGGTTCCGGACAGAACCTTATTTGTCGTGGCCAAAATATATGGGAGACCCCATGTAGTTACAGAATAGTAAGCGTATTTCTTTAACAGCCGCTGTTTCGTTCCAGAGACTGTCGAATACCGTTGTTATAAATGCGAGCCAAAGTAAAAGGAAATGCGCAGTGGCTGGGCAAAGCTGTGCTGGTGGGCGAGACGCGGGCCCGCGGGGCGCCGGCACGCTCTCGAGGGCGCCACGCCTGCTGCTAATGAGGCCCTGCTGCCCACACAGGCCGCCACGAGCGCCGCCAGCGCCGCCGCTCTGCACGCACACATCACACTACACTACACTACCTGCACTCCGTACTTCCAGCCACGCGTCCGGGGGCTGAGACCTTCCGCAAACTAAGAACCACCTGCGCCAATTAAACTTCTTTTCATACCAAAGGCTCGCGACGCCGCCCAATGTTCCAGCGGAGATGGGGGAAAGGACTGCATGATTCATGATAACGCGGCGTGCCGACACTACGCCGCACGGGCCACCGGCCTTTCTGCCTGGAAATCTGTGCGACTTGGCCAGGCCGCTTTAATTATCTACCACAGATCAAATCACAGGCCTCTACCAAATTAGCAGCTATCTCAGTAACGCTACAATACACATTCCCGACAAGCTGCGGAATGGAATAGCGAGCAACACGATCAGAAATATAATTATTTGCCTCTGTCTATAGTCGCACTTACATTTTGCCTAATGAGGCGGTCGACGAGAGCTCCATACTTATAGACACAGGGGGGGGGGGGGGGGGAGATAACGAAGAAACCGGGATATGCGGGCAAAGGCTGTCGGCTGACAACTGTAGGTAATACACTCAATACAAAAAATAAATAAATAAAAATAAAAAAAGACACATTATGAACAAATTATCTGGATTTGATGGAAATCGGTAGATGTGATGTACAGGTACAGAGAAATAAATGATAACAATTTCACAAAAAATTGTGATGATTTATTCAAGAGAAAGAGCTTCGCAAATTGAGCAAGTTGGTAACGTGTTGGTCCATCTCTGACCCTCATGCGAGCACTTACTTGGCTTAGCACTGATTCATGTAGTAGTTGGATGTTCTCTTAGGGTTTCGTATAAAATTCTGTCCAATCGGCGCGTTAGATCGTCAAAATCTCGAAATAGTTGAAAGGACCTGCTAGTACTGCTCCGAACGTTCTCAATTAGGGAGAGACGCAGTGACCTTGCTGGCCAAGAGAGGGTCTGGCAAGCAGGTAGACAAGCAGTAGGAACTCCCGCCATGTGAGGGCGAGCATTACCTTGCTGAAATGTAGCCACAGGATGGCCTGCCATGAAAGCGCAAGGAAAGCGTAGAATACTGTCGACGGAGCTCCGTCCTGGAAGGGTGTTGCGGATGACAATCAAACGGGTTCTGCTATGGAAAGAAATGACTCCCCAGGCCATCACTTCCGGTTTTCGGGCCGTATGGCTGGGACAGTCAGGTTGGTATTGCACCGCTGTCCGGGCGACTTCAGACACGTCTTCACTGGTCGTCGGGGCTCAATTCGAGAAGGGACTCATCACTGAAGACAACTCTACTTCATTCCATGAGATCTAGGGCGAAGACAGCGGTACGTCCACGATATTCTACCCCCTGTTGTGTTCCCCTCCATAGCAAGCCTCTTGGGCTCCCATTTCAGCAAGATAATGCCCCGCCAAATCTTAGCTTGGCCAGCAAGGTCGCCGCACCTCTCGCCAATTATGAACGTTTGGACCATTATGGACAGGGCCCTCCAACATGCTTGGGATTTTGACGATCTAACGCGCCAGTGAGACAGAACTTGGTAAGATATCCCTCAGGAGTACATGCAACAACTATCAACCAATGCAAAGCCGAAGAAATTCTTGCATAAGGGCCAGAGGTGGACCAACTTGCTTAATTTGTAACGCTCTTTCTGTTGAATAAATCATCAAATTTTCCTGAAATGATAACCATTGTTTGCCTCTACATGCACATCACGTCAGCGATTTCCGTCCTACTCGGATAATTCCTTCAAGATGCGTCTAAGCACCGCATGAACTCCACAAAAGCGATGAAATAGCATTTCTCAAAATGTTTTCTACAGCGTAGCACCACTTCCCACCATCGTTGCGGTCTTGGTGGTTTCCAGTTATTAACATGATGGGAAAAACTTCAAAATGTCAAAGTTCCGTCAAGTAAACGATTTATTCATACGTGAATAGTTTTAGGACGAAGTTCATCCACAGGTGCCGGCGTGCAAATTTCAAATTTACATCTATCCCTCCGCTACCCACCTTACGCTGCGCGATGGAAGGTACTACTTCTGGTACTACAATCACGTCCCCCAAATGTGTAGCATTCCTGAATGGTACATAGGGAGTCTAGGTATGAGCTTTAATTTGTCCGATTTTCTCGTCGTGTTCATTTCGCACGAGGTAATACGTGGACAGAAGCAAACTGTTGGCTGATTCTTCTTGGAACGCCGGCTCCCGTACTTAACAGTTAACTTCACAGCGATGCACAACGCCGCGTCTCTTGTGCCCGCCACAAGAGTTTTATCTCCGTTACGCTCTCACGCTTACTAAATGAACCCGTGACGAAACGCGCCGCTCTTCTTTCTGTATTCTTTATTTCTTGTATCAGACCTGTCTGGTAAGGCTTCCAGAGCGCCGAGCAGTACTCTATAATGGGTCCAACGTGTGTTTTCTAAGGCTCCTCTTTCCTGACTGACATAAATTTCTTTACGGTTCTTTCAATGTATTTCAGCCGGACATCTGCTTTTATGTCCTCCTTCCACTTTAGGTCTCTCTCGACGGTAACTTCTAGGTATTTTAAGGGGTGGTTTTGTCAGAAATTTATCGCCAATAGTGTAATCCAATAGCACTATCTTCATCCTCTGCAAGATCTCGCTAGGCTTTAGACACTATTTTTATAACCTAACCAAGACTTAGCTCGGTGTTTTGCACATACTGCTGTTTAGCTATGGTTACAAAATATCGTAATTCTTCGTTTAATCAAAGGACAAAATTAGGGTCGCCATAATTCCTGTCTGACAAACCGGAACATCTCTCTCAAAAAAGACTAAAAATGGACGTAATATGGGGAAGTGTAAACCGGGACAAAGAGGGGCACTTCTCTTAAGCTTAAAAATATATACCAACAAATTACCGTTTTTAATCGGGAGATTGCGAGCCACTGCAGCTATACCAAAACAACGGACCTTTGAATGATCATCGGATGTTTCTTTGACAGTGTCGGATGCTAACACTGCTTTCACAATTGTTGTTAATTTTGTTCTGCCCAAAGTCATATTTTCGGCAGCTTACCCTAGAAGTATAGTCCACTGATTTCAAAGACATATGACGTTTAACGGTACGATAGAACATTGGTAATTCCGCTGCTGTTACTAATTTTTTTGAAGGGATTGCAGAGTACACGTTTGATTTTGCTTTACGCTAGCTAAATGATTCTTAATATCTGCTCTTGCCCCATGTGAAAGGGAAATAAAACACAAATTACATAGTCACATCTTCCTCACTTTGTGAAGAACCATTTTTCTGAATATTTTCTTGGAATGAACACTTCCTCTTTGATTGTTTCACGTGAACGCAAAATACCAAACACTTTAATCACAAGTTACCCGCAATACGACTCTGACAGACGTACTACTGAAACACTTAAAATTAACTGAGGCAAGGGGCAATAATGTAAACTCAGCAGCGTTACCATGCAATAATGCTTTTAAGAGATTAAGCCGGGTGCGATAATAAAAGCTTTCGTCATTTAGCGTAGCAACTGGAGTTAAAAGATAGATCCACGATAGAATCTGAAAAAAAGATAGATGAAAATATTTCTCTGAAATCCGAAATTAGGGCCACGGATTTCTTTAGTCTGAAACCGGGACTGTCCAAGAAAACCGAGACGTTTGGCAACCCTAGACAAAATGAGCATACTTGTCTCTCTTGAGCTGACTGCTCGATATTTCATCTAAGATACCAAGCGAAGTTAAATTCGTAGAGATAATACAAATATATCGACTATTAGAAAACAGCCATATTTACGACAAGAGCACCAGTGTGTCAGCAGGGCCCGGGTCTACGGGGGTGGGGGTGGCATCGGGGTATCTGCCCCGGGCAGCAGTTTCAAGGGGCGCCCAATTCATACTCTTCAAGAAAAAACTTGTATCATAAACCACCAAACATCCAGCGCACGTTGGTCCATAGGTTATTCATATGATTTTGAAATGCATCCCTGCTTGATTTTTGAACATTTCTGAACCATTCTAAGCTGATTTTTTAACGAATAATATGGTGATTTTTGAATGCGGGCATAGTGTGAGCCTACGTGATTTCTCTGCCACAGGATCCCCTTCGCATCTAGAAGTAAAAATCTTTCAACAGACGAGCTGAGACGAATAAACCCAAATGGGAGAATGGCAATCGCTGTTTCTGTACGTGGTTGACTGGGTGTGGCGAGTGATCAGCGTTGTTATGATTACTAGCGAAATTCATAGGTTGAGACTACCAGAAGTGGAAATAAAGGACTAACAGAAATAACACGTAAGAAATTTTAATATGTCATCTTCTCGGTGTATCCAATAAAATGAAATTTTGACATAATTTTTGCCAGATCACAACACTGCTAAGGCCAGTTGCATAGTCCCCGGTTATCAGCCACTTACGTTTTATTCTCGAAATAGCACGGAAATCGCGTTGCACGGACGCGCAACAACGTCTAACAGGAGAATAATCGCGGAATAACTGAACTGGTGATTCTGACAGGGTCAGGATAGTTAACCGGACAATAAGTTTTAACAACGGCACGTACAGTTAGAGAATTAGTGACGACAGGATTGTTTGTTAGTACAAGGAAGGAGAACACACGAGAACATCACACAAATTATAAAGAATAATATGACGATTCCAAATTTATACAAAAATTTCGTATTACTACTTTTCGATCTCATGCTTGAGAAACTGGAGTGTGTGAATGAAATACACTACTGCCCATTAAAAATGCTACACCAAGAAGAAATGCAGATGATAAACGGGTATTCATTGGACAAATATATTATACTAGAACTGACATGTGATTACATTTTCACACAATTTGGGTGCATAGATCCTGAGAAATTAGTACCAAGAACAACCACCTAGGGCCGTAATAACGGCCTTGATACGCCTGGGCATTGAGACAAACAGAGCTTGGATAGCGTGTACAGGTACAGCTGTCCATGCAGCTTCAACACGATACCACAGTTCATCAAGAGTAGTGACTGGCGTATTGTGACGAGCCAGTTGCTCGGTCGCCATTGACCAGACGTTTTCAATTGGTGAGAGATCTGGAGAATGTGCTGGCCAGGGCAGCAGTCGAACATTTTCTGTATCCAGAAGGGCCCGCAAAGGACCTGCAACTTGCGGTCGTGCATTATCCTGCTGAAATGTAGGGTTTCGCGGGGATCGAATGACGGGTAGAGCCACGGGTCGTAACACATCTGAAATGTAACGTCCACTGTTCAAAGTGCCGTCAATGCGAACAAGAGGTGACCGAGAAGTGTAACCAATGGCACCCCATACCAACACGCCGGGTGATACGCCAGTATGGCGATGACGAATACGCGCTTTCGATGTGCGTTCACCGCGATGTCGCCAAACACGGATGCGACCATCATGATGCCTTACACAGAACCTGTATTCACCCGAAAAAATGACGTTTTGCCATTCGTGCACCCAGGTTCGTCGTTGAGTACACCATCGCAGGCGCTCCTGTCTGTGATGCAGTGTCAAGGGTAACCGCAGCCATGGTCTCCGAACTAATAGTCCCTGCTGCTGCAAACGTCGTCGAACTGTTCGTGCAGATGGTTGTTGTCTTGCAAACGTCCCCATCTGTTGACTCAGGGAGCGAGACGTGGCTGCACGATCCGTTACAGCCATGCGGATAAGATGCCTGTCATCTCGACTGCTAGTGATACGAGGCCGTTGGGATCCAGCACGGCGTTCCGTATTACCCTCCTGAACCCACCGATTCTATATTCTGCTAACAGTCATTGGATCTCGACCAACGCGACCAGCAATGTCGCGATACGATAAACCGTAATCGCGATAGGCTACAATCCGACCTTTATCAAAGTCGGAAACGTGATGGTGTGCATTTCTCCTCCTTACACGAGGCATCAGAACAACGTTTCACCAGGCAACGCCGGTCAACTGCTGTTTGTGTATGGGAAATCGGTTGGAAACTTTCCTCATGTCAGCACATTGTAGGTGTCGCCACCGGTGCCAACCTTGTGTGAATGCTCTGAAAAGCTAATCATTTGCATATCACAGCATCTTCTTCCTGTCGGTTAAATTTCGCGTCTGTAGCACGTCATCTTCGTGGTGTAGCAATTTTAATGGCCAGTAGTGTATGAAACTATTTTCTCACATAAAACTTTTTGCTTGTAGTAGGCCTAACAGGCATTTGACATTGGTACTTCGTGAATCATATTATGTCGACTTAACTATGTAAATGATGTAGATAAAAATGACCGTTTGTGCCAACAGTCTCGCTTATTTGGCGTGTATTACAACTGCTGGAATATTAAACAGGCCTATTTCGTTTTCTCTAGCACTGACAAAATAGAAGAAATCAAATCGAGAAACTACACCAGTCTTGGGTACTATTCATATTACCAGCTTTTTCAGAATCAGACCACATTTTGATTTTTCATGTAGGAAAACGTTTAACGAACTCTGATGAAGTAACAGATACTTTCGCAGAAAGGAAAGCACGCCCTGTAAAGTGGTATCGAGATTAAGGAGAAAAAAAATGCTGGGGCCTATGGCTTGATGAAACGTGTACTGTCTTGCTCGTCTCTCATCACTGTTTTTATATTTCTTATATTTAATTTTATGTCACACAAATGAGAAAATTATTATCTAATAGACAGTAAATGGAGCAGTTCTTATTATCCAGGCCACAAATAATCCCATCTAGTATTAATATACACGTTTGATTCCACAGAGCGAAATGGTGTGACGTGCGCTAGAAGAATGCTGTATGAAGCAACGTGGCACTGGACTTTGTCACACTTAAGACCAAATATCGTATCTTACATTTCCTCAAACATATACGTTTTATATATCACACTCTTCTTTGCTTAGGAATGGTTTTCCATCTGCGCTCTTGATGTCCACACTTTTCTCCAAAAGTCTCTCTAATTTCCCTGTTGGCAGTATCTATCTTACCTCTCGTGACATATGCTTCTTCATTCTTACATTTGTCCTTTAGCCATACATGCTTAGCCATTTTGCATCCCGTCAATCTCATTTTTTAGAGTTTGTATTCCCTTTCGTCTGCTTCATTTACTGAGTTTTTATATTTTCTCCGTTCATAGATTAAATTCAACATCTATTGTGTTACACAAGAATTTCTACTAGCCCTCGTCTTTTTATTTACTTGATCCTCTGCTGACTTCAATATTTCATCTCTCAAAGCTACCGATTCTTCTTCTATTGTATTCCTGGGTAGATCACGTAACTAATGAGGAGGTACTGAACGGAATTGGAGAGAAATTTGTAGTACAACCTGACCAAAAGAAGGGATCGGTTGGTAGGACACATTCTGATACGTCAAAGGATCACAAATTTAGTACTAGAGGGAAACATGTGAGGTAAAAATCGTAGAGGTAGACCAAGAGATGAACATAGTAAAGCAGATTCAGAGGGCTGTAGGTTGCAGTAGCTACTCAGAGATGAAGAGGCTTACTCAGGATAGAGTAGCATGGCGAACTGCATCAAACCACTCTTCGGACTGAAGATCACAACAACATCAGACTCTTCAGAAAGATGTGCGATATAAAATGAACATATTTTTTAAAAATCAATCTTTTTTTTATTTTTCATGTCGTATCGCAAATTCTCGAGAGGGAGAGGGGTGGGGCGTCACTATCAAGTTTTTACCCCGGTTCGGAAATATCGTAGATCCGGCACAATTCATCCACTGTTAACAACAATGTTTGCCTTGAACGTACTCAAGAACATGTGTTGCTTATGTGTCCAGACATCACATGCAATCGTCAATTTTACGAGGATTTAATAGTCTAGGGTTAAAGGGAAAGTCCAGACATTTGCCTGAAGCGATTAAGGTGTCCACGGAAACGTAAGTCTGGCTGGCCTGATCCCCATTTGTAAACAGGCCCACCCAAATGCTAGAACAGTGTCTCAACCACTGCGCTACAGTGTACCTGACAACATACTCACGTACGAATGGTAATATAAAATACCGACCTGCAAAGAAACTGCACCAAAATACAATTTCCGCGGCGAGTAAGAATGAGTGTCCCATACACCAAAAGGAACTTCCCTTCAACGGTCTCCTGGTTACAGACCAAGGTATAAAAAGAAAGAACGGTTCCCTGGAAAGGGCTACCTGGGGGCTGTTTCACATCGAGAGGGCAAGCAGAGACCTTTAAAGGAGGGCGCGCGAACCGGAGGGGCCGGGAGGAGGGTGAGGGCGTGTATGTGGAGGGGGGAGGGGGGGGGGGGGGGGAGCCGTCCTCATCGTCCTTTTCTTGGTCACCCCAGGCTCTCAGAGAAAAAGTTGTCTTGCAGGAACTGAACTTTAGCCTTTAAGGTGTGTGACAAGTGATACTCAAAATGAAACCACTGACCGAGATTTAACGGATGAGCACACATCGACGTACAGGCTACCTACAGAAAATAATGTGTTCGAAAATTCTCGAATGCTATTTTCAAACTTTACCAGGCTAAGGAATACGGGCGACACTGATTAGAGTAAAGAGCAGTTGACCGTGCGTCCATCACTTATTCTGAGCTCACTGTGGAAGTAAGTACTGTTGCCAATCCACGATTCTGTGAGGGTAGTTTGAGAAGTATGCTGAATCATATGTCAGTGATAGCGCAACGAGGCTCTCGTGTAATAATAGGCCATCCTTTACGAATAAACCACGTGACGCGTCAGTGCTGTGGGTAGAGATCTGTGGTGCGGACGTCTGTCTCTCTGTCGTTGTTCCCGTGTAGTGGTTAAGCACTTCCTGAAGGAAGGTATGAAAGCAAAGGAAATTCATCTCGATTTTCAGAACACACTGGGGGACTCTGCTACTTCATATTCAACTGTTGCCAAGTGTTTTCGAAGCATTTTTGACTATTTTTCGACAATGAATGTCTCAAGAAATATGTAAAGGTATTTTTTTAAATTACCGCTACCAGTCACAAACTTTGCTAACTATTGTATTATTTATTTATTTTGCTATATGTTTCGAGGGAACACTCATCTTCAGGCTAAATGGCATTAAAAAAACAATTTCACAATAAGATGATACTGATGTTACATAGTCTTTTCATAAATGCTGTGGTTATCCTGTGGAAGAAGCGATGTCACTTCGGAAGCTGGACTGATGTTCGCATGAAAATGTTTTGTAACATTCGCTCACTTTGTTCGTCTCGCGTAGCAGTCTCGTTGTGATGAGCTGAGGTGTTTCCATTTCCGTGACCACACCTAATTTTGCTCCGTCAGACTTCTATCTCTTCCAAAAGCTCAAAATTTTTCTTGGCTGACGGAGATTCTCTTCAGACGAATGACTGACAGCTGAAGCTGACAGATCTTTTGCAGGCTTAACGGAATTTTCGAGGTGGATCGACGCACTGGAACACCGCTGGGCTGGACCAGGCGCGTTACTATACAGAGAGATTACATTCAGGAAAAATAAATAAATAAATAAAGGAGCTACACTACGTAAGTCGTTTCTTTCTATTCCATTTCCAGAACTTTTCAAATTATCCTCGTAACAACACACGGAAAAAAAGGACATGTATCCCAACTGTTACGTTGCTACGTTAATACTCCCATTGCAAAATTCAAATTAAAATATTCTTTAGGTGAACAGAAAAATGTTCAGATATTTTATTCGCACTGATTAACACACACACACACACACACACACACACACACACACACAGTGTCAGAATGTTTTCTTGCAAGACGTTACAAAACGAACCAGGCTCTTCGACAAAACACAGCAGGCGGCGTGTCCTAGAGCCCTTGGGTCACCCGCGCGGCTTCATGTTTCTTTCGTAATGTGACTCCAAGGTGGACACGCCACTGCAGCTCGCAGTATTGACCGAGGCGCACCGTCATGCAGCCACGTGTATCACCCACTAACCGGCAGACACAGGACTACATCCATGGCTAGACGAACACACCTAAACGAGGGTAGCTCCGTATCATAACGTTGGTTTAGTATCACTATTTCCAAGGGGAAAAACTTCAGACTGGATTCCACAGGCACTGAAACTATAATAGGACATGCTGCCGAAAACGATGTGCTTCCTCGCTGAGTAGTAGTTTAACGGCGTGGCGGTACCAACATTAAATTAGCGGATAGGAAAGACAGTAGTGCCCGTCTATGTACATTTTATTAGCAGCCACAAAAATATTGTGTATCAGAGATGAGCAATTCGTCTGCTGCAAGCTCTTGAAATTTAATAAACTCTCTGGCAAAGGAATCAAATGTAATCTAAGCAAATCGAATGCTTTATTCTACCCACTTTCCTGAAATAAATAGTAACAACTGCAAATACGCAAGGGGCCTTTCGCCTCCACTCTCACCCTCTTTCCCCTTTAACGATAGAGATGGCGCAATAGTTACTGCACTCTGGAGGACCAGGAGTACAAAGTCCGAACCTCTGACACTGATTCGAGATATTCGCCTTTTCCATAAATCACCTCAGGAAATATTTTTGCAGGAGAGACCACAGCGAATTTCTTCCACATCTTATCCAAGAGAGAGTTCTGCCTGTAACGAACTCGATTTGCAACTGACTTAAACCTATGTTCATTTTCTTTGCCCCGGAACTGCAAGTGTAACCAGTCTTGTTAGGTGGAATTAAATAAACCTATCTCCTTCCTAAAGTTAACAGTTTGCATCAACAATTTGTCTTCCTGAATAAGGGATGTTGATCTGAATTAAATCCGTTAACATCTTTTAGAGATTTTTGGTAAGAATTTCTCCCCTTTATATGCTACATGTATGTACCATATTACAAAAATATACAGCCTATGTCCACCCGACTGTCCATTAGAGTATCGTGTAAAAATTTGAAGTAAATTGGTCAAGAACTTATCGCGATTTGTAGTAACTACGCTTCCCCATTTATATGTGTCATACATACTATAAAAATGTATAAAATTTGTAGTTAATCGAACAAGAAATTTTTCGAAGTTTTCAGTAACGTTTCCCCTTTATATAGTACATATGTATTTGTAAGATATAGGTTCCGCCTTTTTGCAAAAACACTGTTATTCTTTTCACCCAAACATGTTTTGGCCTCTGTGCCACCATCAGTGGGTTTTGCTTATTGAAAACAGTAAAATGTGAACATGTTTTACGTTGTAACTGATCTATCAAAGTGAGGCCTAAATAAAGTTTTGTTCGTTTTGCTTCTTAGCCTGATTTTACATTATAT
Organism: Schistocerca americana; assembly: GCF_021461395.2. Taxonomy (NCBI): domain Eukaryota; kingdom Metazoa; phylum Arthropoda; class Insecta; order Orthoptera; family Acrididae; genus Schistocerca; species Schistocerca americana. The sequence goes on along the minus strand of NC_060122.1, from coordinate 360,700,404 downwards.
GGTTCCGCAGGACCATCTGTACGGTGTCCTGCATTGATAGCTTGTCATGTGCAAACCAAACGACGTAAGTGTGAATTTCATAGGCGAATTAATACATCCTTTGATTTTTACAAAACGTGATTTTGGCGTGTCAAACTGTTTTGCGCATATATTTGTCGTGACTGATTCTCCTTCTTTCGCATTCTGAGGGCATTGCACACACACACACACACACACACACACACACACACACACACACACACACACACAAAAGTATCACGCCCATAACGAAGGCAGCGGAATAAGAAACATCTACACTGTTATTCGAATAACGTTATCTCAATAACTAAGGACGTGTATTCACGATGTGCGACCTTGTTATAGCATAAGTTGTGGTGGTCAGTATTCTTCGATTAACTTCAGTATTTAAGAGATGTTTTCCATTGAGTCTTGAGTATCCTTAAATGATTCAGCTGCATTTTCAAAACATACAAATCGTTGTAAGACAAAAGCAAGACCAGCCATTTTCTGTCGATTATTGGTTGAGGGAAAAATGATTCTGTCGTCGTCGTCGTTGTTGTTGTTGTCTTTAGTCTGAAGCCTTTTTTTGGTCGCCGCAATCCAGTACCAGTCTCTTCATCTCTGCGAAGTCCTGTCTGTCTACCACTTCTTTTAGTGTTCTATTCTCTTGTTGTCAGTACTGTTTATCACTCACGTTTCACTTCGATACAACGCTGCATACAGACAAATACTTTCAGAAGAGACTTCCTAACACAAAAATTTATGTTCGAAGTCAGTATATTTATCTCTTATTCAGGAAATATTTTCCTGCGTTTGTCAATCTGCGTTTTACATCCATGTTTCGACCACAGTTTGTTATTTTGATACTCAAATAGCAAAATTCGTCTACCACTTTCACAGTCGCATTTCCTAATCTAATTCACACGGGCCTCACTTGAGCTAATGTAACTACGCTTTATTAAGTTTTTTGGTTGATGTTCATCTTATAACTTCTTTTCAAGGCACTATCTCTCCGTAAAATGGATTTTCTACGATTTCTACAGTCTGACAGAATTAATATCATCTGCAAAAAGATTTTATTTCATCTCCCTGAAACTTAATTGATTTTTTCAATTTAATCCTTACTTGCTGCCTGCTCCACGTACAAATTTAATAACATTAGGTATAGGTTACAATCCTAACTCACTGCCTTCTCAAGTGCCCCTCACTTTCTTATCTCTCGACTCTTACAAGTTGTGGATTAGATTTGGTTGCCTATATTTTATCCCTAACAACTTGAAAGTTCAAAGAGTATATTCCAGTCAACATCATCTTATAGCAGCTCAAATACGAAAGTTTTAAATTTACACATACGACGTGAGCCCCTTGTGGAATACCAGGCAAAAGTTCCATTCTCGAAAATCCCTCGCAAACAGGCTTCTCCACTCTGACTTCGCCGCTTGGAGTTGAAAGGTGACGAAGTTCCACAGGAATAATTCACTCGCAGAAAGATCGGTGTACGCGATTATCACGTGCTACAAGTATAGTCTGCAGCAGATGCATGTGTCGATTTTCGTAGTCTCACATTGTCCATTGTGGTAAAGGTCATTCTTGTTGGAAAATGGACTCTGCTCCTGCGATTTTTTGGCTAATTATTATACGTTTTTGGGCATCCAGTCCATATGGAGATACCATGCTGAGGGCAAGATTCCGACGACAGACCTAATCGTCGTCCTACGGTGCTCCGAACAATGCGTCTTTCGTGTGCTCGCTGAGTGTAGTCCACCCACACTCTGTGAGATACTGTTCGTGTGAGGCACCTATTTATTGCCCATGATGAGCTTTCGCTTCCCTCTGCTCGCTCCGTTATTTCATTAAATGCATGTCATCTACGCGTTTTGCGGGGACGAAATGAGCGACGAGATCTTAAATAATACAAATGTATTATGCAAAGGCAAGTTAAGCAGAAAGGGTGGCCCCTTTTCACAAGTATTCTTTTTTTCTTCGGTGGACTCCTGAAGCACGTCTTTCCACAAACTTTGTCTCTCCACCACCGTACTGGACTTGTAGTATCTCGTTTAATGACTATGTTCCACTCAGGGCTTGGCGACAACCGTTGTTCTTGGTTGGGATCTCTCCAAATGCAGAAACAATTTTAAGGGATTACGAGCGCAGCAAGAAAATTGTATTAGTTTTCACAAAACAAACGTATGTTTCTTTTTCCGGAGTTGTGGTATTGTGGAGATGACCTGTTCACCATCTGCATAATTCAGAAGGAAATAGACATTTACTGTTATTATTATTGTGACCAATTCTTATATGTGTATGGCAAACACTTTAACATGTAAGACAGAGCAGGTCAGAGTAAGTCCCGCTCGCGTGGTAATCTGGACTGCCTGAGTAGATTTTCGCCCGTTTCTCACATTCGTATAGGCAAATGTTAGGATGGTTCGTCCACACCTCCGAATAGCACCACACAAATATGATACACAAATAATGGTGTCCACATTTACAACAAATCAACTGCTCAAAAAAGAATCAGAATATTTATTGATATTTAAATCGGAAAGAGCTTTGTCAATACTCTCTGGACCACAGAAAATGCAACGTATAGACACCCGTGTAAAAGTAAACCTATATTCCGAATGCAGGTGAGCAGCGAGCTCTATCTTTCAATAGCAAACAAGACAGTGTGGCTTGTGCCCACTCTTCAGTTCAGAAGGGTCATTTCAAGCTCATTGTCACTTTAAGGCAAGAAGGGTTGTCCTCAGAGTAAGTGGCTCGCCGAATTTGAGTACACCATGGCGGCGTGATTTGGAAATGAAACAGCTATCGTCCGATAGAAACACGTAAGTTCGACCTAGCGCTGGCGGCCCGAGGCCAAAAACAGCAGTTCATGACCACTACCCCTCGAATTATGGTTCGTAGTTACCCCGAGAAGAATGAAACAGAACTGCGAACGTTCTTTCTGGAGGCAACTGGGAAGGTTGTGCTGATCTATACAGTACGCAACAGTCGCCACACGATTAATTTGAACTATTGGAGTTCATTACAAAAAAACATTAGGAACGTCCCAGCAGTGTGGTGCGAGTGGAAGTTGAGGAAGGCTTCACAAGGAATAGAACGTTATTGAATGGCGTTACGTTTTCTTCACCAACGACTGCAGGATTTTAGACGAATAATGATCGCCATAGGGCAGCGTGGAGCCAGCCACGTACCAACACATAGCCCAAGGAAGCAGCACCTATGACTTTATCCTTTGCAGAATGAGCTGGGGTGAAGTTGTGGAGCAAACCAGCCCCTGTCCAGCTTTCCCAACCACAGCAGGGGATTTCAGTAGTATGCACGTGAGTCCTTTACGAATTTAATCTGTTAGCATCACGCCACAGTATTATAAAAAAACATTTTGGGTCTTTCGGCGGCGGCGAACGCACATATTTCCACTCCTTGCTTTAGTCCTACGTCTCGAGATCATGCCCAGCACTAGTCCATAGTGATGAAACGGGTAGAAAAGTCATTAATTTTTACATGAATAATTAGGGTGAAAGGAATGTAAATGAAACAGCATGGAAAAGATGTAGGAAGGAAATAATGACGTCCAGTCACACAGGACATTGCGGCAATGCAACGGTAAGAGTTGAAAATTGGAGCCGGAACGGGACTCTAACGCGGATACTCCGCTTCTCTGGAACGGTTGCCTTAATCGCCTCGGCCATCCGACAGAGCAGACTCCACTCATAATGCATTTGGATTTGCCTCATACAGCTGCAACATTTCTGCTGCTGCCTCTGCTGGACAGGGTTTTGAATAAGCTTATTCAATATCTCATCGACTGCGATATGCTGGTTTTTTAGCACCAGCCTCCACTCACTCGCGACCCGCAGTTCTGCACAGAGAGGTGATTTGTCACTCCATTAATCGTCACTTAGATTTGGCTCATCACACCGGATGATAATGTATTATTGCCGCACACTTCCAACAACTAATCAGGGAATGTCGCAGCGCGGTTCCCCCTCAAACGCAGAAACAAATTAGGAAACGATGCTCCACTTTATAAATGGAGTGTACTATTTTCTTTTTTGCTCCTCTGGCGGTGCACTCGGGTAACGGTGCAGAGACTCCAATGCGCAAAAGGACTGCAGATATTTATCTTTCAAATAAATATCCCAAATAATGTCTTGGTCTCCCTATACAGTTTTTCTTTCCGCCGCCTCAATATTGCCCTCTATTAACTAAGCAAATATTTCTTGATGCCCCACGATGTGTATTACCAGTCTCTCCCTTCTTGTAGGCAAAGAGTGTGATACATTTATTTTATTTCCTTACTTCAAGTGGCGTCAGTTATTTCGCTGCCCAAACAGCAAAACTCATCTCCTTCCATTTACGTCCCATTTCCGAATCAAATTCTCTCCGCATCTTATCAGTAAGGATTACACGATGCACCAGTTATCCAAACGTGCTCTTTAATAGACGAAGAAGTCAAAGTATTAAATGTGTCCAATGGGCGTTTCTGGGCCCAATTTAGCAAAGTTTTTGGGAAAAAAGGCACTAACGTAATGTCCTTTAGCAGTAACAAGCATTTTTATGTTTCTGGTTGTAATTTATGATGTATGTGGTGAGCATAATTTGGAACGTGGATCAAGCTTTAGTCAAGAAGATTACATTGGCTGCCAGAAGGTGCGTATGTGGGATGATATACTAGTGAATATTAAAATTCTGTCACATCTTAATATAGGCAAACACTGAAATATAGTTTTAAGAATGTTTTTAGATTTTGCTATGACACAGCCTTAGTGATGCAGAAAGAACTTACTGTCGGCAGCTATATTTTTGATTGGAACTGATGGATATGTAATAAGATATTAAAGTCTTTGGAAGATGAATGGCAGTTGACTTTCATTAGCGGACAGGGTTCTGTGAGTGTTAAGAGCCATCAGTATTTATGAGCACTATACCGTGACACACAAGGTGATTCCGTGATGATACAAACTTTCAAGGAAGATGGAGAAGGATAAATTTATCAATCTGAGGTGAGGGAACTTGGTCAGGAAACGACCTAGTCGAAAGATATAAGCGAAAATTTTTCTGATGCCTCTGGCAGCTGACCTCTTATGGACCAAAACAAGAAAAAATGCCACGTAAACATGGGATCTAAAATACATACCTTAAGAGCTTTGAACACTTGTTTCACAGTAGCAAAGATGACAATGTGCTCATAGCTCTTAAGTTACGCAACTGGGAGCCCATGTTCACTAGACTTTTTTGCTTCGATTGATTGTTCCTATTATATACCTGAATCCTGCTAATTCCTCCTGGAACACACTGTATAATGAACAGACTTATGTGACTGATAATGCATTTGTATTGCTTGCATATTTTTGACTGTGCCTATTGGTGTAATACTTTTAAGGTATGTAATATTACATGGAGAACATAAGATGCATCCTTTACATGTATGTTGGTCTATTTATAAAACGTGTTAAAGGGATAATATCTTCCCGAAACATCCTGTGTTTTAAAAATTAAATAAGCGTCACATTTGGACAATTGCTGGGTGATAATATCCGTACAGATATTGTGATATAGCCTTACTATGGCTTCACAACAGACAATCCCTCAGCATCTTAAGATTTAATTCGTTTACTTACAGGGGGGGGGGGGGGGTTTCAATAAGTAAAACAGCACTTTTTTCCTGAAAGCAGGCTGGTTTTATGGAGGATTCCAATACACCATATTATTCCACAGTCTTCTGGTTACACAACACTATTTTTCAACATACTCTCCGCTCCATGTATCTGCCTTACGCCACCTCACCTCACTGAGATATCACTCTACTGGTCGACACTGGAGTCAACGTCTTGCTGCATCAATAACCTCCCCAGATCTGGGCTGTAGAATGCATGATGAGGAACAGACCAAAAGTTTTGTGAGCTGCTCTCGTGTCCGCAGACTTGTGTGAGACCTTGCGTTCTGATGGAGAAGGAGAAGTTCGTTTGCATTTCTGTAGCGACGAATACGCTGAAGTTGTTTCTCCAATTTTCTGATGGTAGCAATATACTCTTCAGTGTTGCTCGTTGCACAATGAGGGCGGACGTCAAACAAAACAACTCCTTCAAAGTTCCAGAAGAACGTCACCGTGACATTATCGGCTGGGACTGCCGTTTCGTTTTCGGTTCGAAGTGATGAACCCATGTTTTCATAGCCTGTGAAGACCGTTCGACAAAAAATTGTCACGATCAGCCTCGTAACCCGCTAACAATTCCACACAGATGGTCCCCCGTTGCTTGTAGTCTTCTGCTAGGCGGCGAGGAATCCAGCGGGCACACGCCTTTGAGTGACCCAGCTGGTGGACGAGTGTGTCAGCACAACCAACAGAGACGTCCAGTTGTGCAGCGAGGCGTTGACTGTGGTCCGTCAATCACCTCGAACGAGAGTGTCCGCACTCTCCAAATTCGCAGGAGCCGCGGCTGTGTTCGGCTGGACGGCGCGCGGGAGATCGAACAGCTTTGCGCGACTCTGTTGGGATGACGACAGACTTCTCGCCCAACGACTCGCCGTGCTTCTGTTCACTGTCGGGCCTCCACAGACATTCTGCAAGTTCGGATGAATATCGGCGATGCTCTGGTTTTCCGCCAAAAGAAACACAGTGACAGCTCTCTGCTTGGAGCGCACCTCCGTTGCAGACGCCATTTTGAAGGCTCTGAGCACTATGGGACTTAACATCTGAGGTCATCAGCCCCCAAGAACTTAGAACTACTTAAACCTAACTAACCTAAGGACATCACACGCATCTATGCCCGAGGCAGGATTCGAACCTGCGACCGTAGCGGTCGCGCTGTTCCAGACTGAAGCGCCTAGAACCGGTGGGCCATTGCAGCCGGCGCCATTTTGAAGGTTACGTACAGAGCCGACACCTATCGTAACTTTTTCGAAGTATAGAGGCTGAAGGGGGAATATTCCACGTCGTCCCACAGTAAATTCAACATTTTTTCAACCGAAATAGTTCGAAAAAAAAAAAAAGTGGAGCATTAGTTACTGAACGCCCCTCGTACTTCGTTGGCGTTTATCTTAGAGCCTCTTTGAAAAACACTATGCATTACTTTCAAGTGATCTAACTACTTGTAACAAATAAAATTTTTTAAGAATTATTACACATTTTATGGCGAAAAACTTTTTCGTAACGTGATAGGATGGCAAAAAGGGGACGTTTAGCTGACAGAGAGAACTTCTCACACTACAGGGCGAAAAAAAAGAGTGCAGAGGCAAGAGCGGCTTCCCGTAGAAGGAGCGCTTAACGGTCAATGAGCGCAGTTAGTGAGTAACGTGAACTTGGCACAAATGCTCGCCGGCGCTGGGCCTTATACGAACAGTGGCAGGCCCCAGCCAGTCGCGCTCTTGGACGGGCGACCTCTTTCGCCCGGGGCTACCACAACCCACAGCGGGCTGTGTGGGCGCCCGCGGGATATGGAGGTGATGAAAGGGCCGCGCACAAAAACCACTCGCGTAGCATCGCTTACAGTTTCAAGTTCTCAGGGCGGCTTCCAAACAATGGTACGGTTGTCTGGTCTGCGACAAGACTAGTATTCTTCTTGAAACAACAAACAGGCACGGTCAAAGACGCTCTCTCATAGCCACGTGTAGATACGGGTACTTTTTTGTCAATGCACGTCAGTAAAAAGTTAAAAAGAGAATAATCATTTATTAGACACAGCATGAGCACAGGAATATTCAGATTGCAAGTGTATAGGTTTCTGAAGACTTATCAGAAATGACACAATTTTGTGCACATTTTGAAGAGTTTCCCGCCGGCAACCTTTCGTAACAGTAATGTTGTTGCTGTTGTTTTATTCACCTGTGGATCAGTTTTATTTATAATGGTGGTGGTGGTGGTTGTTAGTGTTTAACGTCCCGTCGACAACGAGGTCATTAAAGACGGAGCTCATGCTCGGGTTAGGGAAGGAAATCGGCCGTGCCATTTCAAAGGAACCATCCTGACATTTGCCTGAAGCGATTTAGGGAAATCACGGAAAACCTAAATCAGGATGGCTGGAGACGGGATTGAACCGTCGTCCTCCCGAATGCGAGTCCAGTGTGCTAATTATTTATAATGGTATTGGACATGTCACAGTATTACAGTTTAAGAACAAACAAACAACAAACAAAAGTCATATATACAGTGATTTAAATATTCACAGGTTTAGTTTGACAAGTATGGAACTGGAAATCGGGCCTGATCTTATAGTAGGAACCATCCCAGCGCTTGCCTAAAGTAGACACCAATGTAAACCTTCTTCCCGAATACAATACCACTTTGTTCAAAACAGCGCAACCTCACTCTGTTTATTCTTAGCGTATAATACTGTCTTGCAAAGAACTTATTTAATAATTTAAAAAGTTAATCATACACTGTTCTTTCATTTCCCAACACCATTCACTATAGCTCCACACAAACATAATGGAATAATACCGGCCGGTGTGGCCGAGCGGTTCTAGGCGCTTCGGTCTGGAACCGCGCGACCGCTACGGTCGCAGGTTCGAATCCTGCCTCGGGCATGGATGTGTGTGATGTTCTTAGGTTAGTTAGGTTTAAGTAGTTCTAACTTCTAGGGGACTGATGACCTCAGATGTTATGTCCCATAGTGCTCAGAGCCATTTTTTAATGGAATAATGTAATACTACATACAATGTCAGTTCTCATCAGGACCACAGTGAAGATATACGGTTTACATTTTGTGTACCGCAACTTCCTACTGCTTTGCCAGACAAAACTGAGACAGCATCCCTTTATAATGAGTGAAATGTTGGTCTCAGAAAGACGGTGATTTATATTACCACAAGCTTTGGAGTACGTTTACACAAAAGGAAAAAAATTGAAAGTGAGGTGTAAAAGAGATGTTTTATCATCATTCTTTACGAGTGTTATTTTTATCGATACTCTACTCTTTGTTATCTAAGAAGTGAAAACAATTTCGGGACTACACCAAAGGAGTGGTATAGGATCTTTAATGTTGACAATACACACGGACAACCCGAACTTCACCAACATAATTTCGGAGACTGTTAAAGTATTGTTCTGAATATTTTAGTGTAAGAGACGCGTGGTCTCCAGTGGCTCGTTACGAAGTAATTGAATTTTTATTCCTTACTTCCACCCATCCATTTATCTTTGCATCTGTGTTGCACTGTAAATTCACTGCCTGACAAAAATAAAAAAAAATAAATAAAAGAAGTGAAGCACCCACGAGACATTGTTGGATTGCAATGTAACTTCGCACACGTACCCGTCAGTAGCGGGTATGTAAATGATTACGAATTGCAACTCTATGTGACAGAAATAACAGCCGCCACAGTTAATTACACTACTGGCCATTAAAATTGCTACACCAAGAAGAAATGCAGATGATAAACGGGTATTCATTGGACAAATATATTATACTAGAACTGACATGTGATTACATTTTCACACAATTTGGGTGCATAGATCCTGAGAAATCAGTACCAAGAACAGCCATATCTGGCCGTAATAACGGCCTTGATACGCCTGGGCATTGAGACAAACAGAGCTTGGATAGCATTTACTGGTACAGCCGCCCATGCAGCTTCAACACCATACCACAGCTCATCAAGAGTAGTGACTGGCGTATTGTGACGAGCCAGTTGCTCGGCCACCATTGACCAGACGTTTTCAATTGGTGAGAGATCTGGAGAATGTGCTGGCCAGGGAAGCAGTCGAACATTTTCTGTATCCAGAAGGGCCCGCAAAGGACCTGCAACATGAGGTAGTGCATTATCCTGCTGAAATGTAGGGTTTCGCAGGGATCGAACGAAGGGTAGAGCCACGGGTCGTAACACATCTGAAATGTAACGTCCACTGTTCAAAGTGCCGTCAATGCGAACAAGAGGTGACCGAGAAGTGTAACCAATGGCACCCCATACCAACACGCCGGGTGATACGCCAGTATGGCGATGACGAATACGCGCTTTCGATGTGCGTTCACCGCGATGTCGCCAAACACGGATGCGACCATCATGATGCCTTACACAGAACCTGTATTCACCCGAAAAAATGACGTTTTGCCATTCGTGCACCCAGGTTCGTCGTTGAGTACACCATCGCAAGCGCTCCTGTCTGTGATGCAGCATCATGGGTGACCGCAGCCATGGTTTCCGTGCTGATGCTAGTCCATGCTACAGCAAACGTCGTCCAACTGTTCGTGCAGATGGTTGTTGTCTTGCAAACGTCCCCATCTGTTGACTCAGGGAGCGAGACGTGGCTGCACGATCCGTTACAGCCATGCGGATAAGATGCCTGTCATCTCGACTGCTAGTGATACGAGGCCGTTGGGATCCAGCACGGCGTTCCGTATTACCCTCCTGAACCCACCGATTCTATATTCTGCTAACAGTCATTGGGTCTCGATCAACGCGACCAGCAATGTCGCGGTACGATAAACCGTAATCGCGATAGGCTACAATCCGACATTTATCAAAGTCGGAAACGTGATGGTATGTATTTCTCCTCCTTACACGAGGCATCAGAACAACGTTTCACCAGGCAACGCCGGTCAACTGCTGTTTGTGTATGGGAAATCGGTTGGAAACTTTCCTCATGTCAGCACATTGTAGGTGTCGCCACCGGTGCCAACCTTGTGTGAATGCTCTGAAAAGCTAATCATTTGCATATCACAGCATCTTCTTCCTGTCGGTTAAATTTCGCGTCTGTAGCACGTCATCTTCGTGGTGTTGCAATTTTAATGGCCAGTAGTGTAGAATTTCATCGTGTTTTGTGTTTCGAGGCGTGGTAGGATATATAAGGTTGGGGGTGAACAGCGTCAGATGTTGAGTGATCCCTATGGATGTCAAAAAGAGATGACGCATACTCATGTAAGAGAGCGTTATCAGCATCGTTACAGCGTTTGAAAGGGAAATCATTATCGGTCTCCATCAGGCCGGCTGGCCGAATCGTGCAATATCCAAATTTGTGGGGCATTCGTATGTGATAGTGACCCCATGTTGGACTGCAGGGCAAGTGAAACCACGCGTACACGTCAAGTTTTCGGTCGACCGCATCTGACCATCTCAAGGAAGGATCGCCGTATTGTGGACCAAGCACATCGTACCCGCCACGTATCTGCATCTGACATCCGAGAACGAGTAATGGACTCCCTGTAACGTACTGTGGCATCTCCCACCACTGGTCAGAGACTAGCAGCAGTCGGAATAGGGATTAACAGTCCTGCGCATAGGCTGCTGTTAACATCACAACACAAACGGCTGTGTCTGGAGTGGTGACGTTACCGGGAAGCACTCCCTGCTGATGACTGGCGACGCACTGTGTTCTTAGGTATAATGGAAAGGCAACAATGAAAATCTGTTCCCAGAATTAAACTTTCACTCTGAAGCGGAGTGTGTGCTGATGTGAAGCTTCCTGGCAGATTAAAACTGTGTGCCGGACCGAGACTCGAACTCGGGACCTTTGCCTTTCGCGGGCAAGTTTCAATGAAAATCTGTGCCGGACCTGACCTCGAACCTGGATTTCCAGCTTAGCACGAGAGGTCGTCTTACCATTGGCTACTCGAGCACAACTCACGGCCAAGTCCAAACTTTCACATGTACGAGTGCAGGTTGTAGATAAATGGTTGACAACATAAGGAAGTTTGTGTTTGGCCGTAAGTCGTGTATGTATCGAGCCCCGGTCCAGGACGAATGTTCATTGCCGTCTTTGCACTACACAGCTGATAGTTGTCCATATTCGCAACTGTAAATACATTTAGTGCATTTCATAACGTCTGTGGTCGCTGCAGTGCATTGCATCGTACTTCTGGACGACATAAAAAAAAAAGAAATGGTCGTATGGCATTGTTGGCCGGGAGACCCCAACCGGGGAAGTTCGGCCGCCAAGTGCAAGTCTCATTTCAGGTGACGCCACATTGGGCGACTTGCGTGCCGGTGATGAGGATGAAATGATGATGAGGACAACACAACACCCAGTCAACGAGCGGAGAAAAGCTTCAACCCCGCCGAGAGCCGAACCCGGGCCCGCTGCACGGGAGGCAAGCACGTTACCACTCAGATAAGCAGGCGGACTGAATGACACAGATACTGAAATATTGCAGACCCAAGATCGTCCACACATGGCACATGTCTGTATGATGTTAAGATACTCCCCCTTGGCCAGCAAGATCACCAGGTTTGTCCCCAAGAGAACATGTGTGCGATCAGCTCGGACGTCAGCTCCGTCCCGGTGCCAGTATCAAAAGTGTGACGGACCTGCTATAACAGCTGTGGGACAGCTTGACTCATGAGAGAATACAACGGCGTTATGAAACCCTTCTCAACCTAATCAGTACATGCATCCAGGTCATGACGGTTATAACGTCTTACTTTTCAGTGGGCTCATACTGCCAGTCCTTTGAAAATTTGACTAATTGGAAAGTGTCACATACCATCGCAACCCAATAAATTTCATTTCGTTTCATCTTTCCTTTGTGGATGCTTCACTTTTTTTTGTCACTCACTGTATCTGCACAACACCGCAAATGTCACGACATGCTCTGTAGGTCTTATTTGGAGGCAAGCCTGTTCCAGTCACTCTCGGTACTTGCTGTTGACAACAGTAATTGTCAATTTACTCTTCACCCTCATGCTTGCATCAGTACTGTTCGGTGCTGTCTCGGGTTTGTTTTTCCGGCAGTGTTAGTTGTATTTCAATAGTGACACACAGCACTATGGGATAAGTTCATTGATGAGCAGTTGGTCGATATTCAGGTCGTGTATGTGTTCACTGAAAATGGTTCTGAGCACTATGGGACTTGACATCGGAGGTCATCAGCCCCTAGAACTTAGAACTACTTAAAAATAAGTAACCTATGGACATCACACACATCCACGCCCGAGGCAGGATTCGAACCTGCGACCGTAGCGGTCGCGCGGTTCCAGACTGAAGCGCCTAGAACTGCTCGGCCACACCAGCCGCCTGTGTTCACTGAAAGCAATGAAAGAGCGGCAGGGCGATGCTATGCTGAGGAGTTCCTACAGCGATGGCAACCATATCACAGCATTTTTGCACCGGTATGAGGATTGCAGCATTATTATGCGTTTTGCGTTGTATGTTTGATCAGAAAATATGACATGCTTTAACAATGCTGTGAAGCAGTTTTTACAGAAACAAAGGCAACTGGGGTAACAAACCGAATAAATCATAATTATATTATTACTTTGTAGCGACACCATGGGCCCCTTATCCTACAGCACTCAGAAAATATCACCGATCAACCTGAGGCCGTCCGCAGACAACACAACGCAGAAAGTTGCAATGAAATGCAAAAAGACCAGCACATGATCCATGATCGGTGGAGCGATTGTCTGTTGACCCTAACGTAAATAAACGTAGTGTATTGCGCACAGACGATCAGCCCCATTTAGGTTCCATTACATTACTGGCAATAAATCACTGGAAACAATAACAACCGTAAAATGCCTAGGAGTGAATGTCCTAAAACGGAATAACCACATAAAACTAGTTGCAGAAAAAGCAGATGCCAATCCGAAATTAACTCCAAGAAACCCGAGGGATGGTATAAACCCACAAAATACCCACCCCAAAAAATTTTGGTCGTACGTAAAAGCTATGAACGCAACAAATAATTCAATAGCTTCTCTTGCCGACAGTACGGGTAATGTAACTGCTGATGATAAACAGGAGGCCGAAATTCTAAACCTACCTTTCAAAAACTCGTTTACGGTAGAAGACTGCAGCATCATTCCCCCTTTCAATTATCGAACAAACGCAAGGATGGCTGACATAGTGTTTAGTATATCTGTGATTGTAAAACAGTTAAGACCCTTAGACGTCAGGAAGGCATCTGGCCCAGACGGTATCCTCGTACGATTGTATGTTGACTATGCTGCAAATACAGCACCATTCTTATCCATCATCTATCAGATCATTGGAACAGCGGAAAGTTCCACGGGACTGTAAGAAAGCCCAGGTCATAGCAATCTATAAAAAGGGTAGAAAATCGGATGCACGTAATTACCGGCCAATTTCACTGACATCGATTTGTTGTACAATCATGGAACATAGTTTGTGATCAGACATAATGACCTTTCTAGACTCTGAGAAGCTCATCTGCAGAAACCAGCACGGTTTTAGGAAACAGCGGTCATGCGAGACACAGCTGGCCCCCTTTGTGCATGATATACAACAGGATCTAGATACCGACTCCCAGGTTGATGCCACATTTCTCGACTTTCGAAACGCGTTCGACTTAGTTCCGCACTGTTGCTTGCTCCAAAAAGTGCGCGCTTGCGGTGTAACCGATGACATATGCGGGTGGATAGAAAGTTTTCTAACAGACAGGGAGCAGTATGTCGTCCTGAACGGGGTGATTTCAACAGAATCAAGCGTAACTTCAGGTGTGTCCCAGGGCAGCGTAATCGGTACGCCTCTTTTTACGATTTTCATAAACGATCTGGTTGATGGCATTGAAAGCGGCATTAGACTGTTTGCCGATGGTGCTGTAGTCTACAGGAAAGTAGTATCAGACGAAAGTTGTGAACGAATCAATGTGTGGTGTAATGACTGGCAGTTAACTCTCAATATTAGTAAATGTAACCTACTGCGTATAACAAGACGAAAATCCCCATTAATGCACGAGTACAAAATAAACGCCCAGTCTTTGGAAGCGGTAACATCCGTCAAGTATCTGGGTGTGACTATTCGAAATGACCTCAAATGGAATGATCACATTAAACAAGTAACGGCCAAGGCGAACTCTAGACTGCGGCTTATTGGTATAATCCTGAAGCGATACAGTCATTCAACAAAGGAAATTGCTTACAATACGTTAGTTCGTCCAGTGTATGGGACCCTTACCAGTTGGGTCTGATTCAAGAGATTGAGAAGGTCCAAAGAAGAGCGGTAAGATTAGTGACTGGTACATTTAGCCGTCGCGTTACAAATCTCACAGGAAGTTGCAGATAGACGGCGCGCTAAACGGAAGAGGCTGCTCACTAAATTCCGAAATCCGATCTTCGCCGAGGATGTAGAGCATATGTTATTACCACCAACTTTCAAATCGCGCAGTGATCACCATTCAAAGATAAGGGAAATAAGAGCTCGTACTGAAGCGTTCAGACAATCGTTTTTCCCTCGCGCGATCCGCGAGTGGGACGGGGGAGGGGGGGAATATGACTTTGGCGCAAATTAAGCCCTCCGCCACACACCGCTTGGTGGCAAGCTGAGTATATATGTAGCTGTAGAATCTTACAAAGTTCTTGATCGACAGATTCTAGAATATTGTTCGGCAATATGGGACTCTTACCAGTAAGGACTAACATAGGTAGTAGAGAATACTCAAAGAAGACCGGCGCGCTTCGTCCAGGGCTTGTTCAGTAGTCGCAAGAGTGTTCGAGCGCGGTCACCAAAATCCAGACGCAGGCACTACATGAAAATACAGAGGGCATACATTCCAAGAAGAACTAATAAACATACTATTTCCTAGCACATACATGTCACGAAATAGCCACCAAGAAAAAAAAATCTGAGAAATTAGAGAGCACAAGAATGGTTACTGAATTCTTCTAAAGCATCACTCGCGATAGTAGAACCCTCCACTACACATCGTGTGGTGGTTTGCGTAGTATACACCGTCCAAAAAGTTCTCAAACTGAGTGTATACCTGGCGTATAAGCGAATTCGGCCCAGTTTCTATTGTGGCAGCCTTAACTACCAACTCAAAACAACAAATGTTCAACAAGTCACTTGTGAACAGGCAGTGTGTGTCAAGGGCCCCACAAGTGGGCGACATATCGCAGCGATCCGTCGCATGTGCAATCGATAGCTTCGTACATCGCAAATTTGTGAGCAAATCGCAATATGCCAACTACTCGCTTCCCTAGTTATTAAGCTGTGTTGTGTAGTTTTGTTTAGTTTCGCTTTGCTTAAGATGAGAAATTTACGTTATGATGTGTAGTTATTCAAGGACCACGAACCACTTTGAGAAGTGAACTTGAAGCTGACGTTCCCATTTATACTAAGAAGTAGTACAAAATACACCCTTGGATTTTGCAGCGATTAGCAATTTGAAGCTTGTGCTGTAAAGCAGAATTGATGCTAAGTTCATACTGATAGACAATAAACACTGGGCTAAATTTGAGAATGTTTTGTTATTTGTGGAACAGTTAATTTGTTATTAAAGTTTTAATTTCTAATCACAATGACGTAGGGCAATATTAAGCGGACATTTTAGTTTAAACGTTCAGAGCAAAGCAGTTATACAGCTATTTTTACGTCCCTGGTTAATTCATATAATGTAACTCTCCCACGTACTAGTTATAACTTGAGTTATGGTAATCGGCAGTGCTGCTATTGACAACATTTCTATAGAAACATCATGATTCCAAAACAAACTACGTAAATACTTCAAGTTAAACTAACAGACTAATGAATGAAAAAAAAATTGGGTCTAATACACGAAAACAAATTGTACTAGCACACGGGGAACATGTACACAACCCACTTGGCGTAACTGCAAAATTTATTTTTTTTCTGTTAAGGAACCTACACATCCCAAGAAAAACGTTTCAAAACAAGCTTAGAAAATTACGATACCCGTTTCTGTAAATTTATTTTTTGCAAATATTCATGGGGATACGGAGACCACTGCGACTGCTACTAAACAAAGGAATTCACTTTCCTTAGCTGAACGTCTCGACACAGTGGCCTTCGTAATACTGGTTGAAAGTGCCAGGTAAGCAGCTCGTGTGTGTCGGGGTCGAGACGAGCGAGCGACTGCAGCGGTATCGCACGCGACGGATCGCTGTGTGGGGCCCTCTGACGCCGGAGTGTGTGAACATCTTTGTGTCACAAATCGCAGTGGGGGAACACCTCCAGATTGTGTGTTCAAAACATTCACTAGACCATTCTGAAGTGTATGCAAATTTTGTTCTGCACACATAGACCCCCCAAATAAAACAAAAGACGTGCGGACGCCTGCCGCGATTTCATTGAAATGCAAAACGCGTACAAATCTTTTCTGAAAATACAACCATCACGGGTGACGAGACTTGATGTTATCAATGCGAATCTACCACAAAATAACAAAGTGCAGAAACTCACATGAAGGGTCAATCGTTTGGCGACTTAATCGACATTCAAGCCAACGTGACGCGCGAGTTGAACAGAATCCCAAAGAAGGACTCTTGACAGTTTCACCTTGGTCGTATGAAAGTTCTATGAGTTGTACACAGTGGGATGACTCTACGCAAAGCACCTGAAGCCTTAAACCCACCATTTTAACGTTTCTCCTTTTTTTATTAATCCAGCCACGAAACTTTTTGGCTGGGTGTAGATTTTTTTAAATTAAAAATATGATTACTAGCTAAGGGGCTAAAAATATGTAAAAAAAAAGACAGTTGCAAGTGGCAGATGCTGTTACTATGTGACTTGGCATACTTCGATATATTTGACAAAAAATGGCTACTGAATTTTTTTGCATTTAAGGAAGATAGGTGAGACAAATATTTTCATCAGATTTCAGTAAAATCAAATTTTCTTTAAGCTGCGATTCCATCGTGAGTTCTTTGAAATGAGGAATATTCAAAACGAAACTAGTCAACGCTGCGCGAAACCAGTTCTGTAAATACCCGCTAGTCGCAAGGTGACAGTCGCAGAGTATGCTTTATATTCCCGGAAGAGCTTCAAGACGTGGCACAGGACACAATAGGTCGGTTACTTCAATACATTTCCAGTATGTTGCAAAGTGGCTAGTTATGTGTCATGTGTGTTTTCTGATTAAGGCAATTAAGAGCTACAGATATGATCATGGTGACCATATACAAATGGAATTAAAAAGTGTAAGATCTGAGCATAAATGACCAGATCCGGATGACTTTGTTGAGACACACAAAGCACAGTCGCAATATTCCATACAAATTAAGGAACTGCAATATGCACCAATTTTTAACGGCATTTAATAATCGTTCTTCTTGCTTGCGAAAGATGGAAATGAAACTGACCATTATTGTATTAAACAGTTTATTTCTCACAGTATCTATGCTTACACGTCTTCGCAAATTCTTCACAGATAGCTCTGCGAGCAGACTCGGCACGAATTGAAATCGTAGGTTGACATATCGATTACCTGGAGCTGGATTGATGGACGCAATCTTTTCAGCCATGTCGCATGTTCCGCACTTCAGCCTCAGATACAGTACGTACACATACAAAAAATTAAAAAAAAAATTAAGGTAAAAGCTGAACTGTTAACCTTCATCTGCATATTACAGTTCAGATTCCAACTTTGCGTGTTGAGCCACTCGACATATTGACGACTAAACAGCTGATTCCTGTTTGCACGTCGAGTCAAAGATGATCTGTAAAAGATTCTCTGATTGACAACGTAATGGTTTTTACTATTGACGGCAGTGACGTAGGACGGATTTTATGTTATCTGACGCCAATGTCTTAATATTGCCATGTAAGCTGTTACAAATGGGTAAGATACCTGAAGACTGAACCCGGTTGTGAATAAATAACTGAAGTAGCTCTGGGCGATTAAAACACGGCTTTTTCAAATTCTCACTCTGTGTGGCACCACCTTCACAAAATACAATGCTTAATTGTGTTAATGACACATGTAATTTGGATCACAATTTCCACACATGTCTACCAAATACGTATTTGGTACAGAAACGTCATACCTAAGTAACATACGAACAAAATTGTTCGTATCAAATTATATAATATGCAAATAAACATTTAGAAATATCGCCTGATCATAGTTAAGTATTCATACACACTATATCCAGAACATCATTCTGTTCAGCTGTAATTGTTTCCTTTGGTAGCATAATAGGAAATCTTATGAGACCATAAAAAATTGTAGTAAATTTGACGAAACGACTAAACGGAAGTTAACACAACACGACTAAACGGAAGAAAACACAACACGACGAAACGGAAGAAAAAACAACACGACGAAACGGAAGAAAACACAACACGACGAAACGGAAGAAAAAACAACACGACGAAACGGAAGAAAAAACAACACGACGAAACGGAAGAAAACACAACACGACGAAACGGAAGAAAACTGCAACAGAAGAAGAAGAAGAAGAAGCGACCACCTGTTTAACTGCAATCTGGTTACAACGTGACACACACAGTTGTGACGCATTGCGTAACTTGCCTGTCAGTAGTAGTTCAGTGCCTGGTCCTATTGGCGGTGTGAACAGGCGGAGAGCTTGCCTTTCACGATTGTTAACCCGCCACACGAGAGAGGGCAGAAAGTAGGTTAGACCAGGAAAGCATTCGTCACACGACCTGCGTGCCAGTTCTGCAGCAAAAGATCGTCGGTGATATTGACTTGTTGCCAAATACTCTATCCAGCACCTTCTGATGAAATCATTGCAGGGTTATACATGCAACCTGTCAGAACCATTTGTAGCTCTTACGCTCCGAGCAGTCTGCGCACGGTACTGCATTCAACGTTTCACACAAATAACAGCTGCCGCACATAATTAGTTGCGGTTGTTAAGTCCCTAATCAGTTTTATTTCTCTTCCCTCGCTGACTGAAAAATCTTCTGAAATCTCGCGATTGCAACCAGTAAACCGCCCTATTCATTAAAGTATCAAACCGTACAAAACAGCTTCAAACGTCCGAGAACTTCACAAATGAGTTAATACTTCAAATATTTGACGTTATGCATATACGCGAGAAAAAGATTGGAAAAAAGTCTGATGTTACGCTTAAAGTTTGTTGGGCGTTGCTAAGTGCTCTCATTATGAAACACTGAAAAAAAAAAAAAAAAATAGTCTGGGTAATTTGCTCTCTATTTCAAGTAAAAGCCAGTTTTCCACATATCTAAACGTATATGACGTATCTGCGGGTAGTAAAATAATATAATGTGAATACTGTCTGAAAACAGTGTTGCAAACAGAGTAGGTCGTAAAAAAGTAAAAAAAAAATTAATACGTAATGCCTGATACTTAAGTTTACTTCTGCATGAACACCGGACATGTAGTGACCGATAAAATACTACTTTCGTTGCTTTGTGTGTGTGCGGGGACCGAGGGAGGGGAGGGGGGGGGGGGTGTCCAACAAGAAATGTTTCGTAAAAATTTGAAATTGTGTGTTAAGTTTGTTGAAAGTTGCTAAAAGCTGTCACTCTTAACCACTGGATCAATGTAATCCAGGTACTGTATTTGCGTCCCGACTGTTACACTGTCTCAAGACAAACACACAGCCGGCCGCTGTGGTCAAGCGGTTCTAGGAGCTTCCGTCCGGAACCACGCGACTGCTACGGTCGCAGGTTCGAATCCTGCCTCGGGCATAGATGTGTGTGATGTCCTTAGGATAGTTAAGTTTAGGTAGTTCTAAGTCTAGGGGGCTGATGACCTCAGATGTTAAGTCCCATAGTGCTTAGAGCCATATATAAGCAAACACAAATTTTCTAGCTGTAATACTTGTCTTATTGAAAAAAATGGCTCTGAGCACTATGGGACTCAACTTCTGAGGTCATCAGTCCCCCTAGAACTTAGAACTACTTAAACCTAACTAACCTAAGGACATCACACACATCCATGCCCGAGGCAGGATTCGAACCTGCGACCGTAGCTGTCGCGCGGTTCCAGACGGTAGCGCCTAGAACCGCTCGGCCACCCCGGCCGGCTGTCTTATTGAGTTAAACTTTTAATAAGATTATACCTCTCAATGAGCAAACCATGACAACCTTTTAAATTTGCTTAATAATTACGCTAAATACTGGAAATTTGTGTTGGCCTTGGAAGCCACTGGATAGGCAACCTGACAGTGGCAGCGGATTCCGAGACATCAGTTTGGTAATATAGGCAGTTTTTGAGGCTTATTTGCAAATCAAATTGCTAGAAAGAAAGAGGCTAAGTTGATACATTTAACTGATTCTCAGTTTTAACATTTTCTAGTGCTAGAGTCGACCCGAAAGCGTAAGAACTACGGCACTGATGCGAAGTACCTAAGGTTACTGCACGATAAAGTTATCGTCTTGGAATACACTGCATTCAAGGAAAACAACAGAGGAACAAGGCCACACACATGTTCTCGCGTACCTTACACATCACGTTTCAGCACGCCGGAAATCGTGTTGCATTCGGTAGTGCTGGGTTTCCTCTCTTGAAATGCTTTTAACACTCAGATATAATCAAGACTTCTGTGTGTTACTGATTTCAATGTTACTTTATGTTCGCTTCCGTTAGTGTCGATCTGCCTACCTGACATAAAATAACTAGAGTTACAACGAAATCTGTATAAACTTTGAGGATCTCTTTTGCTGAAGTGTGACAGTTTATGTAACTGCAAGGGCCACCGTGACTTTTTAATATCTTGCTGTCACCCTCTTTGGCTGAGCTCATCTCCAGTTA
The DNA here is from genome assembly GCF_021461395.2 of Schistocerca americana. Classification (NCBI taxonomy): domain Eukaryota; kingdom Metazoa; phylum Arthropoda; class Insecta; order Orthoptera; family Acrididae; genus Schistocerca; species Schistocerca americana. The sequence continues at coordinate 360,679,021 of NC_060122.1, read as the reverse complement.
CAAATAATTCAGTGGCGTGCGAGTAAGAAGCAAGCTACCTCTTATTACAAGCTAAGAGACACCAAAACATGCAAAGACCATACATAGCCTTGTATAAGCGATTAATGTTCTTCAGCAGCGCATAGCTATGGAACATCTAAAAAGTCTCTCTCTCTCTCTCTCTCTCTCTCTCTCTCTCTCTCTCTGTGCGTGTGCGTGTCCGTGTGCGCGTGACAGTTTTCGTTAATACGATTTATTATGTTCCAATAGTTCGTGAAATGAAAGTACTGCTGTACATATAAATATGTATGGATAATGAATACGAAGGAGAACAGATTCATTTCCCTTCTGCCAGATAAAAGAATGCATTAATTTAAAAATAAAACTGAGTAAGACTGCGAGAATACTCTGCATGTACGCGTCATTCTAGTAGTGAGTATATGACGAAAGGTACGGGCGGTATTCCTCTCCCCACAGTGGCAAATTTGGGGAACGCATGGCCTGTCACGGCGTAAGTGCATACTATACTCCCGCCGATCGAATGCCCAACCTTTGGATTTGGCACTTACTCAACGAATTATCACGGCGACTCATGTGCAATAGCACTATCATTTACCACATATTAAAAATGCTCGCTTATTTATTTATTTAAAAAATGTATGAGAACAGACGGTCGCTGAAAATCGGGCGGAGCAATTATTAAGTCCTTGAATAGTCACTTTTATTTTTGCAGTTATTAAATTATCGTCAAGCTCCGGCATCGCATTTCCCACTGTTCAGTACAAAGTCCTTACCTAGCGTTCATGCGACATACAATTTATATATTTGTCTAGATCAGAGAAACTAAAGTTGCTGTGCCTGATTCTAGCGCATACTCTACACCATGTTGTCGTCTCTGCATGTTCTCAATAGATGGTAGCACCTGCTCGAAGATTTTTTTTAGTAATTCTGGACATGAATGTGATCAGAATAAGCTAATATACCCTACACTATCGACTGAGTAATTGCTTACTTCATCACGAGAATACACCGATATATTGTTGTCGATGTAGTACTGGCTCTACATTCGGCGACAACCCATACTTTCATGTTTCAGTCACACTTTTTTCACAATTTTTAGGTGTTTAAATGATGTTTTCTTGAAACCCTCACCTCCCGACAGGTGGTGTTGATGTACCTCGATGGGAACAGCTGAAAATGTGTGCCCCGACCGGGACTCGAACCCGGGATCTCCTGAAAAGCTCATAGCTTTGATTTTCAGTATTTAGCGTATAAGCAGCAGATCCCGGGTTCGAGTCCCGGTCGGGAAACTCGTTTTCAGCTGTCCCCATCGAGGTATATCAACAACACCTGTCGGCAGCTGAGGGTTTCAATTAATTATCATTTATTCTAGAGAAGCTGCACGGTCATCAATGGTATCGGTTCTTTCGAGAACAGCTACTTTCTTCATATATTTTAGGTGTTTATTATTGAGTCTTGAGTACTGAAAATATTTCAGTCTTTTAACGTAAATAGCATTCACTTTGAACACATCCTAAAATTGTGATGAATATCACCATTTTTTTTAATTTAATATTTTAGTTGTTTCCTGTCGCACAACACTGCATTGACCACCAGTACAAACTTTTAATTCATAAAATCTAAGCTGAGTACTGTTGGGCTAATGTCTGCAGTATCGGAAGTCGCCTTCGGCAACGTACAACAAAACGCGGTCTCAAACATGTTGTCTTCAGTTGCTACTGTTTCTTGTCGAGCAATGCCACATCATGTAACAAAACAGGAACACGACAGTCTGTGTGAAAATGTGTCATTTTCGTTATCAGCAAGCTATTTCGTCAGGGTCTGTAGGCGACAAACTCACAGCTTATAAATATTTTTGTTATATTACTATTTTTGGAGCTGTGGCTCCTTTCTCAACGAGTACATTGTTTTTGGCGTTAGTTCTGCTACAGTTAATCACCTCGCAGTAAGTGAACGACACAGTTATCAGTTTTACGCTAAAAAGTCGGAAGAAGTAAAATAAACAGATTAGTATTTTGGGTATCATTAATAATACTGTATTTAGTAAGCTTCTCGGGAAAAACTAACATTTCTTCGTTTACTTACTGCTAGGTGATCAACTAAAGCATATGTAGGTCAAAGTAGTCTCTGAGATTGGGCTCTCTGAGACTGGGTTCCGAATGGAGCTGTGAAACACGGTGGACTAAAACAGAGAAATAAAATATTCTAACCTTATTTTTCACTTATTTCGCGACAGGTATGAAACTTAAAGCAACAGGTTGCTTTCTTTCCAAGGTATTCTGGGAAGAGAGTCTACAGACAACTCCAGCTCGTATCCGCTGAAACGCGAATCGTGTTAGACGAGAGCTCGCAGGGAGGTGAGTCTCGGCAGAGAAGCGCAGCGCGAGATCTCGCCTGCTGTTGCAGCCGCCCGGTGTTGGGTCTGCTGGCGCGGCTAGGAAATGGAGTTTGGGTCCAGTTCCGGAGGGTCGCGCACCAGCACAGTTGAGTGGGTGGACCGGATCGCACCGGAAAGGGAAGCGAAGGGACGGGCAGCACGGGACGCGAAGGGGGGCACGGGGGCGAGGGTCCGTCAGCGGTGGCACGTGGCACACACGTAGCCGCACTGCGACACCTCCTCAAACACCACGCCAACATGGCCTCCCAAAAACGGTGTTCCGTTAACAGATTTCCGGAAGCTGTGTAAACACTGAAATATCGATTCTGGGAATGTAGGTTTGGCTCTTGGATTTCTGATCGTTTTCGCTTCGTGTAAATGGCTTTTGGATCATGACTGGATTGACAGGCTTGCTACAATTTAGGCTAATGCGGACGAAGTTATTTCCTTTGTTTAATTAACGAGAAGCACATTTTACCTATGTTATACGAGATGTGGCTATAAAAGAGTAAGTGCGCACGCGACAAAGATGAACGACCAATAGCAAAGACGAACGATCAATAATTGTGAAGCGTGAAGCCTTCTCAGTCGAATGTGGCATCTCTGGTGTGTGTAGACAACCAGTGTGGCCGTTGCCTTGTTTTCTGAGAGAGCTGTTATTTTGGCGGAATAATAATAATTGTCATTATAGAACAACGAAATTTCGCGATGTTTCATATGGAATTTGGAAAGACTGCTACTGAAACCTGTCTTTTAGTGAAAGAACTGTATGGCGAAGACTGTTTATCAAGTATGTGAGTTTTTGAGTGGTTCAAGCTGGCTGACAAGACGCTGAAGATGACTCACTCTCGGGACGTTCTTCAACATAAAAAGCGGACGAAAATACCGAAAAAGTGGGTAATCTGATTCGATCTGATCGTCGGTTTAATATTCTATCGATTGCTCAAAATGTAGGAATTGACCAAGATTGTGCAAGGCAAATTTTACATGACCAATTGAACATGAGAAAAATATGTGCGAAACTGGAGCCGAAAATTCTCATGATCGAACAAAAAGTAGCTAGTGAAAATGTTTGTACTGACCCTTTGAATACCATCGAAAATGAATGTAATTTCTTGGTATGAGTAATAACCAGTGACGAATCTTGGTTTATCACTTACGATCCACAAATTAAGTGCCAATCCATGCAGTGGAAGGGCCTACTTTCATGGAGTGCGAAAAGAGATCTTCATGGAGAGCGAAAGAGAGATCGAATGAGCAAATCAAGTTTCAAAGCTATGATTATTGTTTTTTCGATACTCATGGAGTTGTGCATCTTCACGGGGTTCCTAAAGGTCATTCTATTAATGAGCATCACTACTTTACGGGTCTTCGTCAACTCCATAAGAAAAGGAAAAAATAAGAAAAAAAAACAAGGACCCGAATTGTGGAAGTAATGGGTTCTGCATGATAAAACGCAGCAGTCCATCCGCATGTCTGTTAAGAGGTTTCTTGCGCATTACAGCATCCCAGTGTTTGACTACACACCTTAATCGCCTGACCTAGCACCTCGTGACTTTATCTATTCCCCAAGATCAAATCTGCATTAAAAGGAACAAGATTTCAGTCTGCTGAAGCACTGAAAGAAAAAGAGGCACGTGTCATCAAGGGGCTCACAGAGGAAGACTTCCAGCACTGTTTCCATCAGTGGAAAATTCATTTGCACCATTGGAGGGATATAGGACGGGAGTATATTGATGGTGACAGTAATTAAATATGTATGTTTTTGAAATAGAATGTCTTACAGCAATAGTCTAGGTACTTTATAGACAAGCCTCGTATGACTATACATAAATGCTAATAATAGTGCCTTTCAGAACGAATTGTAAATATTTTAGGAACTGTTAGTACAAACTAATTCGAATAAAACATTTCATATACGAGTAACAAGTCTGCAATTTTTATAACTTATACAGATAGAGCTGTTACAATGTAACCCACACAAATGAAAAATTTGTGTAAGACAAATGATTACGTTCAACGATGATTTTCGTAAGTCGGGTTCAGGTTATGACATGTCTGATGTGCCTTTCACCATTGGCGATGATGTGGCGCAGACGAATAGCGCAATTCAGTATGATCCACTGAAGTGTCGGAACATCGATGCTGTCAATGACCTCCTGAATGGCTGTTTTCAGCTCAGCAATGGTTTTAGGGTTATTGCTGTAAACCTTATTTTTAATACAGCCCACAAAAAAAAGTCTCATGTGTTCAGATCTGAAGAATATGGCGACCAATCGAGGCCTACGCCAGTGGCTTCTGGATACCCCAGAGCCAGCATGCGGTCCCCAAAGTGCTCCTCCAGGACATCAAACACACCCCTGCTTCGGTGGGGTCGAGCTCCGTCTTGCATGAATCACATCTTGTCGAAATCAGGGTCACTTTGGATAATAGGGATGAAATCATCTTCCAAAACCCTCACGTACCGTTCGGTAGTCACCGTGCCACAAAGGAATATCGTACCGATTATTCCGTGACTAGTCTGCACGCCACAGTCACCCGTTGAGGGTGAAGAGACTTCTTGATCGCGAAATGCGGATTCTCAATTCCCCAAATGCGCCAATTTTGCTTATTGACGAAGCCATTCAAATGAAAGTGGGCTTCATTGCTAAATCACACAACAAGGTGCATACTAATACCCATCACGCCCCGCAGCCAACCGTGCAGTTTGAACGTCTTAGCGCAAACCGTTCATAAGTTATGACGATTTTATTTCACATAGTTCAATAACTGTCGCCATGTATTACATGTGTTGAAGAGCTCCAATTACCTAAATTGTAAAGTTTCATTAATAATTCGAAAATAAAGGGTTTCCAGACATATGTTTACATGACTTTTTCTTGTTTTGATGTAGGGAAGCAGTGCCCAAAATTTGTAAAATATTTTTGAAACACCCTGTTTAGCGCACTCAGTTCCGCCCGTGTATCCCACAATAGAGCGAAAGAGAACTGTTCATAAGCGTCATATCAGAAAGCGTAGCGTCCAAAATTGTCAGTATTTTGCAGAAACTTTATTTACTGCAATATAGTAGTACCTACAGTGTTTTTAAATGTTCTGTTGTAATTTTTAACAGTCACTGGCAGCTGGTGAAAAGAGAATTTGCTGGTATGACAATAAATGTGGAAATTTCTGCACTTATGTTATTGCAAACCGAAACAACAGGTTTTCAGTTGCTTGTCCAGTAAGACATCCAGTTTCAGGATTCTGTTAACAAGACAAATGTACACTGATCAGCCACAACATTATGACCACTGACCCGTTCAGGCGATAGCAGCGTCATCTGGCGTGGAGTAACTGATAGAGACACGCTCTGTGCATGTCGTGCTGTCTTTGTGTAGGATGGGGAAGGTGTGCGATATGTCTAAGTCTGACCGAGGGCAGAGTGTGATGGCCAGGAGGTTCGGCAAGAGCATTTTGAAATCTGCACGACTTGTCGGTTGTTCGAGGAGTGCTGTGGTGAGCATCTGCAAGATGTGGCGAAACCAAGGTGATACCACGTTCAGACGCCGTGGGGTTAGGCGGCGACCCTTCATTACAGACGTCAGACGTCGTAGGCTAGGCAGACTGGTAGAACAGGGCAGTGTCCGAACACACAGTTCAGCCAACAGCTCTGCCGATGGGTCTTCGCAGCCGACGACCCATGCACGTGCCAATGTCAACACCACGGTATCGGCAACTACGACTGAAATGGGCACTTGGTACTTATTCCCACAACGAGTGTCATCTACGCAGGTCACGCCCCCTGCCCCCCCCCCCCTCACACACACACACACACACACACACACACACACACACACACACACACACACTCTTAAGGAAATTGTTCCCTCTCTTTATTATGCAAATACTACGGTACTGTTGACTTGACGGTGCTGATTAATTTGGATTAGCTGATTTACACACACCATTCGTGTAGAAGAACTGCTGCTCCGAAACCGATACCTGATTCGGTAAGCAAAGTGGATTCAGGCAAAATATGTATTGTGACGCCTCTAAAATGAGCACACCTTTTCTGAAAATTGCAGTCTACCAGAAAAGATCTTTCTCGTAATTGTTCTTGACACCTGCGCGGAAAAGTCATCAGTCAAATTAGATTCATTGTGACATGCAACAGTTTAACGTGAGATCAATGCTCAGTTTAACGAGGTGAAATGGCGTATATTTGGCATCTTCAACTTTTTTGGCATCTTCAACTCTCCCTGAACTGCAGTGCCGATGTGTAATTTACGAATTCTGGTGGCATTTCCCGCCTTTAGGAAGAATAGCAATATCCTTCCAAAGATAGAAATGGGGACTTACCCTTTACACTTATTTCTAGTTTTTATTCCTTCCCCACCTACCTTTACCTTTCGCTTCCTTCTCCCATTAAATTGTGACTCGTAGAAATACGGCACCATTATTTCTCCGCTAATATCAGCACACTGAAAGAAATCTTAAAAACTCCAATAAACTCGATTGGCAATACGTAATACGACGCGTTTTAGTGCACTTGGGAAGATTTCAAAAGAAATATAGAAATAGATACAAGTCCAGCACAAAATATCCAAACGGACGGTTTCCGCTTCGAACCAACGAATACATCGACCTGTCTTATGCGAAACAAAAAATTTTTCCCGTGGATATAAACGATATTTATCCTTATAGCGCTTTGTGAAACTTTTGTGTTTTCTAGAAAAAAAGAGTCCTTCAGTGGCCTAATGAATTTCGTAGCTGACTGCAAGGTGGTAAGCTCAAGTTCAAGAGCTGGCAAGCCTTTGGATTCTTGCTGTGGTGGGGGAGGTGGGGGGGGGGGGGAGGGATGAATAACTGCATATACTTGGGCTGAGAGGTCCCAAGAGGAGATGACTGAACAAAGAACGGTGATTCACCAGCTGACTATAACAGCGGCAGGTGGGCGGCGTGACCACAACAGGTTAACAGTGAACAGACACAAGACTGTCTGCCCACTGGAACAGGTCATAGAACTCAGAAGAAAGGCGTACGTGCCTTACTTGAGGTATGCGTAGTAGAAACCGAGGAAGAACAAGTATCTGTGTACGAGAAAGTCGCAGCCCACTCAGAAGAAAGATCGCTACGGCTAAATCGTCAACAAGGGTTTCCTCTGGGTGCCGGGCGAATAGTTTTACACCTCACAGCACCGAGAGAGGTAGAGAGACATAGACGAATTTATTTTTGAGTCGCTTAGTCGCAGCAGAACGATTAAGGGGAGCTAAACATAAAGAAGAAAGCGATTCCGGCGCGTAGTGAACTTTGTGTCAACTTCCCTTATGTAAGTCAACGATTTCTGTAGTGAGAAACACATATTCACTTTTGACATACTTTGTACTATACTGGCAGACAAAACTGTTGGCTCATGCATTTGCAAATAGACGGTGCAAGAGCTTTATCTTGACATCAGTAGGTGTCGGCAGCTGAGCTAGTTCTGCATTGGAGTATCAAAAATTAGGAAGGAACCTAGAACGACAATTTAAAGTCGATCCTCCTAAACCGTTCAGTTGTGCTTGCTGGGAAGTTCCGATAGTTTGCAGGAAGAGTGTAGAATAGAAACGCTTGCTGCACATTTCTCTTCGTGATTCTCATTTGTCCCATTGGTAAACGATATCCCTGCTGCCTTCATTAACTCAGGTTATTAAATTTATTACTAATTTACATTCTTATCCGCGAATTGTTGTAAAAACTAGTGGATCTCACATATTGACTAGATTTTAAATCACAAAATATCCCTGTAAGCTAGAATTTACTACCGCAAAAAGTAAAAATTATCGCTAGTATAATTCTGTACGCTCATTTTGAATCTTTTGACTACGTACATCGTATGACATCTTAAAGAAGTTGACATTTCTTAAAACCTGCGTAGTCTTGTAGGAAAACCATATGCCAGACTGAGATTCGCTGAAACAATCCTTAGGAAAGGTAGCCACGAAAGGGGTAGTTATAAAAACATAGATCGGCTGATTCTTGAGAGATCGTTAATCTTGGATCTTTATCAGTTACGAGTAACGAAGGAGATAGATAAGAAATGTTGAAGACTGGCACATTTTGATCAGTAAACGCGGGAACCAGCTGCAAGGGAAGATACTCCAAGAGAGACATTGGACACCACAGTCAGGTTTTCTGTTGGATTCCGAGAGCATAAGTTCCAAAAAAATTTAGGCTATGTATAAGATCGCCGTTCATACATTTCAAGAAGTGGCGGTGACTGTAAAAACTGAGAAATTCGAGCTCATTTAGGGGCTCACCGACGTTCTCTGTAACCAAGCATCACTCACGAATGAAAAAGGCAAGGGTGAAAATGTTTCTTGTATCCGAATCACACTCCGCCACACACGTTAAGGTGGTTTGCTGAGTATACATGTAGATACAAATCTGATCAATATCTTCACGACTTGCACGCCAGTAGTCAGTTTTTCACCCGCAGTCAGTACCAAATTAGCATCCTCGACGAACAAGCTACGCTATTTGGTTACCTTTCAGCACACAAAATTAAAAACTCCGATAAACCATTAGGAATTTTAATGACCACTTGGCTCAGAAATCTGAATTAAGTCAGCGGTATATCTAAGTTATGAGATCACAGCACGGGAAACATTTTCCTTCGTTAAGATTTACTATACTAATACGCGTCTAACATGCGTGGTCCTAAAATAGACACATATGAAATACATACCGAATAATTACGAGTTCTCATTGCCCAAGGACGAAAGCTTCACAACGGTGGAAGCACTGGGCTAAAGATCGAGCTTCTCATTTACGATTCAGACAATTTCCTCTCATCAGTTCATCAGAGTATGCAACCGCCGCTTAGTCTTGGAGCAACTGTCTGCGAGGTCCTTTTGATGGACCATGTCCATGGGCCTTTCAGTTCGCATTAGTGTCCTTTCATGCGCGGCTATTTGATCTCTTAACGGCCATCCGTGCCGTACGCTGCACGCATCAAGTCTCGTCGTTGGCCACTACATTAACATTCCTCCCCCGCTATTCTCTCACGGTTATCTCAGGCAGGTACTTGGGCGCAGTTAAAGTACAGGCTGACCACCTTTAGCACGCAGTACTTAATATGCACCTGATATCTCAACACCGCGATAATTTCACAAATTTCTTCCTTGACCAAGCAAGTTAATACAGAAAACACTGAGAATCTGACGCAAACAGACGTAAACTGAAAACTACTACTTGCACTGGCGGAAATGAGCAACCCAAAGTGTTTCATTACCAGTCACAACGTTCCGAATACGGGTGGGAAAACATAGTCAATCTTACGACGCAACTTAACGTCAGATCATAAAGCATACATGCTTAAGCGCATGAAGTATAAAAGGAAACTCGTGAAATCAGAAACAAGGCATCAGCTCTAGGCACTTTGAAAAACTTCGAATAGAGCGTGAATTTGTAAATAATGAATGATGGAATTATTAATTTTGAATTACAAACACACGGCAGTACAGTAAGACCAAGATACGTATCCAATGAAGAAAGGAAGGCACAACTGTTCCAGATACATGATGTTTACAAAAATAAAACAAAATGTCATTCATCACGAATATTTTACAATTTGAAAAGAATGCAATAAACAGAAGTTAATTTTACGCAAACGACATTCTGTCTCTTACCTTGGAGAAACTCATGAACACTTTTCAGTTTTACGTATGTTTTTATGGGCAGTCAGGATTCACAATAAATATTACGTAATCACGATAAAGTTGCGTTGTGGACCTGATGGTAAATAATTACCAAGCTAAGTGTTTTTTGTGCTATGGGAATATCCACTGGGTTTTTCTCAAAATTATGAAGTTCAAAATGGTTCAATCAGTCCCCTAGAACTTAGAACTACTTAAACCTAACTAACCTAAGGACATCACACACATCCATGCCCGAGGCAGGATTCGAACCTGCGACCGTAGCGGTCACGCGGTTCCAAACTGACGCGCTTAGAACCGCACGGAATTATGAAGTATGGTAGACATTTAAATATACTGACATGTTGGTGATGAGAAAAAGTGCACAACAAAAAATATAATTACACATACAGGCTTCGCGATATTATGCCTTGAGTGCGTGCTGGAAACTCGGTATGAGTATGTACGAGACACAGATCGTTGACGTTGTAGGATACCAAAGTTATGCTGAAATGAGGATCAAAGCTGGTAAGAATCACGTTTTTAGAACTGCGTCAAACTATCCTTAAGGTTAATAACCGGAAAAACAGCAATAAGAGTTCACAAATTCAGTTGAATCACTAATTGTCTTTCAATTCTGTTTGGAGCACTCAACCGATACGTGATAAAGGCTTTAACCGTTTTAATGTATTTTCTTTACCATCAGCTAAGATTACAGGAATGATTTTTCTGGCTGCTCAATGTTCAAAGAAAGTGAAACAATTCCCGAAATTTCACTACTTCAGCTAAGGTTTCCTCTTTACACATACATGTTACTTCTGACATCAATTTGCTGTGATCGCCATCTAATATTTACTGAACTATATTTAAATCTGCACTCTCGAAAGCTCCATGTTTACTTACCGTAATCACACAAACAAGGAGCATGCTTCTGCACTGATTGCAAATGAACAAATCTGAAAATCAAAACTGCGTAAGGCTAACCTTATAGCACATTTTATTTATTTGCAGTGCAGTTTACATTATAGCTGCGACAAAAATTTCAAAACGAGACAACTATTCTTATCCATCAGAATTTCCAGAAACAGTTCAAATTTTTAGGCCGCAAGACACAAAGTGAAGAACGAAATAACACGGCAGTGTTTCTTAATTAACATTCTCAGTGATATACGGGATTGGGTGCCACTGTAGAAATTGTCGGCACACATGCCATGTAAGTACAGTATACTGTACTTTTGGATCCTATCTCTCAATAACGGCCAAAAAATGACAACTTCATTCTTATGAAAGCACCGATTCAGGACAAAAGTACTATTCGGAACAATACTGAGAAATCTTTAGTTTTCATAAAAATTCTACGCAGATATTACATTTATCTGTGGAAACAAATAATCGTACATTCACTAAATATGTAACATTTCCTCGGTGCCACTGCAATCTTTTTTTTTTTTCCTTCAAATTTCAGGGGAAATCGCATGAGCTGTAAAGGAGTTGCAAATTATCATGTTCGTTTACACATGATTACATCAGATATGTCGCCCGCGATTTTATCCTCTGAAAGGTCATTAAGAAAGTACTTTCTGCTATTTATGTCAACTACTTGTTAAAACGATTTAGGTTTAAGTATCCCGACACCTTCACAGGGCGAGAAAGAAGACAATGTTTTCTAGACGTGCTATAGTATTTTCGGCGATTCTGTATTCCCAATTCTGTATAAGCATCTCTTCACAATCGCGTTAGTAATCCGGTACAGCGTACAGATACAACTGCAATTCAGCAGTCACGTGATGGCAGTAATAAGGAAGTAGGGTCGCTCGACAGGTCACAATTATCGTTCCCTCCCCTTATTCGGTCTGTTCACCGTATTCTCCAGTTTGTCCATACGACAAAGTAGCTTGTGCAATTCCTCACTTTTAGAACATCTATTTTATACACTCGCATAGTCTTAATATTTGAATATATTGTAGTATAAGATGTCCTTAGGTTAGTTAGGTTTAAGTAGTTCTAAGTTCTAGGGGACTGATGACCATAGATGTTAAGTCCCATAGTGCTCAGAGCCATTTGAACCATTTTGTAGTATAAGATTTATTTGTTCAGAGTCTCTTTACATATTACATCATGCTTCTGATTTGTATCGAAATAGTCATAAAATGTCACATACCTTTGTACAACATTCTTCGTACAGCTATGAATTCACGCCGAAGTTGTGTGGGCTATCTGTTCAGCATTAAGTTATCTGACGATGGCTTAAGAAGCCGAAAGTCTTTTCATAACTAACTGATAAATATTACTGTGGAACATTGATACGTTTTATTCAAGTTATTAATATGTTTAAGAATTATTCTTTGCAAGTGAAGTCGCTACAGAAGCATTTTCGTCCGCGATTTGTCAGGTCGCACCGCGGAAAAGTACCCGATACGACTGACAGCTGATGCTGAAGCCCTCAGCCGCCACAGCTTGACAGGCTTCTGCATCAATCTGCATGAGCTGGCTTCTCCAGCTGCACTGATAATACACTTACACGCTGACCCATCAGTCACCTGACAGAATATGCAGCGAGATCTAGAGCTATGCTTCACTTTCTTTTTTCATATTTTAACGGTTAGTAATCCGTAATGGCAGTCTACCAGATAGACAGCGAAAACTGGGACTTGAGGAGAAGCAAAAACTATGCAAATGCGGGAATGGTATACCTGAAGATTTTTTCAGTACTGACCTGTCAAATCACCTCAGCTGTCCATTCGATGCGTGAGACGTATATTCAAGGAAAATCTGGAAGTTTCAGTATCCCGACAAATGGAGTTAGTGTCCCATGTGGCATGCTAACACTAGCTCCTGTGTCTAGCTCACTAGAGTCAGAGAGACAATTACTGACAACGTCGTAGTCTTTTTACTGAAGTCGTCTGGATTACTAAACAGATGGTGAACTAGATTGTATTACGTAATTAGCAAATATTTGAATAACATGACAGACTTGTTCACATGAAGATATGCGTTTTAATTTATTGTGTTAGGTCTAACAGTGACCACTGTAGTAACTGACATAACGTACAAATGAATCTTTCGAATGAACTGAAACATCCGATGACACACTGTGTACATATCTGTTTTGCCCACGAATCCTTGTGCACAGTTTCTTAGATAAAACACGCAATAATGGCAGTTACGTCCACAACTGAGCACAACTGTCACCCAAATTTTAGTGCGTTTCTCCGAAGTTGACTGGTTCACCTCGAAGCAATTTTTCCGAGGCATTTGGTTTTTAAATCTCCACTTTAGCAAAATTTGACGTTTTTTCTTCTTTTATTCTTTATCCAAACATACTTCAATGCGATAAAATACCAGTCAGGGAATTGACACGTGACGAACACAGAAGACAAGGGGACAACGTCTTAAGAAGAATACTGAATGGAACAGACTAACATACAGCAACAAAATCGAGCACAGGACTTACTGAAGAAACGATTACTCCAAATATCACATCGCACGAACGACACAGCAGAGAAACATCTCAGAACTAACACCACCTCCACAGACTAATTTAAGACAGTTAATGTCTATATGTTAACTTGTAATTCACATAGGCCACACATGTAGGACTATTAAAACTAGGTATTCTGGGCAACTCACGGCCTTAAAAAGTGATAGTACAAATTGAACATTTGCAGATCACAGCACAAGTGAAACCACGTCCTGTATAATACAAACATCAAAAAAAGTTTTGCATCACGTCGGTTCCGAGAGTTCCAGAACCTCAACAAAAAAATTGGAGATGACATCAACACAAACGTCATTTCTGCCCTTTTTATTGCCCATGAAAACCACGCATGGAATATTGTACCACCATACAGCGAGACCTTCGGAGGTGGTGCTCAAGATTACTGTACACAACGGTGCCTCTAATACCCAGTAGCACGTCCTCTTGCATTGATGCATGCCTGTAATCTTCGTGGCATACTATCCACATGTTCATCAAGGCACTGTTGGTCCAGATTGTCCCACTCCTCAACGGCGATTCGGCGTAGATCCCTCAGAGTGGCTGGTGGGTCACGTCGTCCATAAACAGCCGTTTTCAATCTATCCCAAGCTTGTCCGATAGGGCATGTCTGGAGAACATGCTTGCCACTATAGTCTAGCGATGCCGTTATCCTGAAAGAAGTCATTCACAAGATGTGCACGATGGGGGTGCGAACTGTCGTCCATGAAGACGAATGACTTGCCAATATGCTGCCAATATGGTTGCACTATCGGCAGGAGGATGGCATTGACGTATCGTATAGTCGTTACGGCGCCTTCCATGAACACCAGCGGCGTACGTCGGCCCCACATAATGCCACCCCAAAACAGCAGGGAACCTCCACCTCGCTGCACTCTCTGGACAGTGTATCTAAGGCGTTCAGCCTGACCGGGTTGCCTCCAAACACGTCTCCGGCGATTGTCTGGTTGCAGGTACATGCGACACTCATCGCTGAAGAGAACGTGATGCCAATCACGAGAGGTCCATTCGACACGTTGTTGGGCCCATCTGTACAGCGCTGCATGGTGTGGTGGTTGCAAAGTTGGACCACATCATATACGTCGGGAGTGAAGTTGCGCATCATGCAGCCTATTGTGCACAATTTGAGTCGTAACACGACGTCCTGTGGCTGCACGAAAAGCATTACCGAACATGGCGGCGTTGCTGTCAGCGTTCCTCTGAGCCGGAATCCGTAGGTAGCGGTCATCCACAGAAGTAGTAGCCCTTGGGCGGCCTGAGCGAGGCATGTCATCGACATTTCCTGTCTCTCTGTGTATCGTCCACGTCCGAACAACATCGCTTTGGTTTACTCCGAGAAGCCTGGACACTTCCCTTGTTGAGAGCCCTTTCTGGCACAAAGTAACAATGCGGACGCGATCGAACCGCGGTATTGACCGTCTAGGCATTGTTGAACTACAGACAACACGATCCGTGTACATCCTTCCTGGTGGAATGACTGGGACTGATCGGCTGTCGGGCCCCCTCCGTCTAATAGGCGCTGTTCATGCTTGGTTGTTTACGTCTTTGGGAGGGTTTAGTGACATCTCTGAACAGTCAAAGGGACTGTGTCTGTGATACAGTATCTACAGTCAACGTTTATCTTCTGGAGTTCTGGTAACCGGGGTGATGCAAAACTATTTTTGATGTGTTTACTGAAACTAATTTCAGGTTCCTCATAGAAAGCAACAGTCTCGACGAAAATCTCACAATAGAGGAGAACTTCAACAAATAAAATGTAATAATATAAAGAAACAAAGCTTTGAAGGAATACAGAACATTATCATTTGCAATACTTAATGAATTACACAAAGACAATTCCTCAAAGTAAACATAGTATTCAAACATTCTCTGTTATCCAAAACCATCGCTTTTCAATTTCCTCGCCCCTCCCCCTTCTTCTCCTCCTCCTCCTCCTCCTCCTTTTCCGCCTTATCTCCCCCCCCCCCCTCTCTCTCTCTCTCTCTCTCTCTCTCTCTCTCTCTCTCTCTCTCTCTCTCACACACACACCACACACACTCACTCTCTCTTTACCATGTAGAATTTGCCCAGTTCCTGCACCACAAATTCGCATTAAACATTGAAAACCATCGCCATACTGGACAAAACAAGATGAACAAATGAGCAGCAATAGTAACACATCATCTATCAATTAGTGTAGCGACATAAGATTTCTTATTTATGGTTTCTGTAGATGGAAACTTGCGATACCAGAAAACAGTGAACTGCACGAGGTGTGAAAAACTGTGTATATAGTTACACCACGGAAAGACATATACCGAAGACGTAGAATGTGACACAAACTTACGCACACAACATCTGCTACCGTTACTCTCGGGAAACGTTTACAAAAATTCTCCCGGCTATTTTGGAGATGTCATGCTCTCACGTCACAGAACACGTAAGCACGAGCCAACTAGTGCAAATTCACCTTTAAAATTGATGCAGTTTCAAATGAGCAACCAAAACAAAATAAAAATATATATGTCACAGTTTTTAGGCCTAGACAAACCGATTAAGAGTTAACTATAATACAGGGCTACTCAGAAATATGGATCACATTTAATTAATTTTTATTGTATGTAACATAAATTGGATATGACGGAAAAAGGAAGTTTTAAATTTTACAAAAACTACAAAATACTTGGTGATACAATTACGAGTAAGTTATACTGGAGCAAGCCAAAGACTGCGGTTTATTGGCAAAACACTCAGAAAATGTAACAGGTCTACTGAAGAGACTGCTTACACTGCGCTTGTCCGCCTTCTTCTCGAGTACTGCTGTGCCGTGTGGGATCCGTTTAAGATAAGATGGCGGAGGACTTCGTCACGTATTACAGCTAAATAGGGGAGAGAGTGCCGCGAATATGATACACGATTCTGAGTGGTAGTAATTAAAACAAGGACGTTTATCTCTGCGGCAGGACCTTCTCATGGAATTTCCTTCGCCAACTTTCTTCTCAGAGTATGAAAATATTATGTTGGTGCCCACCTACAGAGGGAGAAATGATGATCATAATAAAACAAGAGATATCGGAGCTCACAAGGTAAGATTGAAGTATTCGTTTTTTCCTCGTGCTGTTCGCAAGTGGGACGGTAGAGAGCAGTAGCTCGAAGGTGGTTCGATGAACCTTCTGCCAGGCGAATAATTGTGAATTGCAGAGTAACCATGTAGATGAACATGTACTGCCTGCTGTTGCAAAGCAAATATCTAAGACGTAGCCGAATTCGTCCAACACTCTGGGAATCACATCTTGTGTGAGTTCATTGAAGCTCTGATAAAGGTTCCGCAGGTTGGCCAGGATTGTTGGTGCAGGTGGAACGTAAACACTTTTATACAGCCCCACAATAAAGTCGTATGGCGTGAGATTAAAAGATCTCGGCAGCCAGAACATGTGAGCCATCTTACAACTAACGCTAACTGGCTGTCTGATGACGAGACAACTCTAGCGGTAATTTAAGCAATTAAGCAGCTGTCCAGCAGTGCTAATCGAAACTCTATAACCTCTGGTTTCTAACAACGATCATATCCCATTTATAATTCATGAAACAAAAAGACAACGATAGTGTATTTCACAAAAATAAAAGGAGACTCGCTGAAAATGACAGATGCAGACACTTACTTACGTAAAGAATAAAAAAAGGAAACATTGTGTCTTGCCGAAGGTGGAGTTATATATATATGCAAACGTTAAAAGCGGCAACAGAAACTTCCAACCCCTGCAAGATAATTATCAGCAAAAAGTAGACTGATCGGCTTCGATCATCCATACATAATGATAAATTACATAGCGTAGGTTGAACAAGCAGGTATTTCAGAGAACACAAAAAACTCAGTTTGTGCTGTTTAGTAGCACTGTAGACGCTTCCGAGAAAGCCAATATTGGTTATGAGAGAGGCAGTGAAGAAATATCGTCTTCACTTGGTGCAACGGACCAGCTACAGATCGAATTTTCACGTGTAATGAGGTCTTGTTTTTGCGATATGAACTGCTAGAACACCTATCGGGAGCCCCAGTACTCTGGACCATGCGATCAATAAGAAACTACAGCGAGCGCCAGTTCACTAAGACGCCGTCGCCCACAGCGTGATACTGCGGTCACACTGGCCGTTGACACGAGCCGCAGGAAACAGCTCGACGATAGTCTGTCCTACTGATGTGGCAACGTAAGAATAAGATCTTTTCGCCGACACATGTGAGTCATCTGTCTTCGCTAACGAAATACGCGCGAGATGCGCCACGCTGCCTGAAGCCACCGACCTCCCACTAGGCACCTTGCGGTTGTCCCGCCTGCCAAGTTCCGCACAAACGGATACAAATTTAGATGGCGCCAAATGTCGTGCACGCCCTTTGCAGGATCTGCAGGTAGTCACGTCCGCAACCAGTTTACGATGTCGCTCATACAGGTTACAATTGAGACATTGATATTTGCGGTTGCACCATCAAGTAAAACAACTCAAAATGCGTTGTATAGATATTTTTCTAAACTATTCCTTTTGTTTTGTTTCGGGTGCTAAATAATTAACAGAAATGACTAAACCACAAGAGAAACCACGCAGTGGTGTGCCAAGCTGAAACGAAATCACCAAAGAAATTTCCAACGTGAATTTCAAAGGGATCCACCAGACGTTAAAACGATTAACACTTGGAACGACGCGTTTCTAGTCAATGGGACTGTAAACAGACAGAAAGGTTCTGACAAAAAGCGCACCTCTGGTGAAATAGCAGAGGAGATCAGAGAGACCACCCACTAATGCCCATCAAAGCCAGTTCGCCGAGTCTCACGAGAGCTACACTTCTCTACTTCAATAGTTTCAAGTTGCTGTTTAAACAATTTCGCTTACTTGTGCTTGTGCAAGCACTGAAGGGAAACGACTTGCAGCCTCACCACAAATCTTCTGTTGAGATGTTTAACCGGATCGGGCAGATCTCGAATTATCCACGTAATGTTTTCTCTGACGAGGCAACCTTCCACACGTGGGAAGGGTAATCGGCACTACCTTCGCATCCGCGGTTTCGGAAAACCCCCCACACCTTTCGGGAAAATGTCAGAGACAAAGGTGAACGTGAGGTGTGTGGTGATGGCATATTTGTTGTTGTTGTTGTTGTTGTTGTTGTATGTTGGTGCTTTAAGGCGCGAAACATGGTCATCAGCGCCCATGTCATAACTTAAAATGGTCAATTACGGAATGAATTTGAAGTCATACTCAGAGCCTACTTAACTGAAGTAGAGGGATAGCTAAAAACGATCACACCCTTTTGAGGAGGTTGCACAAATTTTCATTGTCATTCCATTCTACAGCTGATGGCTGTTCTTATTCGCAATTGCGAATGCAATTAATCCCTTCTTTAACATGTTGCAAAGATTTATTTACATGAAAAATTTGGAGGTACGTAGTGTTCGAAGCTCATGTTGGACTGTAGGTTTCGTTATAGCAATTGAGACGAATGCTGCGTGTTTCAATAGCAGTTATTGACATTGAATGAATGGAATCGCTGAGGTGAGCCAAGTGAAAAGAATGACTTCAATTAATAAGAGTAAAATATGCTCAAAAATGATTAATCAGCAACACAATGAATTTGTCGTGGCAAACGAAAATGTGTACCAATCCGGAAGTCTAACCTGCAATATCGCGGGCCGTCGCTTTAACCATTACGCACAATCCCTAGAACCGAACCATACATTCAGTGCGACCTATGTTTTTTCCATTCCGAAACATAAAACAACAATTAGACGTTCTCCCGCCCAGAAATACCTCCACCACATAAACAGGTATGACGAGGGGACCGTTGCTTACCCCACCACAATGGACTATGCAATTAAAGTCACCCTCTACAGCTTCTATCACCATGGAAGCTATTCCCTGATGGCATAAATACATGTGATACCACCTTGAGCCCTCTTGATAAAATAAGCAGCGAGACTGATACGTAAGCTGTCGGTTTGGCATCAAGTAGAAAGGTTTGCACCAGGCTGATACAAAAAACGATATTTATTTATTTGTAACAACATAAGTAAATCGTATAAGAATCAATTCGGATGATGAGACTATTAGATCTGTTACGAATAATTCCAACGAAATTTGAAGCGGAAACGAATCCAATCATGATGAAGGGGTAACAGCTCAGCAAGTGGAAGACGAAGCAGAGACAAGCAGGACTATCAACTGATCTACAGTTACGTTCTCGACAGCCGCAGCAGAGCAACTGACGTCACGACGGCTGTGAAGTCTTTGACCGCCGCGCCGATTGTTTGTGACGACAATCGTCAGTAAACCAACTACACAGGCCTCATACAAAAGCGGCGACAGAAAACACAAACACGGCGGCAGACGTGACCGTTGCCTTGCGGAAGTGGAACTCGAAGCGGAACAATCCAGCGATCGCTGACCACGGTCAATGAACGTGTAATCACAGCAGCCATGGAGCGCTCACCTGCACTCGCTACGACGTTAGCTTTGGATGCAGCCGATAACACTTTGATCCGTAACCGTAAACTTCAATGGTTCCTGTCAAACATTCCACACACAGGACTCTGATGAGCTTTGTTGGAAAGAATCTTAACAAATTAATAGCTGCGACAACTGCTTGCATTAATTTTTCTGCACACGTGAAACGTTCCAAACTCGAATTCTTTTTTTACCACTATTTTCCTTTATTATTTTTAGTATCCCACTCCACACAACTTTATTTTCACATTCTTTCAACCGCAGAATGCTATATAACACAGCACCACTTGGTTGTAGCTGAAGGTCTCTGCTCCCACCACTAACGAATTTCTTTGGTAACTCTAATTGTATCGAACACATTACAGTGTTAAACTATTTCTATAAAAGGCGCTTCGGGATATTTATCTTTTACAAACGCCATCTCCAATGGAGTGAGTTGGCCTACATTTATTAGCCTTGAGATATACTTACAATGTTTTCGGCACCCTTGGTAATTAACTATGTTCATCGTTCCACACCTAAAGAGAGCTTCTCGTTTTTACAAAATTTCAGTTTCTTCTTTAGTAACGTTAACACAACAATTATGAGTGTGACACCACAGTGGATGTGAGAGCAGTCCACTTAGGAAATCCTGACAGTGAGATAGAAAATAAAAAGAATGCAACGTCGAAATACTGTAAAGATACTAAAGAAACTTGTGAATACCATGCGATTTGCGTGACTGACAGTACCGTTCTTCCATCTTGTGAAATTTCTAACACGGTTGAAAATGAATATCAATGTCCGAACTGAGGCCCCACAGCTTAGGCTCTAAGCGCTTAGTCAAAACCAACAAGTAGGTTTTGTCGTTATCTAAATTATGCACTTGATTCCATTACTTTGGGCCATCAGTGAATCAGTGCATAATACTACAGCACTTGGTGCAGAGATGCCTATAATTTCAGTGCAATTTGTTTATTGGCGAGAATGACTAAAAACTGCGATGAAACCCTGTAGCGAAACAATACATCGAATTTCTTAGGCAGATACTTCGATTCTGAATTGAGGTCGCATCCCCACAATATCGAGCAGTTAAAGCTTAAACATCTGAAACTTCACTCAGGATAGTGAGCCAGGGCAATAGTCGTCAATACAGTTCGTTTTGCTCTCACTCGACAACTTGCAAACTGCAGATGTCGATGAACAGATAGATACCATTTTCCTGGAGTGCAAAAGCACACTATACAGCGTGTCCGTGACAACCGGGATACGATCAGAGGCAGTACCTTTACACATATCAGTATGTCTACAAGAATATTTACCGATATCCCGGACGCGGTCACAGCCGAAAGTAACATCAAGCACGCCTGAGGGAAGCGTTGCAGCACCGCTAATGTTCTCAACGCACATAAAATGATTGATCTGTCATGGACAACCAGCACTCTCAGACAGCTCGCTACTGATGTTGCTATCTACAAGAAAATGTCATCGCTAGATAATTTTAAGAAAATACAGGAAGGTATTTCTACTTGGTATACTACATGCCAGCTACCTTTGAACTCAAATAAAATCCAAGAAAAAGCAAATAAACAAGAGAAGGAATGCTACAGTATTCCATTACAAGGTCAGTGGCAAACTTCTGGAACATGTCACACCGTTTAAATATCTTAGGGGAATACTACGAAGTGACAGGAAATGGGACGCACTCATGTAATGAGTGACGATAATGTGATGTTGAGCTGTTATATTCGTTGGAAGGTTTCTAGGAAACTTGAGGAAGAGAAGCCGTATTAGATGTTAGAGTGACTTACTCTACAGTAATGCCCAGTGTTTGGAATTTGTATCAGCAGATACCGAAAGAAATCCCAAATGCGTTGCTAGAATCGAAACAGTCTGTATTGCCCCTTACGAAAGTGGAACGCCGATGCACATGTAACTTCAAACGGAAGGGAAATGTCGCTATCGCGAAACAGTTCAGTACAATACTTCTCTGTATCCACCGTACACCTCGCGTAGTAACCATGAGAATGAGAAACGAGCAATTAAGACGGTCGCGGAATCAGATATACAGCCATCATCCCCACGCTCCATACTCGGCTGGAGCCAGACCTAAAGACGTTACATCAGTACTAAGTGCCCTATGCCAAGCGCTGTACATCAGTTTGTGGAGTATACAAGGTGTTCGGAAATTTCGGTTACAAACTTCTAGAATTTGTAGAGGACAATGAGTATACAATATTCTGAATAGTTCCCATTAACGGAAATACACCGGTTCTGTCCTATAAAAATTTAAAATTGCGGTATGTAAATCCTTCATTTTTGTTTAAGGTATTTCTTTATGCGTAACTCAATATATTACTTCCTAAGAGCCAAACACAATTAGGTAACAATTTCAAAGGAGGAAATAAACTTTTCCATTTAACACTTTATCATTGTAAAACTTAATTTTTTTGCGTTATTCTAAACGAAACAGGAAACAAGTCAGCATGGTTCTTACACTACAGCTCTACGACACCGGTTCGATGTGGCGATCACCAACGTCGATACACACACTGTACCTACGAATCCTGTTCTGGGACACACCGTCCATGACACCTGGTATCTGGCTAATCTGCTGTGGAGCGACCAGAAGTCGTGTCAGCAAGCCTCCCTATGTCTCTAAATGAGTCAAGTAAATTAAACCTTCTATACGAGCCGAGAAGAAAAAGTTCTCTGTAGTTAAATCCAACAATCGTGCAGTGCATGCAGTTGGACCGCAACGGCGTATTCACTTCTGCAATCATCGGCTGAGATGTTTTGACGCAGTAATCTTCATTTTGCCTATCCTGCTGCACACCATTAAAGGTAAATCTGAGATATTGCTATTTTAAACAGCAGAACTGGATGAGTTAAACACCTGATTTGAAATGGTCGTAGAACAGAAATGATACCTTTCCGGACATGGATTCCCATTCGAAATATTGTGAACTCAGTCACATCTACATGGATTCGAAATTTGTAGCCAGTATTTGCAAACATCCTGTGAATATAGAACACAGAAACGGTTGAAATATGAATACACAAAGAACAAAGATTATAGGATTCCCAGAAAGATAGCTTACAGCGCTACCCGCCCCCCCCCCCCCCCTTCACCACCCTGGGAAGTTGACTTTTGAGTAAACAGAAATACGACGTAGAACTAAAAATTAACGGGAAACTCATGGATCATAACGAACTATGCTGTGATGGAACGAACGCAGAAGGAAAACTCAGCTTCCTTTTTCTCACAAAATATCCTGCGAACTACGGAGATTTCCGGAAAGCTTTTGACACAGTGACACACTGTATTATGTTAACGAAGCTTGAAGCGTACACAACTGTTTACAAATTATTTAGACGTAACGCTGGAAAGCGAAAAGAAATGGAACGTGAGCGTAAGGATGGTAGTGGGAAAGCGAGTGCTCGACTACTGTTTCTTCGGAGAGTTTTAGGAAAGTGTACCTCATCTACAAAGGAACAGCGTGTAGAACGTAAGTGCGACCCATCCTGGAGTACTGCTCGAGTGCTCGGGGCCCCCACCAGGTCGAGTTAAAGGAAGATATCTACGGAATTCAGAGGTGTGTTGCAACATTTGTAATCGGTAGGCCCGGTCAACATGCGAATATTACAGAGATGCTTCGTGAACTCACTCCATTTGGAAGTGGAACACGAAAGGAAATAACTAGTAATGGTACAAGGTACTCTCCACCGTGTACCACAGCGTGGTTTGCGAAATATGTAATGTAGATGAAAGGCAGATTACACGAAAGAAAAACGCGCATGTAGAACAGATCCTTATGATATCTAAACTTCCTAGGAAGGTAAACACGATTTTGAGAAATTTTTCTTAATAATAAACTGGAAAATCGGTACGTTCAAAGAGTCTTACCACACGATAGTTCGAGAAAAACAATGCGGAATCTTACACATAAAAGCCGAAGCAGGTAACTTACCTCTGACGACTCCGACGGAGGAAACAGCAGAGAATTAATGCGTTCACAGAGTGAGAGGTAACAAGCAATGGAGACGACATACGCAGTGCTGTTGTACAGCCCACAAAATGGAACGATCGTTTATGACTTAACGGTGGAGGCTGACCGCGGGCGTAAGAGAGAGAGAGGTGCGCCCCCCGCACACACGCGACGCCGTAGCGTGCAGAGCACGCGAATTGCACAGACCGTTAGCGGGTGGCCGGCAGCCAAGGCGCGGTAGCCTCCTACCCGCGCACAGGGCGACCCACTCAGTGCGAGCGGGGCTTTGATAGCCCAGTTCCTCTGGGCCTCGCCCAACTATCCGCCCGCAACGCAGCCCCGCGGCCGACAAACGTCTGCGGGTTAGCTTGTCTCGTCCTCAACGCCACCCACTGACGTTGTCGGTCGAAGCGTCCCCGCCCCCCCCCCCTCCCCCCCTCACGCACACACAAAGAACGTTCTAGAGAAGTTCGCTGCGGTGCACATATAGAATACTATAGCGAAGCTAGCCCACTTCTTCCGTGTAATCCACCTTGCAATAGATCATGGGACGATAGCTGTTACTAATCTTCAAGAACACCGCCCAGTCACACACCACCGCCTATGTTCGATGTCAACGTGCAATAACCACTTACAGACGGCAGGTAGCAGCACTAGCAGTGCAGGGTGCAGCACAGTCGTCGTCATAATGCGAAAACGGAGCGATTTATCTGACTTCCAGTGGCGCACGATCACTGGCTTTTGGTCCGACGGTAGAAATATATCCAAACTGGCTACGTTGTAAACTTATAACGTAGCGCCGTGGTTAAAGCATACCGTGCATGGCAAAATGACACTTTCCAAAACAGGAGCCGAGGCAGTTGTCTTGCACCACGGGCCATAGGTGCCAGGTGTGAATGACTGCTGTGGTGATGTATACGGGCGAAAGGACGTGCAGCTGCTGAACAGTTGAGGGCCCAGATGAACCAAGGGGCTACAACACTGTCTCCTCAACGACAATTCAGCAAACGTTGCTGCATATGGCCCTCTGCAGCAGGCGTCTGGTTCATGCACCCATGCTGACTGCTGTTCATCAGCGACGGAGGCTGGAATTTGGGCCAGTGCCGCAACTGGACGCCCACAAGTGGCCGTTTCAGAAGAATCACGTTTTACGCTCCATCGGTGTGAAAAAAAAAGCAGACACCCTGCAACAACCATCGGAAGTGCTCAGGCCAGAGGAGAGAGCATTATGGTCTGGGGAATGTTTTCGTGGCACTGCCTGGGTGATTTTGTCATCCTGGAAGGCACAATGGATCAACACAAGTATGCATCTATCCTTGGTGACCACGTCCACCACTACACACAGTTTTTCCTCAGCATTTAGAAGCAGGACAATGTAACGTGCCACACAGCTCGCAATGTACGCGCGTGGTTCGAAAAGCAACAGGATGAGTGTACCGTACCCTGCGGCGACCAAACTTCCAAGATATAAACTCAGTTGATAAGCTGTGGGACCGCCTCCAGCGGGCTATTCGCGCCATGGACCGTCAACCGGGAAACCTAGACCAGCTGGACACGGTACTGGAGTCGGCATGACTCCACATCCCTGTCGGTACCTCCCAGAACCTCACTGATACATTTCCTTCACATCTCGTAGCGGTCCGCGCTGTGTAAGGTGGTTATTCAGGCTTTTGTCAAGTGGTCTTATTAAAGTGACAGGACAGTGTAATAATGACGACGCTTTCAGCTGTATTTATAGACCAAATTTTATTTGCAGTCTATTCTACATCTACATCTACATTGATACTCCGCAAGCCACCCAACGGTGTGTGGCGGAGGGCACTTTATGTGCCACTGTCATTACCTCCCTTTCCTGTTCCAGTCGCGTATGGTTCGCGGGAAGAACGACTGTCTGAAAGCCTCCGTGCGCGCTCTAATCTCTCTAATTTTACATTCGTGATCTCCTCGGGAGGTATAAGTAGGGGGAAGCAATATATTCGATACCTCATCCAGAAACGCACCCTCTCGAAACCTGGCGAGCAAGTTACACCGCGATGCAGAGCGCCTCTCTTGCAGAGTCTGCCACTTGAGTTTATTAAACATCTCCGTAACGCTATCACGGTTACCAAATAACCCGGTAACGAAACGCGCCGCTCTTCTTTGGATCTTCTCAATCTCTTCCGTCAACCCGACCTGGTACGGATCCCACACTGATGAGCAATACTCAAGTATAGGTCGAACGAGTGTTTTGTAAGCCACCTCCTTTGTTGATGGACTACATTTTCTAAGCACTCTCCCAATGAATCTCAACCTGGTACCCGCCTTACCAACAATTAATTTTATATGATCATTCCACTTCAAATCGTTCCGCACGCATACTCCCAGATATTTTACAGAAGTAACTGCTACCAGTGTTTGTTCCGCTATCATATGATCATACAATAAAGGATCCTTCTTTCTATGTATTCGCAATACATTACATTTGTCTATGTTAAGGGTCAGTTGCCACTCCCTGCACCAAGTGCCTATCCGCTGCAGATCTTCCTGCATTTCGCTACAATTTTCTAATGCTGCAACTTCTCTGTATACTACAGCATCATCCGCGAAAAGCCGCATGGAACTTCCGACACTATCTACTAAGTCATTTATATATATTGTGAAAAGCAATGGTCCCATAACACTCCCCTGTGGCACGCCAGAGGTTACTTTATCGTCTGTAGACGTCTCTCCATTGATAACAACATGCTGTGTTCTGTTTGCTAAAAACTCTTCAATCCAGCCACACAGCTGGTCTGATATTCCGTAGGCTCTTACTTTGTTTATCAGGCGACAGTGCGGAACTGTATCGAACGCCTTCCGGAAGTCAAGAAAAATAGCATCTACCTGGGAGCCTGTATCTAATATTTTCTGGGTCTCATGAACAAATAAGGCGAGTTGGGTCTCACACGATCGCTGTTTCCGGAATCCATGTTGATTCCTACATAGTAGATTCTGGGTTTCCAGAAATGACATGATACGCGAGCAAAAAACATGTTCTAAAATTCTACAAGAGATCGACGTAAGAGATATAGGTCTATAGTTTTGCGCATCTGCTCGACGACCCTTCTTGAAGACTGGGACTATCTGTGCTCTTTTCCAATCATTTGGAACCCTCCGTTCCTCTAGAGACTTGCGGTACACGGCTGTTAGAAGGGGGGCAAGTTCTTTCGCGTACTCTGTGTAGAATCGAATTGGTATCCCGTCAGGTCCAGTGGACTTTCCTCTATTGAGTGATTCCAGTTGCTTTTCTATTCCTTGGACACTTATTTCGATGTCAGCCATTTTTTCGTTTGTGCGAGGATTTAGAGAAGGAACTGCAGTGCGGTCTTCCTCTGTGAAACAGCTTTGGAAAAAGGTGTTTAGTATTTCAGCTTTACGCGTGTCATCCTCTGTTTCAATGCCATCATCATCCCGTAGTGTCTGCATATGCTGTTTCGAGCCACTTACTGATTTAACGTAAGACCAGAACTTCCTAGGATTTTCTGTCAAGTCGGTACATAGAATTTTACTTTCGAATTCAATGAACGCTTCACGCATAGCCCTCCTTACGCTAACTTTGACATCGTTTAGCTTCTGTTTGTCTGAGAGGTTTTGGCTGCGTTTAAACTTGGAGTGGAGCTCTCTTTGCTTTCGCAGTAGTTTCCGAACTTTGTTGTTGTACCACGGTGGGTTTTTCCCGTCCCTCACAGTTTTACTCGGCACGTACCTGTCTAAAACGCATTTTACGATTGCCTTGAACTTTTTCCATAAACACTCAACATTGTCAGTGTCGGAACAGAAATTTTCGTTTTGATCTGTTAGGTAGTCTGAAATCTGCCTTCTATTACTCTTGCTAAACAGATAAACCTTCCTCCCTTTTTTTATATTCCTATTAACTTCCATATTCAGGGATGCTGCAACGGCCTTATGATCACTGATTCCCTGTTCTGTACATACAGAGTCGAAAAGTTCGGGTCTGTTTGTTATCAGTAGGTCCAAGATGTTATCTCCACGAGTCGGTTCTCTGTTTAATTGCTCGAGGTAATTTTCGGATAGTGCACTCAGTATAATGTCACTCGATGCTCTGTCCCTACCACCCGTCCTAAACATCTGAGTGTCCCAGTCTATATCTGGTAAATTGAAATCTCCACCTAAGACTATAACATGCTGAGAAAATTTATGTGAAATGTATTCCAAATTTTCTCTCAGTTGTTCTGCCACTAATGCTGCTGAGTCGGGAGGTCGGTAAAAGGAGCCAATTATTAACCTAGTTCGGTTGTTTAGTGTAACCTCCACCCATAATAATTCACAGGAACTATCCACTTCTACTTCACTACAGGATAAACTACTACTAACAGCGACGAACACTCCACCACCGGTTGCATGCAGTCTATCCTTTCTAAACACCGTCTGTACCTTTGTAAAAATTTCGGCAGAATTTATCTCTGGCTTAAGCCAACTTTCTGAACCTATGACGATTTCAGCTTCGGTGCTTTCTATCAGCGCTTGAAGTTCTGGTACTTTACCAACGCAACTTCGACAGTTGACAATTACAATACCGATTGCTGCTTGGTCCCCGAATGTCCTGACTTTGCCCCGCACCCGTTGAGGCTGTTGCCCTTTCTGTACTTGCCCAAGGCCATCTAACCTAAAAAACCGCCCAGCCCACGCCACACAACCCCTGCTACCCGTGTAGCCGCTTGTTGCGTGTAGTGGACTCCTGACCTATCCAGCGGAACCCGAAACCCCACCACCCTATGGCGCAAGTCGAGGAATCTGCAGCCCACATGGTCGCAGAACCGTCTCAGCCTCTGATTCAGACCCTCCACTCGGCTCTGTACCAAAGGTCCGCAGTCAGTCCTGTCGACGATGCTGCAGATGGTGAGCTCTGCTTTCATCCCGCTAGCGAGACTGGCAGTCTTCACCAAATCAGATAGCCGCCGGAAGCCAGAGAGGATTTCCTCCGATCCATAGCGACACACATCATTGGTGCCGACATGAGCGACCACCTGCAGATGGGTGCACCCTGTACCCTTCATGGTATCCGGAAGGACCCTTTCCACATCTGGAATGACTCCCCCCGGTATGCACACGGAGTGCACATTGGTTTTCTTCCCCTCTCTTGCTGCCATTTCCCTAAGGGGCCCCATTACGCGCCTGACGTTGGAGCTCCCAACTACCAGTAAGCCCACCCTCTGCAACTGCCCGGATCTTGCAGACTGAGGGGAAACCTCTGGAACAGGACAAGCAGCCATGTCAGGCCGAAGATCAGTATCAGCCTGAGACAGAGCCTGAAACCGGTTCGTCAGACAAACTGGAGAGGCTTTCCGTTCAGCCCTCTGGAATGTCTTTCGCCCCCTGCCACACCTTGAAACGACCTCCCACTCTACCACAGGTGAGGGATCAGCCTCAATGCGGGCAGTATCCCGGGCAACCACAGTCGTAGTCCGATCAGAGGATGCGTGGGACGAGCTGGCCGTCCCCGACAAACCCCCATCCGGGCCCCCACAGTGATGCCCATTGGCAACAGCCTCAAGCTGTGTGACCGAAGCCAACACTGCCTGAAGCTGGGAGCGAAGGGATGCCAACTCAGCCTGCATCCGAACACAGCAGTTGCAGTCCCTATCCATGCTAAAAACTGTTTTACAAAGAACTTCTGAACTAATCTACAGAGAGCGCAAACAAATCGACAAAATTTAAACGGTTATTAAAATGCAAGATTGCCTAGTAAATGCAGTAATGCTGCTACTTGCGCACTGCTGACACTGCTCGGCGGCGGAAGGAGACTAAGCGAAATTACACTATTCAGGTACTAAGACGCGATGCTACAACTCTCAAATACTATAATACGCCCGAAATTTATGAATTAAACAATGCAAGTACCAAAAACACGCAAAGAAATTAAGAATTAAACTATGTAACAAACGAGTGAGCTAGGAGTATACGACTTGCTGCTCAGCTGCTTATCCAACGGCGGCAGGGAGCACACTGACTGTGACCAACCGACACTGGCCGTTCAAAACAAAAACAGTAGACAAACGACTACGCGAATTTACACTATTCAGGTACTAAAACGCGATGCTACAACTCCAATACTATAATACGCCCGAAATTTATGAATTAAACAATGCAAGTACCAAAAACACGCAAAGAAATTAAGAAATAAACTATGTAACAAACGAGTGAGCTAGGAGTATACGACTTGCTGCTCAGCTGTTACATTACACCGTCTTCAGGTTCATCTATTATACTAGGTGATCGTGTATGTACTGAGTAGTCACTATTATACATCTCATAGGACGTACAAAAAAATCGATGTCCGCCCTGCTGAACCTTCTTTCTTACTTGTGGTTAAGGTACTGGCGAAGGGTCCACAACAAAAGCAAGAAAGATATCGATTTCCTGTACCCTCTATGAGATGTACGAGTATAACGACGATTATTTGGTAATGCTCACCTTATGTGGCTTGAAGGTGGTGCAGTTTAACACAGAAATCAACTGACAAAATTAGACCCATACAGCTGAAGGTGTCATCACTACTCCATAACGACAAGGAATTCTTTACTAACTCTCAATAGAAACCAAAATTGTACTGTAAAAATATGGACTTCTGAGCGCAGAACTGAACCACGCCAATGGTCAAATGTTCATCACTTCGCAGTCGAGTTCACTGTACTGTGAAATTTCCTGACGGAATAAAAGCTTCTGCTAGACCAGGATCCGAACTAGGACGCTTGTACAGGGTGGCCCAAAAAGGATGGTCACATTTTAAATAACTATAACTCCATCAGTTTTACAAATTAATTTTATTCAATTACGTAACTAAATGCTCCCAGGCACCCAATTACAAGAACTAACCACAAAAAAATCATGTACGGAAAATGACTTCCGGAAGATGGTGTCCTTCCTCGGTGATGCATTCCACAAGTCTTTCCTCGAAATTTTCCATCACTTTCACTACAGTTTCTTCTTGAATTGCCATAATTTCCGCACTGATTGCCTCCTTCAGATCAATTAAGTTTCGGGGCTTCTTTACGTAGACTTTTGACTTTAGGTATCCCCAAAGAAAAAAATCACAGGCTGAGAGGTCAGGTGATCTCGCGGGCCAGTGGACATCTCCAAAACGCGAGATGATGTGGTGGGGGAACATCCGCCTTAAAACACACATGGAGTCATTGGCTGTGTGGGCCGTGGCCCCGTCCTGTTGAAACCAAATTCGATCTCGATTTACATGTAACTCTCGCAGTTTCGGCACCAAAAACCTACGTAGCATGTTAACGTAACGTTTCGAGTTCACTGTGACTGTAGCGTTGTTCTCCTCAAAAAAATATGGACCAACAATCCCCAATCTTGAAATTCCACACCAGACTGTTACCTTAGCACTATGAAGAGGCTTTTGGTGCAATTCTCTGGGATTATCTGCTGCCCAATACCTGCAGTTTTGTTTATTGACATAGCCGTCTAAATGGAAATGGGCTTCATCTGACATAAGAAGCACAACATCATTATTAGAGTACAAAATGTCAAGCATTGATTCACAAAATGGTCTTCGCTGCTCAAAATCACGATCATACAGCTTTTGCGTGATCATAATTTTGTATGGGTGAAACTGTAACTCACGGCTTAAAATACGCTGCAACGAACTACGGCTGAGGCCTAAAGTTTGAGCACGACGCCTAGTGGAACGACGCGGGCTTTGCAGCACTGACGCTCTAACATCATCAATGTTCTGTGGAGTAACTGCCGTACGTGTACGCCCTGTAGATTTACCACTTTTGACAGACCCTGCTGTCCGGAATGCAGTCACCCAACGTGATATGGATCTGTGATCTGGAATGGGTCCATCACGCGCTACACCAAAACGTTGTCAAAACAATCGTTGCACAGTAATAAACGATTCATCATTTCTGAAAAACTGTTCCACAGCAAAAACACGATGCTCGACCGTCCACTGCGCCATCTCGTGGCAAACTGGGTGTAATGGCCGACTTGCAGACGGCCGGCAGTGGTCCCCCTCCTCACCTTTCAATGGTACTACGCAGTTCAAATCCGACCATCCTTTTTGGGCCACCCAGTATTTCACCAGAGCTACTCCCACCAGCTGAGCTTTGCACGCAATATCCACGACGCGATTCAAAAAGGAGGACTACAGTCGAAGCACAAGTTCCGAAGGTATTAGCCTTACTTGAACTATGGAGATCACGAGAAACCTATACTGCGTGTTCCGACAGGACTTGGGACCTTGTTGCTCTACAGTAGACCGCCCAATGTCATAGTAGAAGTAACAGTGAAGACATTCTCCAAATGCTTTGGATCAATTCCGCTTCTCAGTTATTGGAACAACAACGCAAATCCATAAGAAATGCTGACGCAAAACTTATACTTGCTGACAGTGATAACGTGCACAAAATGACGATTAAATTGACACCTACCGGATGCGAGTTCAGTGCCTTAGCCACTGAGTCACTTCGTTCAGTAAATCGATTAAGGAAAACCGCTGCAAACCTATACGTCGATGTCCGAAAATGGATTTGAACCATACTCCTTCCGACTTCTACTCCAGCGTTACTTCGCTGAGGGCTCAAACGGAAGAACAATTAGAGCTTAACGTCTCGTCCAAAAAGACACCAAGAGACGGAGTATACACCCGTATTGGACAAGGACGTGGAACGAAAAAGACGCGTCCAGTTCTTCTACATCCGTATTCTGCAAGTGACATAATAAGTGTGGAGGAGGGACCATCTCGGCATTCACCTGCATCGATTCCGGGAAACCATGGAACATCTGGGTAGTCACCTTGCTTACAAGGGGAGGCCACAACGTTGGGATCACGGATCTACTTCAAACTTCGTACGCTTTTAGTAGGCCATTAAAACAACTTAATGTGCAAGTAGTACGGTGCACCACTCTGACAATCCCGATAAAATCGTTAGAGAAGTTTTACGCGTCTATTACGTAACTGATGTACCTGTGCGAAGGTGTCAGGCGTGAGAAGTTATTGTGGTCAAGTGGTTATCGTTCGCTCTTTGCAAGAGTGTAGTGGACGAGTCGACGATACGAATATCGCTAACACTTATTTTTTTAATCTATACATTTTTCAGATGGTTCAAATGGCTCTAAGCACTATGGGACTTAACATCTGAGGTCGTCAGTTCCCTAGACTTAGAAATACTTATGCCTAACTAACCTACGGACATCACACACATGCCCGAAGCAGTATTCGAACCTGCGACCGCAGCAGCAGCAGCATCGCGGTTCCGGACTGAAGCGCCTAGAACCGGTCGGTTACAGCGGCCGGCCATAGTTTTTTCATCATTGGTGTGCCACATTATTTGATTTATATGACATTTGAGAGAAAATATAATAAAAAAGCACGTATATTTCCATGAAGTTGTAGTGCATTTCATATGTTATTTGATTGTTTACTATTTGTAATTAAATTTTCAAGGACATGGGACAGACCTGGAAAGTCCAAGTCAAACCTTGATAAATAACGATGCGAATGACGTTATTCTCCATCAGTAACATAGCAAATCACAATGTGCCGGACCACAAGAGTCATGAACTCGTCGGATGTGTTATCGACATCACATGTCGCAAGATGGTTTCTGACATACAAGCATGGGAAACATAAACTGAATCGGCATCTACTACATCGAATGAATGCAGTTTTCCTGCACTTACAGGTAATGTTCAAAGTTCAGAGTTTCTAAGGGAAATCATACTTCGTTGACGTTTTGAAAAATTTCGCTTTCTTCCGATAGTTTGCATGCAAAATATGCATAACGCAACTTTTTTGTAAGTATAGGTGGTGACAATTGGTGCTGCACTATGGAATGGGTGTTAACAGCATCTTCACGTGAAGCTATTTCTCGTTCGTTGTCAATCAGAAATTAACAGTTCTGGGAGCGTTTGATAAAGTTTCTTACTTGTCGATAGAAACAAACGTTGCATGGTTGGCAAAACAGAGTACTTTTTTTGGGGGTGGGGGGGGGGGGGGGGGTGGGGGGCGGCTATGAATTTAAGTGTGCAAGTTGGAATACCTGCGTTATCGTTAAAGATATCGTAAAAATCCGGGTTCGTTTGACCCCCGCCCAAGACTTTATTATTAGGAAGAATGATTTCTTTTCCACGTTGTGAAGCATTATGCTGGTTAAAAGTTAAGTGCAGAGCTGTGTGGTAAGCTTCCCAGACTTCGAACAAGTTACAACGCCATTTGGAAAGTCCGTCGTTAATTTCTCAGCAGTTTGTTGAACTTTTAGTTCTAACTTTCCCGTGGCCTCTTGCAAACACAACAACATTTGCGGTAATAATTCACCAGACATTGTTATCGCGTATTGCGCACTGTATGAGTGCGTTATCTTGCTCATAACGCGACTTTTAACAAATACAAATTTTTAATTTCTTTCAGCGGAAGTTCGGTCGTAAGTTGACTAATACTCGGTCGTAAGTTGACTAATACTGTCAACCTGTTTGGTCTGTATTAATCACAATATTTTTGTCGAACTTAGGAATAAGTGCCTTCGTCTGCAGTTGAAACTTTGTTGCTGCTTCCAGTTTTTCTTCCTAAGCCACAGATCCCCTGTTACTCACGCAAGTCGTGATCTTCTTCAGTCGAATTCTGTGCCGTTGTTCGAATTTCTTAGCCCACGAAAGTGGTGCTTTGAAGATGAAGTCCTTGGATTGAAATGGCCTGCAGCAGCCAAAGCCCAATACTGTTAAATCCTTATTACCTGAAACGTAAAATCAAAGTTGCATATCATTTTCATTATCTGTTGTCAAGACACGGATGTTGAAGACAAAAAAATTAAAAGAACAGTAGACAAAAAAGTAACTTTTGTAAACCTCCACGAAGCGGTCACTGGTCCACGATAAGTTAGTGGATATTTATCGATCGCTATTCCTCCACTTTCTGTGTTTTCTTCCCATCTCTTGAAAGGGTCCTTTCTTTCTAAACATCGAGATCCTTTTCTCTGGAAAATTTGTAGATTCCACGTGTTCTTATGCCAGTGTTACAACTTTTATTTTCGTCTTCAACGGAATGAATTCGGCTTTTGCCGTTTTTTCGGCTGGTTCAAAAGCCTCTTTGTTGGAAATATTGTCAACTTCACTAAATGGACCTTCATCTACTTCGTCGAAACGAACCATTTCTTCGTCAGTAATAAATCTCTTTTCTCATAACATTACGACAACAGAAATCGTCGGTGATTGTATCAGTAAGATCCGATTCCTGTAGGAGAATCACAGTACACGAGCGCATCTTTTAACAGACGTTTTGTAACTGCATTATGTATTGAATCGTCGTGACACTCGGTATCTGTAGTAGTCGAAGAACAGGGAGTCACCAATTTTGTAGTAGAAGTGTAAATTCTGTGATATTCAAAAAAATTTCACCTACACTATTCGTTCTCGCTTCATTAGCAACGTCTCACCGCTACGCAGGGTAACTGCCAAATGAGGCCTACCTCTGCGTCTGCAGCTCGAAGCGTCGAGATACTAAGTAGTTCCGGGTACCTTACCAGATTGCATGTATAATGGATTTCGCAAATAACGACAGGCATACATTTTCAGGAAAACTCTATGCGTTTGCTCGTTTACATGTCGATAATTATAAATGTCTGCTATAAAAATTAAATTTAATTAAAAATAGTAAGTAGTCAAATAACATGAAATTCACTAAAACATGTATGCAAATACACGCGTTTTTTTAAAAAAATTATATAGCCTCTCAAATGTCACATAAATTAAATAATATGACCAGTGATGAAAAAAACAGATAATTAAGTTTGATCGGAAGTCGAACCGTCGCCTTACACATGTTCGTCTTACGAAGCTCGAACACTTATCACTTGACTACCATGAGCATTAACCTCCAGCATCTATCCACAGATACATAAGACACATAATAGACAAGTAAAACTTCTCTTGCAATTTTCTCGGAACTGCCGTAACAGTGCACCTTTCTATTTGCATATTGTGTTTTTTAATGGCCTACTAAAGGTGTACAAAGTTTGAAGTAAATCTGTGAGCCCAGCGCCTTGGTCTCCTCTAGTTGTGGTGCTGCTAAACATTTATGTCTGCTACTACCTCACTTCTACCAGATACTCTAAAAGTTGGACAACTGGTTGTGCGTGGATAACTTGTTGAAGGACAAAGAGACCGAGTTTATGTCAATAAGCTCCAATAAAAACATATGCCGGCAGGCGTAGAAATACGGTCACTTTTTTCGCCGGAAACAACTGTAGCAGTTTATCAGTTTCTGAAGTTGTTTTAACATAGACCTCTAAAACAGAGTGCTCGGTCACATTGTGAAACGTAGTTACTCTGGCTTCGCTTAAAGGCCAAATCTGCAGTCACATGAAGTAATCCGGAGCAGTTAAATTAATGTTGCGATGGAGGCAGCCGGGCCTTCGCCGCGAAGACCAGCTCAAGATTTCATCCGTATGGTTAGCGACACCTCAGCACAGCTGGCTAGTCTGGGCGGCTTCTGCAGTTGGTGCAGCGCGGGAAATCTCCTGACCTACCCTCGAAGCCTCTCCGTGCAACACTGGAATCGATCTGGACCGCCGACTGCGTCACTCCGAGGGCGTCGTTACATAAGCAACAGATATAAGCCTACACACAGGTCCTACGTTTCATCGTCTTCACAGGCACAACCACACAAGGAATCGCATAATCTAGTCTAAATGTCGTAAATTTTTTCTCTAATCTCTCTTCTCTTCCCGCCAAGAATGAAACCGCTCCAAGCATTTATTAACAAGGTGCTAACGGGTTTCAATTTTTGTGCGAACCTGTGTTCAGTATTGTATTCAGCACAGATAAAACTGAAAGGAGGATTGCCTTACATTTCTTACTGTACAGCATCTGCCTAAATGAGAGATTTGTCATTGATGAGCCGCATAAGGCCTTACGCGGCATCACAACCGATCATTCTCGACATCTTGTGCTGATTTCACTGAATTTTTTATGGTCACTCAAACCTTTATTTCTGCGATAGGCCGTTGCAAGATTTCTTGAACGGCAGAACACTGTAAGCTTTTTGTAGGTGTTGTGTACATGACACACTCATAGTGAGACACGAGTAAGTGTTTATTCAAATAGCTGCAAGCCAACATATTTACGAAAACCAACAGGGTACCTTTCAAGCCAGTAACGTCACAATCCATAGGCCTCTAGTCACACAGGGAACAATATTCGTAATAACCTTAAAGAACTAACAGAACAAGCGAATAATAATAGCCATAGAAGTACCACGAAACCAGTGCCTGGAAACAACATTAAAATCAAGCGATGCTCAGGCTAAATAATGGACATGTTATGACGGCATTGCGTGAAAAACTAAAGTAACACATGTTTCTGTTATTTTCTGGGTTACAAAAAATAAATACAAATACAATGTGTCAAATCAAATGTTGTGGTGTGAAGTTTAACATGTAAAATAGCTACAGTGACAACGGCTGCAGGACACACGTGACCGTCATCGTTAAAACACCGAACACAGCGAAAGGTCGCGTATTATTTATTGCACTCGTCAGATGAGAACATCCGGAGATATTCATTGGCCTAGAGGCAATAGGATCAAGATGAAAGACCTGCTAGGCACCATCGACAACATAGTTCCTTACATTGAGGTAAGAACACATTATCTAAGCTGCCATTTACTGACTTCAGCTTTGTCCAAAGTAATAGCGCTAAATGTTGAAGGTCCGACACACATCGCCCACGATACTTCAGAAAATACTGAAATGTAGAGAGTTTGTTACTTACAATGAGGATTAATTTACCGTCGAATAGCAAATATTTAAAAAATGGAGCATATACCTCTAATCTCCAAGTTGGATCCTACACCTCACTGGACTACTACTAAAGGTGACATAATCAAAAGAATATACCGCCAGAAAAGGGGGACAACAAGAAAGTAGATCGGTGTGTAAGACATGGACGTCATTATACAAAGTAATTCACTATGAGAAAGCGGGCGCAGACTTTATCATGCAAGTTAAAGGCGTCAAGAGCGGTAAGTGCAGCATTCCATAAGAGCAAAGCCCTAAAAAATAAGAAAATTCAATTAGAAAAGACTGGACACGAGGACACGAACAGCCACGAAAACAACCTTGTAATAAATTAAAAACCAACATTTAGAGTCAGTTTTCAGTAAGACGAAGTGAAGTATGTTCCAGAAAGGACAATGGTATATTTCGTAGGCATTTGTACTGCGTTGATCCAACGAGGCAGTTTAGTCGTTAGACTTGCATTCTTAAGAAACAACGTTCATATGATCGTCTCATCATTCAGATTTAAGTTTTCCATGATTACCATGAATAGACTGACCACGGTATCGACGGTGCACTAAACCTTAATATTACCTCGCTTTAAGCAGCAATGCACACTGACGTTTTGGTATTTGATTTTTGTTTCGTTTCATCTCCTGCAAAGAGAGAAAAAAAAAAAAAATCACACGCAAAAGTTATATTTAGTGTACAGTTTGTCACTAGTTCTTAGTAAATGCATAACATTGTCCCATTCCCATCGAAGCACAACATGGGACTGTGCTTCGTTCACCGTCAGGCACATACATCGCATGATTGGACTACAACAACAAATCTGCTGGTATATAATGGAGTTTCAATGCTAAAACAATCACTACGTATCTCCTACGGCTCATTAGAGCTCTTTTTTTTTTTGTGGTTTTAGGGCGCAAAACTTCTATGGTCATTAGCGCCCAGCCCGTGACGTAGGAAACAGGAAAAAAACGAAATTTAAAATCAGCAGCAAGGGGAACAAAGTCATAAAATTTGAGAAACTAAAGGCAGAAGGAATGCTTAAAAATCCACTAGAGAAAGGGGTTGGTTGTTCCAAAAAAAAAAAAAAAAAAAAAAATCAAATGACTGACGTCATTTCACTGTCACTAATAAACTGTAGAACGCGGTCAGCTGAGCGCGTGTCATCTGCTAAAATCAACGATAGATCAGGCGATAGCTGTAGACAGGAGCGTAACGGATTAAAATAGGGGCATTCAATTAAAAGGTGTCTGACCGTCCACAGCTGAGAGCAGTGGGGACAGAGTGGGGGAGGATCACCGCTTAAAAGATGTCGATGGCTAAAAAGACAGTGCCCTATCCGGAGTCTAGCTAAAATTACCTCCTCCCGACGACGCGTTCGGGAGGAAGAGGTCCAAGCGCAAGGAAGGGCTTTCACTTCCCGCAATTGATTATGGGGAGTGTTGACCAATGCGCATGCCATAAATGAGCAACTTGGCGACATAAACCGCTCCGTAGATCGGTAAACGGAAGAGACTGAATAGCTGGCCGAGGAAGAGAGACTGCAGCCTTGGCCGCTATATCGGCCGCCTCATTCCCACAGATACCAGCGTGTCCCGGGAGCCAGAGGAACGCCACTGAGACGCCCCCCAGGTGGAGCAAGCGCAGACAGTCCTGAATCCGGTGGACCAGAGGGTGCACAGGGTAAAGAGCTTGGAGACTTAGGAGAGAGCTGAGAGAATCTGAGCAGATTACGTACTGTATCCGCTGATGGCGGCGGATGTAGTGGACAGCCTGGAGAACAGCGTAAAGCTCCGCAGTATAAACCGAACACTGGTCGGGAAGCCGAAAGTGATTTGGGGTGTCGCCAACAATATAGGCACTCCCTACACCTAACGATGTTTTCGAGCCGTCGGTGTAAATAAATGTGGCTTCCGTCATTTGTGCACATAGAGCAGCAAATGCCCGACGGTAGACAAGTGTAGGGGTACCATCCTTGGGAAATTGACATAGGTCTCTGAGCAAGTCGATCCGGGGACGGAGCCAAGGCGGTGCTGTACCCCAAGTTGTCAAGAAGGTTTTAGGAAAGCGGAAGGAAAGAGAATGGAGCAGTTGACGGAAGCGGACTCCCGGGGGTAGTAGGGAGGAGGAGCGGCCTGCATACCCGACATCAAAGGAGGTGTCGAAAAAAAGGTCATGGGCTGGATTAGCAGCCATGGAAGACAGATGGCTAGCATAACGACTCAGAAGGACTGCCCGCCGATTGGACAGCGGAGGTTCAGCAGTCTCAGCATAAAGGCTTTCCACAGGGCTGGTGTAAAAAGCTCCAGACACTGAACGTAATCCACGGTGGTGGATAGAGTCGAGACGCCGAAGAATAGACGGCCGAGCAGAGGAGTAGACTATGCTTCCATAATCCAATTTCGAGCGCACTAAGGCGCGATAGAGGCAGAGAAGGACCACTCGGTCCGCTCCCCAGGAGGTACCATTCAGGACACGGAGGGTGTTAAGGGAACGCCGACAGCGAGCCGAAAGATAGGAAACGTGGGAGGACCAGCACAGTTTTCTGTCAAACATAAGACCCAAGAATTTAGCGACGTCGGAAAACGGAAGGTTGACAGGACCTAGATGTAAGGAGGGCGGAAGAAACTCCTTACGTCGCCAAAAATTAACACAAACGGTCTTACTGGGTGAGAAACGGAAGCCGGTTTCGATGCTCCACGAGTGGAGGCGATCGAGACATCCGTGAAGACGTCTTTCAAGCACGCTGGTCCGTTGTGAGCTGTAGTAGATCGCAAAATCGTCCACAAAGAGGGAGCCCGAGACATCAGGAAGGAGACAATCCATAATTGGATTAATGGCGATGGCAAACAGTACAACACTCAGCACGGAGCCCTGGGGTACCCCGTTTTCTTGGGAGAAAGTACGGGAGAGAGTAGTGTTCACCCGCACCCTAAATGTGCGCTCTGCCATAAATTCGAGAAGAAAAAGGGGCAGCCGGCCTCGAAAGCCCCAAGAGAACAGTGTGCGGAGGATGCCTGTCCTCCAACAGGTATCGTATGCTCTCTCCAGATCAAAAAATATTGCTACCGTTTGGCGTTTGCGGAGAAAATTGTTCATGATATAAGTGGAGGGAGCAACAAGATGGTCAATGGCAGAACGATGCTTCCGGAATCCGCATTGGGCTGGTGTTAAAAGTATGCGGGATTCCAGCCACCAAGCTAAACGGTAATTCACCATACGCTCCAAAACCTTACAGACACCACTCGTGAGAGAAATGGGGCGATAGCTAGAGGGGAGATGTTTGTCCTTTCCAGGTTTCGGAACGGGAACGACAATAGCTTCCCGCCATCGCCTGGGAAAGGCACTGTCGGTCCAAATTCGATTGTAAAGGCGAAGGAGGTAACGCAGGCTATGGGTTGATAAATGCAGCAGCATTTGGACATGGATACCATCCGGTCCTGGGGCGGAGGAGCGAGAAGAAGAGAGGGCATGTTGGATTTCCCTCATGGAGAAAACAGTATTGTAGCTTTCGCGATTTTGAGAGGAGAAAGCAAGATGTCGCACTTCCGCTGCACGTTTCTTCGGGAGAAACGCTGGCGGGTAATTTGAAGAGCTCGAAATCTCAGCAAAGTGCTGACCCAATGAGTTAGAAATTGCGACGGGGTCCACTAAGGTATCATGCGCGACAGTGAGCCCAGAGACCGGGGAGAAACTAGGCGCGCCTGAGAACCGTCGAAGCCGACTCCAAACTTCCGAGGAGGGAGTGAAGGTGTTAAATGAGCTAATAAAGAATTTCCAGCTTGCCTTCTTGCTATCGCGGATGACGCGACGGCATCGCGCACGGAGCTGCTTATATCGGATACAGTTTGCCAAAGTTGGATGGTGACGGAAAATACGAAGGGCACGTCGCCGCTCACGTATTGCGTCACGGCATGCCTCGTTCCACCAAGGAACTGGGGGGCGCCGGGGCAATTCGGAGGTGCGTGGTATTGAACGTTCCGCAGCTGTGAGAATAACGTCGGTAATATGTGTGACCTCATCGTCGACGCTGGGAAAGCGACGGTCATCGAATGTCGCTAGAGACGAAAAAAGTGTCCAATCGGCTTGGGCAAATTTCCAGCGTCGCGAGCGCATATATGGCAGTTGAGGCTGCAGTCTAAGAACACATGGGAAGTGGTCACTCGAGTGTGTATCATCAAGGGCGAACCATTCGAAGCGCCGAGCTAGCGGAACAGTACCGACCGCAAGGTCCAAATGAGATAAATTTGTCGTGGAGGCAGACAAAAATGTGGGGACCCCAGTGTTGAGGCAGACTAGATCCGCTTGGTGGAAGACGTCTAGCAATAGTGAGCCACGTGGACAAGGATGTGGAGATCCCCAAAGCGGGTGGTGGGCATTGAAGTCCCCAACCAGCAAATAGGGGGGTGGAAGCTGACCAAGAAGATGAAGGAGATCAGCTCGTGCCATTGGTGTGGACGATGGAATGTATACCGTACAAAGAGAGAACGTGTATCCAGAAAGGGAAAGACGGACGGCGACAGCTTGGAAGGAACTGTTTAAGGGGATTTGGTGATAATGGAGAGTATCGTGGAGCAGAATCATGAGTCCTCCATGGGCTAGAGTGCCTTCAACAGAGGGGAGGTCATATCGGACGGACTGAAAATGAGGGAGAACAAAGCGGTCATGGGGACGCAGCTTTGTTTCCTGAAGACAGAAGATGACCGGCCAGTAGGATCGTAAGAGGATCGACAATTCATCCCGATTAGCTCGAATGCCGCGGATATTCCAGTGGATAATGGACATAGGGTGAACAG
Organism: Schistocerca americana; assembly: GCF_021461395.2. Classification (NCBI taxonomy): domain Eukaryota; kingdom Metazoa; phylum Arthropoda; class Insecta; order Orthoptera; family Acrididae; genus Schistocerca; species Schistocerca americana. Next base: position 360,636,483 of record NC_060122.1, on the reverse strand, counting down.
AAAATGGAGGAACGTGACCAAGGGTGCTGTCAACTCAACGACTGCTCAGAGCTTGCGACCGACAGCACGGAATGGCATTCAGTCGAAGGCAGAAGATCCTGATCCATAGGTTGGTCAGGAGCAGCTCCAGCCACCAACGATCGGCCAGTTGACCGGACACCAGCAGTGCGCCTCGGCGACACAGAAGACGGCCGAGGGCGATTTCCGCCAGGTGGTGCTGTAGATGGGACATGCCTTGGCGGAGAAGGAGAGGAACTGTGTTTCTTCGTAGCCTTCTTGGAAGTATGATGTTTAGATGAAGGAGGAACCGATGGTTGTGAAGTTGCGGTACGTAAAAACTCTTCACGAGAATGCTCTTTTTTCGAAGACTTGGCGTCTGACTTTTGGGCTCGAGATTTAGCAGAACCCGACGAAGGGTGAGCCATAGAGTGGGCAGGCGAAAGTGGTGAGGTTGAACGGTCGATCTTTGCGCTGGCCGATCTGACGACCGTGGTATTAAAGGTGAGGTCGCAAGTCTGCGTGGCTGCCTCCTTTGTTGGCCGAGGAGAAGCAAGGACAGTGCTGTATTTTCCTTTCTGAGGCACAGTGGGCTGTCGACTGGCGAGTAACTTTCGAGCAGCAAAGGTCGACACCTTTTCCTTCACTCTTATTTCCTGGATGAGTTTTTCGTCCTTAAAAACGGGGCAATCTCGAGAGGAAGCAGCGTGGTCACCCATACAGTTGATGCAGTGAGGGGATGGAGGTGGACAAGCACCCTCATGGGCATCCTTGCCACACGTAACACATTTGGCCGGATTGGAACAGGACTGGCTGGTGTGATTGAACCGCTGACATCGATAGCAACGCGTAGGGTTTGGGACATAAGGGCGAACGGAAATTATCTCATAGCCTGCTTTGATTTTTGATGGGAGTTGAACTTTGTCAAATGTCAAGAAGACAGTGCGGGTTGGAATGATGTTCGAGTCAACCCTTTTCATAACCCGATGAACAGCTGTGACGCCCTAGTCAGACAGGTAGTGCTGAATTTCTTCGTCAGACAATCCATCGAGGGAGCGTGTATAAACGACTCCACGCGAGGAATTTAAGGTACGGTGCGGTTCCACCCGGACAGGGAAGGTGTGGAGCAGAGAAGTACGCAGCAATTTTTGAGCCTGGAGGGCAGTGTGTGTTTCCAACAACAGGGTGCCATTCCGTAATCTGGAACGAGACTTTACAGGACCCGCAATTGCGTCGACACCTTTCTGAATAATGAAAGGGTTGACCGTGGAAAAGTCGTGACCTTCGTCAGACCGAGAAACAACAAGGAACTGTGGCAACGATGGAAGAACCGTCTGTGGCTGAGACTCAGTGAACTTACGTTTGTGAGCAGACATAGTGGAAGGTGAGAAAACCATTGCGGAAGAATCCCCCATGATTACCGGCGTCTCCGATGGCGCGCTCCTCCCTTGTGGGGGCCCTCACCGAGGGCACACCCGCCTTAGGTGATTGTTCACACCTCAGGTCACACCTCCCGACAAACGGACGGAGGGACCAATCGGCACTTTCGGAAGGTATCAGCTCGGGTAATCACCCCTCCCTGGGCCTGGCCATTACCAGGGGGTACGTACGTGTCCTACCTGTCTACCCGGGGCGGGGAATTACGCGTTACCCCGTCACCGGCTACGCATGGAAGTGCGTGGGTCGGCCTTCAGACACGCACAGGGAGGAAAAAAGAGAAAGGGAAAGGAAAGAAGAGGGGGTCTCAAACGCCGCAGCGGAGAAAAGGGCAAGGAGAAGAGGGAAGGAAAAGGGAAGGAAAAGGGAAGGAAAAGAGAAGGACAGAGGAAGGACGAGGACTTGTAAGTGTAGAAAGCAAGTAAGTTGGAAAAGTTTCGAGCGTCCGTCTCCGGACGTAGGCAGAAACCATACTCCCAGAGGGGGAGAAAGGGAAGGAAAGAGCCAGAGGTGAGGGGGGGGGGCGAAGATGGGGGACGGGGAGGGATGCGGAAAGGGAAGGGAAGGTATGCAGCCCGGAAAGGAAGGAGGGCCACATTAGCTCGGGGTCCCGTGCTCGCTACACACGTGTCCACAAAAGAGTTGTGGACCCCCTGGGGGGGGCTCATTAGAGCGTTACAGGACACTGCGTCTTCATCTGGTCTCATTGAAAGTATGTGTAACTACACTGCAATTTACGGGACTTCATCATTGTGCGCAAGACACACTAAATAAAAAATTAACGTAGCTACTTGCTCCACGTTTCTATCATTCAAGTTTTTAAATAACAGACCCTCTGATAAACTTGTATACAGTTCTTGAGAGGAAACTTGTCAGAAGAAAAAAACTATTGCCAATATTACTGAAGTAGAAATTTTTATACCACTCACTCTACAGGGGAAATCAAAAGGAAAAAATTGTTGTCAATTTTACTACTAAAGTAATATTCATCTGTCAAGAACTATAATGCTTCCCAGCCGCGTGGAAGGTCTGGGTCTTCCATGATGTTTAGTCAGTCCTGAAAAGAGTCACGACAGGATCTGGCTGTACGAAATATATGCCCAAGAAATGAGAAATTATCTGCCTTACGAGTGTCGTGAAGAGCAACCACTGCCTCGCCGCGATGAACAACGTTCACAAGTACAGGGGCTCTTCTGAGAAGATCCTCCGCTAAGTTCCAAAAGACCTTAGTGCTCATGCCTGAGAGTTGTGTTCCGTACAGAATGCAATATGATATAGGGGCCTACTAAAAATGTATGCTTTCTAAAATGTACACCTCTACCTTGAATTCAAATAGGAAAACGGGTCGCCACAACAAACAGCTCGTTAGTATGAGTAATACTAGCAGTCTTGTTCCTTCAGTGTCGAGACAGCACACATTTCATCACATTTATTCCATAAAACCTGCTCCTGCTGTGAATCACAGTTGTACACACGGTGGACGTAAGAATTCTTCGTAAGTTACTTGCGTGCCAGAATGGTTACACTGCCTTGAGTCAGCAGGCAATTACTTAATAATTAAACTGTAGTATCAACATTCGTATGAGAATATGCCTAGCATAACCGCTGCACAGATGTCTTCCCCAGTCCCGCGCTGTTTCATCTACGGACCGTCTCTCTACGGTTTTATCCCCAAGAAAGTAACATTAATTTTCTAAAATTCAATGAACAAGAACGGTACAAAATACCATTCTAATCTCTTCTTCGTTGTTGACGATGGCATTTCGGAATTACGCAGCAGTAGTATATTTTATTATGTGAAAAATTACAGACTTCCCGAAGTCGTACTTTACTGATGTTGGTTATTGACACAACACACATGACCGATTTCCCAACACACATCCCGTATCTGTAAAACCAATCACATTTACAGCGATGTAATGAAATAGGTCCCTACACTGATAACCGATAGCTACTATACCATTTAGGTAACGTTACGTGAAATAATGCTACGATTTTTTATCTTTTTTGCTACACGTACGACAAGCCTCCGTATGAATTCTAAATTCTACGGTTTTACTGTCATGGAAGTACCATTCATTCTCTAAAATTCAAACGTGGTGTATCTCTCTTGTAACGTCCACCACTGGTTTTTAGTGAACATCCTATCTACTAATCCTATATCGTGTCCGCCTCCATAGCTGAGAGGTCAGCGTAGATAGCTGCCATGCGGAGGACCCGAGTTCGATTGCCGGTACTGCCAATGATTTTCCTTGGTGAGAGGACTGGTACGGGGTGCACTCAGCCTCGTGAGGCCAGTTTGGGAGCCACTTGACCCAGCAGAAGCACCTGCAAAATGGCAGGGAGAGCGCTGTGCTCACCATACGCCCCTCTACACCGCATCCGCGTGACGTCGCAAGGCAGAGGATAGCACAGCGGCAGGGAGACATCCCTCGGGCCTTCACGGCCTTGCGAGGAGCTCGTTTCAGTCCTATATCGTTAAGCGTCCTAGATTGACGAGTAATACTCAAGAATGAAACTTATAGGTATTTAACGGTTGCGACTGCTTAATGTATGTTATCAAATAATTATAGATCTCTTCACTTATTTACGCTTAGAGTGTTACATTTATTTATGCAAATTCAACCGTCAGTCCCAGGGACAGATATTGCTGCATTTTTGTGCGGTTTTCTAGCGATCAGACTTTTCGCTGTAGGGTGAGTTGCCAAACGTCCCCCTCCCCCCTCCGATAACATTTTAGTCGGTAAAGCTATTTGTAAACTCTTTTCAGTTAGACAAATGGTGGTACCGGGGGAAGTCATGAAACAAAGATTAAAGTGTTGTCGCAACTCCATTAATCACAATGACAAAAATCTTTTTTCTTTAATGGACATGTAGCATTTTTGAGGCAGAATATCAGGTCTGTATGAGACATATTCAGTGATATGACTCTTTTGTAGGCCTGACTACAAACTGTTGAGTAAATACACTGAATATGGCGATGTTCGCGTTGTTCTTGTGAACGTTCGAATGACGTACCGCTCCGAAGTTTACGTCAGTCTCCACTCCCCGTCGTGAAGGGCACAAACACATATATTTGCTTTGGCGGCGCTAATTTTCGTGCAAAGCGTCGTCAGATTTCGGGCGGCGTTCCACTCGAACGACAGCAACAACAGCACAAAATGCCCCATGTACAGCGTATATTTACTTCGTAAGATTTTGCCAGGGCTAAAAGTTTCATGTCACTGAATTTGTCTCACACAGATCTAAGTCTATTATGCTGGCATGACGACAGTCAATTCCATTCAAAAAAATTAATTATTTTATCTCGGTGATGTATCAAGTTACAACGGGGTCTTTGCTTTTGTTCAGAAACTCCTGCTTAATATATGCGTAGTTGAGAAGCGATTACAAATGTCTTTGTGGGTCGAAAGTTATTTTAGGTGAAAAAAGTTATGTGCGTCACCCTCTACAAAGCAACATCATCCGCGTACAGCCTCACGCAATTTGCGACGATATTCACCATATCACTTACTGTTCACATATCGTGAACAGTTAAGGCCATATAACACTGCCTACGTTTAAAAAGAGATAAAAAGTCTCAGCAAAAGATTGACAATTAGGGCAATGCACATGTCGTAGCCAAAATAGTCTAAATCGGCTCATCTAATATTCGGTACAGATTTTATGCCATTGCGAGGAGTTCCTATACTTACAACTATAAAATAATGTAGGAGAAAATTTGGTCGAAATAAATACACAAAAAAATAAATCAATTAATGAGGCAAGTAGGAAGGCCGTAAGATGACAGCCCTCTTTTCCCCATTACCTCCGAGCAGCCTTCAAAGGCGGCCAGACAAAATTCGAAATTACTGGCAAGTTACATAAGAGAACAAATTGGACGAAAATCCTGGACGAACTGGGAAAACAAAAATGCAAGGACTTTGGTGTAGTGTAATATATAAACTTAACAAAGTGGAACGTCAAAGGTAATCCACAAAGGGAATGAAATTACACAAAAAAAATCTAGAGGGAAGGAGATGTGCTATGGCCTTCATTATAAATGGAATACATATATTAGGAAGAAATTGAAATTATTTGATACAAACGAAAAAACTAAAGAAAACAGGCAAAAATGGATATCCCATCTATTGCGAATTGAGGAGTCAAGATTACCGCTACTTTTTGGAAATGTATTCTTCGAGGTAAAAGATGCACTGGAAGTCCAGAAAAAAGATGGAAGGGCAAAACCGTATTTAGAACAGGCCGAGCAAGGCCTAACACAAGACAGGAGTGTAAGAAGAAGAAACCATGGCGAAACCAAATCATATTTTTTGACAGGCTTATAAAAGTTAGAATAAGTTTGGACTAAGCACACTGAGCTAAAGGAAGACGACAAATTAACTGCATTTTGATATTAAATATAATATAATCTTCTGTGTTGTTAGGCTGAGTTGTATTCGTCTTCAAATTTCTGGGGTACTCTGACATTTCGATCCCAGTGGAGGCGACTTATCTGGCATTCTACTGGTGTTACGGGTATTTTCAAATACAGATGTCCCGCCGAAGAGTCGTCCGGCGCATCTGCTCTGATGTTTCGGCAGGTACCTGCAATTTCGTTTTTTCAATGAGTAACTGCAGTCAGTCCACACAAATACTGCTCATCACGTCTTTCGTGCTACGCCCAGTGTAGAGGGAAAGCGTGGGTTTCTTTAGCGTTACAAATAAAATTACTTTTAAAGCGGAATTTTACGTGGCTAATCGAAAGAGCTGTCCCACATCATTGGTTTTCTGGACATGTATTAACATGGACGTTAAAACACAATAACCAGTACTACAGCAGCGATTGAGCAGTGCTACTGCACGGCGGTAGCAGTCAGCGCGGACCATGGCAGTGCTGTCGCTGCTGGAATACTGCTTACTGTGTTTTAATATCCATGTTAATACATGTCCAGAAAACCAATAATGTGGGACAACTCTTTCGATTAGCCACGTAAAATTCCGCTTTAAAAATAATTTTATCTGTAACGCTAAAGAAACCCACCCTTTCCCTCAACATTGGGCGTAGAACGGAAGACGTGATAAGCAGTATTTATTTGGCTTGACTCCCAGCTACACATTGAAAAATCGAAATTGCAGTACCTGCCGAAGCATCAGAGCAAATGCGCCTGACGACTTTTAGGAGGGACATTCTGCATATAGGTGGTAAATTTAAAATTACGAGTTATACGAGATTTAAGAAACAGCATGGCCAATACGACAGTGTAATTTGAACGCGGGTTACAAAGAAATGCATATACTGCAGTTTAAAATGGTTCAAATGACTCTGAGCGCTATGGGACTTAACATCTGAGGTCATAAGTCACCTAGAACTTAGAACTACTTAAACCTAACTAACCTAAGGACGTCACACACAACCATGTCCGAGGCAGGATTCGAACCTACGACCGTAGCGGTCGCGCGGCTCCAGAATGTAGCGCCTAGAATCGCTCGGCCACCCTGGCCGGCTACTGCAGTTTAGTTACAGAAGTTGAACATTTAAGACAGATGAGCAGCCGTGAGGATGGGAGGCTAGCTGACAAAGCGAGGTGACACCCTTGCCAGCGCCCTCGCCGCCGAAACGCGTGCCACTTGCTGGAGGTCGGGTGTGTACGTGTTATCCCGGCGACGGCGGCCAGTCATGAATCAGGTCGGCAGCGCCAGCGGCAGTGAGTCAGTGGACGGCCAAGGGACACTTGTTCCGCGGCCAACTACAGCACAGTGCGTGCCTGTATCAGGAGCGCAATGGCTTCTCAGAGGCCGTGCATCTCAGAATTACATCCCACGACTTTCTCATGATTGCAACACACCTGTGCCAAAATCAAACAAACAGCCGATTCCTCTGAACCCATCAATTTTACCAGATTAACATTTAGGTTCATGAACAAAAATCTGCTTAACTGGCATCAATACAAATTCCACAAACTAAGATCTTGTGAAACTCGCTGTATCAATGATATTCAGAGCTCCACAGACAAAGGCGCCAAGGCTGACGCCGGGTTTCTTTCCGTTCTATAAAGTTCTTCACTCTCGTTTAGCGAGCAAAATATGAACTTACCGAGCATAGGACCAAATCTGTGACTTGATTCACGGCACTCTAGCAGACAGAACTCAGTATGAAGTTCCTAACGAAACGAAATATGCGGGAAGTATGATACGGCCTTCAGTGTTTACAGTTTATGTAAATGATCAAGTGGATAATGTTAGAAGTTCCATAAATGTGCTCGCTTACGATGCAACTTCATTATCTATCCACGTGCGCACGGTGAGCCGCTGTAATACTCTCAATTCTTTTCAGCCAAATTCCTGTGGTTGGGAACAGAACACTCTAGTTCCCGACTAGAAATATGTGGTAGGGAATTACTAATTGTAGCATTTGCCTGGTAATCAAAGGCGAATCTCTGGAAATAACTGTCAACTTTGTGGGATTGGAAACAGTAACTATTTTAATTTGGTGTTGGGAACAGCTCTCCTACGCAAATTTATGTAAAACCTAGTGAGCGAACATAAATCTGTTTTAGCATGTCAGGTGCGAAACTGTCGTCCGAAATCTTACCTTCCAATAGAACATCACGCGACACATCTAGCCGAAAACGAGCCGTCATTTTTTGGACTCGTCTCTTAACTGCTCCTTCGGAATGATGGATATCACTAACACGCAAAAACACGGTTACATTTGATTTTAAAGAATCAGCAACCTGTTCCAAGCTGCAAGTAAAACTCTCTATAATATACTGCTGGATAAACGTCTCTTTGAAACTTCTCTGTGTAATACAGTCTTCAGCCACAAGTATCAACGGTGCGCCTCCATGTTTTCTGACGTCATATAACCACCTCCCATCGGGTCTTTGGCAGGGCTTGCGACACTACCCTTCCCGTGGCGCCAGTAGCTAATGAAGGTTCTGAGTTCCCAGATGGAGTGCCTCTTGGCACAAGGCAACGCCGTTTCCAGCAGGAAGAAACAGCGTCGTACACGGATGGCGCAGGAATGAAAACCGCCAAAATCATGGCGGCTTATCTTCAGTTATTGCCCAGTTCATCGGACGATGATATTTCTGGATCATTGCTGCTTAGCCCGCAATCATCGTACCTCATCGTCGACAATGCGCAACGTTTCCTTGCAGAAAGCCAGCGCTGGCGCAGCGCCGACTTCCCGTCGTCCGCTAAGCGCACATATACAGCAACCGCCAACATTCATCGCACCTAAATAAAGAAGAAAATTAATTCTAAAAAGAATCCACAATCATTATAACCTTTTGCGGACAATACTGTCTAGATCGCTTAATGTAATCTATAAGATAACAACTAAGTGATCTATACAGTATAGATATTCCAAAATGCCTGTCGTGTTTTGGGTAACGTTTGTGTTTGAAGTCATACTGAATTCAATTGCTACACGCTCATGATGTTGATCAACAACAGTTTTGGGGATTCATTCTGAGTGTGGAGATGGAAGATGATATCCTGTTATACACTCCTGGAAATTGAAATAAGAACACCGTGAATTCATTGTCCCAGGAAGGGGAAACTTTATTGACACATTCCTGGGGTCAGATACATCACATGATCACACTGACAGAACCACAGGCACATAGACACAGGCAACAGAGCATGCACAATGTCGGCACTAGTACAGTGTATATCCACCTTTCGCAGCAATGCAGGCTGCTATTCTCCCATGGAGACGATCGTAGAGATGCTGGATGTAGTCCTGTGGAACGGCTTGCCATGCCATTTCCACCTGGCGCCTCAGTTGGACCAGCGTTCGTGCTGGACGTGCAGACCGCGTGAGACGACGCTTCATCCAGTCCCAAACATGCTCAATGGGGGACAGATCCGGAGATCTTGCTGGCCAGGGTAGTTGACTTACACCTTCTAGAGCACGTTGGGTGGCACGGGATACATGCGGACGTGCATTGTCCTGTTGGAACAGCAAGTTCCCTTGCCGGTCTAGGAATGGTCGAACGATGGGTTCGATGACGGTTTGGATGTACCGTGCACTATTCAGTGTCCCCTCGACGATCACCAGTGGTGTACGGCCAGTGTAGGAGATCGCTCCCCACACCATGATGCCGGGTGTTGGCCCTGTGTGCCTCGGTCGTATGCAGTTCTGATTGTGGCGCTCACCTGCACGGCGCCAAACACGCATACGACCATCATTGGCACCAAGGCAGAAGCGACTCTCATCGCTGAAGACGACACGTCTCCATTCGTCCCTCCATTCACGCCTGTCGCGACACCACTGGAGGCGGGCTGCACGATGTTGGGGCGTGAGCGGAAGACGGCCTAACGGTGTGCGGGACCGTAGCCCAGCTTCATGGAGACGGTTGCGAATGGTCCTCGCCGATACCCCAGGAGCAACAGTGTCCCTAATTTGCTGGGAAGTGGCGGTGCGGTCCCCTACGGCACTGCGTAGGATCCTACGGTCTTGACGTGCATCCGTGCGTCGCTGCGGTCCGGTCCCAGGTCGACGGGCACGTGCACCTTCCGCCGACCACTGGCGACAACATCGATGTACTGTGGAGACCTCACGCCCCACGTGTTGAGCAATTCGGCGGTACGTCCACCCGGCCTCCCGCATGCCCACTATACGCCCTCGCTCAAAGTCCGTCAACTGCACATACGGTTCACGTCCACGCTGTCGCGGCATGCTACCAGTGTTAAAGACTGCGATGGAGCTCCGTATGCCACGGCAAACTGGCTGACACTGACGGCGGCGGTGCACAAATGCTGCGCAGCTAGCGCCATTCGACGGCCAACACCGCGGTTCCTGGTGTGTCCGCTGTGCCGTGCCTGTGATCATTGCTTGTACAGCCCTCTCGCAGTGTCCGGAGCAAGTATGGTGGGTCTGACACACCGGTGTCAATGTGTTCTTTTTTCCATTTCCAGGAGTGTATTAAGTGTTCAGTGATGAAACTAACTACGTTCCATTTCAGCGAAAAAATGAACCGCCATGACGTAGGAATATGTGGGAAATAGCAGCCGCAAATCATAAACTAGCACGTGAAAGCCTATCCAAACCTTCGTATGTCCCCCCCCCCTTTCCCGACAATAGATCTGCGACCGCCTCCCCCTCTTTTTTTTATTTTTTGCAGAGAAGGCAGTTGCAGGAATCACACAACTGGGTATTTTGGAGATCTGGCCTCTTCCACAATTGTGTGGACGTGCGAAAATTTCATTTTCCACCTGGACGGAGCACCACTGCATTCTCATATGGATATAAGAGCATTTCTTAACAATGAGCTGTATGATATATCCTCCGTAACGAGTGTAAGGATTTCGCCTCTGAAGTGGCCTGATCTCGCGGTAGGTTACTTTATTTCGGGGGTTGGTGAGACACTCCGTCCATGCACCACACTTTCCAATAACTTTGGGTGGAATGCGAAGCCACATAACGACAGCAGTGAATGCTCGCGGAAGTATGGAACGCGTCTGACTGTCGTCCGGAAGTTTGTCGAGCGTAAGGTGGGTGGTATATTACTTGTCTGTAAAAAGTAAACGAAAAATTTGACTTAAAGTGTAATTTTAAAAGTACTCCAATGTTGTACGTGTAAGCAGGTAAAACTATACCCTTGTAAAAGCAGACGAATATTTTGAAAACGAAAACTTTGCATTCCTATATCCAAGTTAAAATTCATCCCAAGTTTCTGATTCCAGTCAGGCAGAAGTTACAGTCCTGTGAAATGGAATGGACCTTTATGAAACACCCTGTATTACTCGCTAGTGTGGCGGCACCTGTCCTCTGTCATGCGCGCCCAACGACGGCGTCCCACCGGCGACGCTACAGCAGCACACCGCTATCGAGCCGCCAGTCTAGCAGCGGCTCGCCTCTATTGTGCCCGTGGCCCGAACACAACGAACTGAAGCGGACTTTGTGTTTAGTCTGGGTATCGCCAGCAACTCACACGGGCCTTTGGCACCACGCCAGCCGATGCTTTACTGGTAACCCTCGGGATATATCTCATAGGCTTTACGGTACAATGTCGTACAGCGTCTACCGGTTACGTAAAGGAGATTTGATAATCCAAGAAAACTTTGAACAAAGGATAACTGAATTGCAAAGTGAGTACATGGCAGAGCCCACAAACTTTTCCCGTGCATTCGCGAATGCTTATCATTTTGCCGTGTAAATCCCAGCCAGGGCATTGTACATTACCTTCATACGTGCATCGGCCCAAATATTGTACTGTGAGTCTTCGTTATCTCAGCTAGTGTTCCTTCGAGAGGTAGTGAAACGATGTGGTATTTGAAACTTACATTTAATAAAAATTGCAACTGACTAACTTCTTTGTTGTCTACATCACGCCGACAACAATTGCTGTTTGTGAGAAATTCATCCCAAAATTTCAAGGAAAACCTATATCTGAGCTAATTAATATTGTAGTGTAAATTGTATTTCGGTTGTCTTGTTGGTGACGAAGACAAAAAAATTTTGCACCTCCCATTGCCTGCATAACCTGCATTACCACATTAATCGAACATTTGAAACGCAAACGCATAACCAGGCCATTCGCTGTTCCAGTGGTGTGGCAAGACCATATCTGAGACTTTTACTTCTTCTTCACAAATATTTTAGGACATTCAAGCAAAACTAGACATAAAATAAACTATCCAAATGTATCTTGAGTGCATCTACCTGTGCCCCAGGAAGAAGGGCAGCCTGTTCCTTGTCTAACTTGCAGGTCATAGGTTTACAGGGCGGGTTCACGAAATACTTTTTTTGAGCCTATGGGACACCCCGCGAAACCAAGAACCATTATACCGTCAAGGAATGGCCTACAACGAAATCATACGTATCTGGAAACGAAAACGTGAAAAACACTCCACTGGTTGAGCTAAATAAAATCATTTTGCCTCTTCTTCACCTCAAGTTGAACCTTCTCAAAAACTTTGTAAAAGCTTTGGATAAAGGAGGTCGGACCTTAAGTCATTTGAAAAAAAAAAAAAAAAACTTTCCTAAATTAAGTGAAGCAAAGCTGAAAGATGGTTTATTTGTTGCACCACAAATAAGAAAACTTATTAAAGATTCAACATTTGATATCCAACTTACAAATATCGAGTTAGCGGTTTGGTCCTCTTCCAAAGAAACTGTGAAGAGCTTTTTGGACAACAGACGATATGTTATTGCTTCCATCGTAGATCTGTCCGAAAACTACAAGAACATGATGTGTAGAATACCCCTTAAAATTCAGTTTCTACATACACATCTTGACATTTGGGAGCCGTAAGCGATGAGCAGTGTGAGCGCTTTCACAAAGCCATCCGTGAGATGGGACACTGGTGTCAAGGTCACCTGAAAGCTTCAATGATGGCGACTACTGCTGGGGTCTTGTTAGGGGTAGTGATGAAAAGGCAAACAAAAGAAGAGCATTGTTGTCACATTTTTTTCGAATACCGAATAAGATTAAAGCTGAATATATGTTGTGAATTAATTTAGACCTCCTACTGACGTCCTGCCCATAAATACATATTAAATATCGTTGAGCTCTGCAGTTACGATTAGGTATTCCTTGTCTGTTTTAATTCTGTCATTGATCGCCAGTGTTATTTTGGATTCTGCTGCGTATCTAGGAAATATGACGTGATACGGAAATCCTGATTTTTATCAGGGAATTCAGCACACCAAAATTAGGTACATCCATCCATTTACAAATCAGAGACAGGAAAAGAGTTACAGTTTGTTGATTAGTGTAATAAGGTAGGTCGCTAACTACAATTTCCGACATTCAAAAATGTTTTGAAAGAGTACGACAATTACGAAACCCCTCGCATGCCACACAGCATCACCACCGAAGCCTATGAATAACGGTGCGATAGCGACTGCATCTAGAGTTGTACAAGACGTGAATGTGAGAATTGCGTTAGACAAGGTTCGTGTGCAATCAAGATCACTGCCTAACAGCAGGCAGAATCCACAGCACCACATCAGCACAACATCCAGATCCACCTGGGCAACGATGCCGGAGAGAGAGTTATCTCACACATGAAGTGCAATACAGCGCAGAAAACAACCCCGATGCTTTTCCGATACTGTTTTCAAACACAAAAATGTGATTGTCACGGCAAAGGTAGAACGGTATTTTTTCTGATGGTATTTTCTCTAACTATTCCCCTCCACCCTTCGCCCTCTTATATAAAACCAAGTATAAAATGCCTCTTATAGTTAAATCTTGTCTGTCTATTATTCATTCTTCTTTGTACAGTGCCACTTTTTCTATTTTTCCGCCACCCTATTCGCATTTATTTTCTGGACTAATATTGCTACTGATACATAATTCTTTACCGTTACCTAATCGTTATTACTATCATTATATTATTATTATTATTATTATTATTATTATTATTATTATTATTACAGCGAATCACAATTTCGTTGAGAATTACAATACATAACAACCACAAAAAATGCTAAAAACACGACCTGTTATATAAAAAGTCAAAACTTCTAAAAAATTAATAAATTAAAAAAAGGTACAACAAAGGTAATCTTTTGCATTTTACGCCTCTAGTAAATGCTTTGTCTATGTGCAACCTACATGTACCAACCATTTTATAATTCTCGTTATTATGACTCCCTCTGCACTCACCGTTCCGTGGTCGCTTTCTGATCCCATATCTCACAGTAATCCTCAACATGTAAACCTGACAGGTTAGTTATCGAGCGAACATATTACTGTGCACATTCGATCGGCAACGTTACATGCTTCTGCCACAGAGCACAAGAAGCGGTTCCTTCAGGACATAACAGTAATCCGAAGAAACGGCTGAGAGTCGCCACATCTAGTAGAAACGAGATAAATGAAATAACTGAAACTGAAAATTGTCTAGTTCTTGGCATACCACCAGTGCAACTCACCACACGAACAGATGGTATTTGACGAAACGTGGACGTGTCAAGCCAGAATCGGTGCATGATCTCACGTAACAGCGAAAATACAGGCGATGTTAACAGACAACAATTATAAGGGATCAAGCATTTTTTGGATGACAGTCAGGTTTCAGCAAGCATCCTGATGCGCAAATAGAACAATACTACATGTATGAGTGAAATTTAGATTTAAAAATGCTTCATAATGAAATATTTTCGTACAACGTTTCACCCCCTGTTTCATCCTTTAGGTGTTGAACTTCGAAAAACACTTAAACACAATTTTTTTGTTTCTGACCGATGAAACCAAATATCAATTTTCGTAGTTCTAGCTCGAAAATTTCCTTGAGAGAGACATATTTTCTCAAAACCTTTCATCCCCTATTTCATCCCCCTTAGTGGTGAAATTTCGAAAAACTCCTAAAACGATGTTTACAGCATAAGATCAACACCCTCTCACATTTCAAGTTTCTATCCTTAACGGTTTGGGTTGGGCAATGATGAGCCACTGCATCAGTCAAGACATTTCCATTTAAATATGGAGATTACTTTGACAGTCTGTAGTACGATCTCTTCGGGGATGGAGCATATATAAAAAATCAAAGGAAACAATGCGAACGCTGAAGATCAGATCAGTCCCAAATGCTCCGTTTTCAACAATATACACACTTTGCTTGTCGAACTACAACATGGCTGGTAATGTTTAGGTAAGCATATGTGGGATGATATCAAAACTAATCGCATTTCTAGGATAGCTGGTACCTTACTAATATGGCTCTAAACGGTGTTGTTTGCCTCCGTTAACTTTCGACTTTCAATTGTAACTACCACTGCGTGATACAGCACAGAGAATTTAATATAGAATCTCATGGCGAGGTTTTCAGATACATTTCGCTTTTAAAAAATGTTTTGACAAGTGGTATGGAAAACCGGAATCTTTACATTATTATTAACTCGTCTGCCAGGCAAAAGCATCTATATTTTGTGTCGAATCTAAATGTTATCTTGTGATGGACTCGAGTATGCATGGAGTCATGAACATGGTAATTTTAGGATCTGTGCGAGCCATCTCCTTCACTACAACAGGACTAACACAAAAGGATTACTTGTTCTGTATTATGTATTCAATTCTGCTCTGTTATTTCATCATACGCTACCTTCCACTCATTTTAAAATATTAATAGTTTGTGTCAAGTTTTACATTTCGTAGCATAACATATGGTTTTCTTCGACAGAGATCGACACCATTTTAATTGGAATGCGAAGTTTAATTTACAATTAATCATTACATTTTGAGTGACAGAAGAACGATTTGAGATCGGTTAAAATAATTCCAGTAGGAACGTTTGCTTTCTAAATTACAACTGCAGCTAAACATCGTAACAAAGTTATGTGATACCGTGTCACAGGGTCTTAATAAGCTGGCTTTCTTATGTCATTATGGTACGACCTACGGTGTACACCTACCTGTTGTAAATAACGTCGACTCGATAGGATACAGACAATTTATCTCACTTAGTGCAACGGATGTCTTAACAAAGGGCTCTTCACAATGATACGAGCACATCAATCATTTGTGAATCTCATATGTCATCCATCATATCTGTCTATGAAAATGCAAAGAAGAAAAGGCTACTTCAGAAAGACAACCCGCAAATAAATACTGACACCGAAAGGCATTCAAGCACTACCACAACATGCAAGAAACGAGACTGTTCGCATTGTGATGGACTGTTTGCTGTGGCGCATTAGAGCGTGACTGTGTTTCGGCGTCCAGCTGTGTCCTTACGCTGTGACAAGTTTCATCACAATGACAGTGGACGAGCAGTTTACTACTGTCCAGACAATACTGCTGACACCGACCGATATGGAGATGCAGCTGTGATCAGTTGGCGACACTTCTTCCAGCGGAGCCTGCCCGGAGCTCTCGCTTGGAATCACGAGAGAGAGAGAGAGAGAGAGAGAGAGAGAGAGAGAGAGAGAGAGAGAGAGAGAGACTACAATGGCCACGGATCCAGCTTTGAGAGATTTTTGTTGCTCTTCAGGATGATAGTACCGATTTCAACATTTTTGCTCTGCCTTGTTCAACAGCCAGGTTCGTAAATACGGTTTTCTTCGAAAAGTGGCATATGGTTCCCCTGTTGTTGGCAATATATGTATTATGAATTCATAATACTCCATCACTCATACATAAATCAGCTAGTTTTACCTGCTTAATCTGCTTTGTCTTTGTCCTTTAATTTCGGAAGGAAGTTCGAGGACACTCCTTTCCCTTCAGCAACAGCGATATGAAATATCAATCTCAAAACGCTGTAGTTATCTCTGTATAGCATAAGCTATCAGGTAAAAGAAAAACTTACTGTCTAAAATCTCGCAGTGTCGCAATGTACAGTGTAGTTTACTGTTAAAATTCAGAGGGAGAGTACGTTCCTTGAAGAGTCAACCAATATATTTCTTCCCGTTGCGTATCTCTCGACGAAAGACCATGAGGTAAAACTAGAGATTTAAGCTCACACGCAGGCTTATCGACAACTGTTCTTGCTGCGAGCCATTCGCGACTGGAACAGGAAAGGGTGAGAGGAGGAACGACTGTTCACTAGTATGCAAAGTACCATCCGTCAACCACAGTGTAGATGCAGACGTAAATGTTACGACCCACTCTCAGCATGCCTTACGGAAATATAACATAGCGAAATTAGTACTGGCTTACTGCGCGCTGGTTAATTATTATCCTGGTGGACGGACGTTTCAAGGCTCGTTTGACCGACGTGAATTTGGCACGATGTGGGAGAACACCGCTCAAGTTATTTCTGGAAAGAGAAACTGCGCTCTCCTAGGAATGAAAAGGTCCGGACCTCCTGCACAGACGCCGCAGCCAGCTGAAATACCGAGCTATAAAAAATTTGCTGACATACCCGGCATTTCGTAAGAGTTAGTAGTTGAGTAGTCGGAGTCCTTAGTTTTAAAGTAAACGTTAATAGCAGGCTAATTTGTCCAAATACTAGGAAATGCATAGTTTTATAAGCGATCAGTTTGTTTTAACAACTTCGTACATAATTTTTTAAGCATGAACTTCTTAGTCGATGTTACTTGCTGCATCAGCTTGAATCAAAACAGTTAAAGATATTCTACTGTACAATACTGTCTTGAAATAAATGTCGCAGACATTTTATCTTGAGCGAATAATTTTTTTGTGCATACAGTATAGTTGTGTGCTGTGCTGTTGTAGAACGCCATAAATCCTCATACTTTTCGTCTCAATACGAACCACCAAAAAAACAAGCTCTGTGTGTGTGTGTGTGTGTGTGTGTGTGTGTTATCGGAAACCTCTTCCTCGAAACACTCTTGATCACAGGATATCGCTACATACAGCCACCTGGGTACTGTGGATAAAAGAACATCGGCATTCTCGATGGAGTGCCCTGTCTCTCCTATCCTCAACAATACGGCTTGTGCACATTGTCAGGACGGTCACATAACCCGAAGGGGCACTGAAAGTTAGAACCTGTTCGCATTGCCCTTTACGGGAAGAAAGATATCAGCAGATCCCTTCCCTCCACCTATCTATTCCCATCCCCTCCCCCCTCCCCCCTCCCCCAACGAGGAGTGCGAAGCAGGTGGGCAAGCAAACACTTTAACCAACGGCGTCGGACTCTGTAATCTGACGAGCACAGGATTTGTCTAATGCCAGATGATATGAAATGTGCATGTGGCTAGCGCCTCCCGTCAGGAAGACCGGTCGCTGGTACAAGTCCTTTTAGTTGACACCACTTCGGCGACTTGCGTGTCGATGAGGATGAAATGACGATGAAGACAATACAAAACCCAATCTCCAAGCGGAGAAAATCCCCGACACCGCTGGGAATCAAACCCCGGCCCCTCGCATCGCACGCTGCCGTACTGACCACTCATCTTTGGAGGCGGACTGGAACGAATTAATCGGATGGAATGACCTATAATGTTTATTGACATGATCGTGATTGGACATGCTTGGGACAACTCGAAACTTTTGAGGTAGGGCAATGGTTATCACACTGGAGTCGCATTCGGGAGGACGACGGTTCAAATCCAAGTCTGACAACCGAGATTTAGGTTTTCCGTGATTTCCCTAAATCGCTCCATGCAAATGCCAGCTTGGCTCCTTTGAAAGGGACGGTCGATTTCCATCCCCATCCTTGAAACATTTTGAGATTGTGATCCTTCTATAATGGCCACGATGTCGACCAGACGTGAGACCCTACTCTTCCTTTTCCAGTGTGTCGTCGCAGGAACCGTCCTCGCACAATGGATGACAGCGGGAGCGCCGCCGTTGAAGAATGGCTCCTTGTGGTCAGCAAGCCAAGGAGAATCGATGACGGGATGGTGCAAGACGATATTGTATTTTACCATGCAATGGACTTTAATTTTACAAATGAGACTGCCTTTATTGTAGTTGTTGATTTGTTTTCGTCAGTAAAATTATTTTTTTAGTTTGAGGAACCTTACTGTTTTATTCCCAATTTCTGTTCCATCTAATTCCGCAAACTTCCGTAGATACTCAAATTTTTCTTTAACAGTTTGTCTTGTCAACTTTACCTTTTTTTAGCAGTTTATATGCGGCAGCATTTTCTCGAGTGCAGCTTTGTTCACAAGCGAAGGTGCACAATGAACGTTACAGGCAAGACGACAATAGAAGCTTCTGCAATGTGCTTCTACAGAAGGATGCTAAAGATTAGATTATTAACCAGATAACTAATGAAAATTATTTTATCCTTCTTTGTTTAAGAACACAGTTTTTTAAATTACACTGCAGGAAATACTGTAATCAGTAGCAGGTTTTTTTCGAAATGATTTTATGTCCCCTAACTAGTTTCGTGCCTGAGCCCATAGTCAGATGGTAGATTTGAGTAATCATATGAGGCCCTTCAACACATATTACAATAGAGAAGTTTCTTTTTCAATTTACGAGTATGCTAATCCATGAGATAAACCACATACAAGTTTTGCATTGCATTTCGTTGAGCTCCTAAATCAGCATTAATCGAAAACTAAAATCAAACTTCTGCCTTATAATACGAAAGGAGAACTCTTCACGAAAACACAAATGTAAAACTTGCCAAGAAATCAACGCTACCTTCAAACGGTGGGCTCAGACGAGAAAAACTAGTAACGATACAATAAAGTCATTTCCAAAACTTGTGGTTGGTCGCAGTATTTCCTACAGTGTAATTTAACTAATAAATAGGTACTGACTCGAATCGGGAAGAAAATAAAATTTTGGTGCAACCTGACTGAAAGAAGTAGTCGATTGACTGGATACATCACGAGGCATCAAAGGAATAGTCAAGTTTCGTTATTGTGGGAAAACGTTCAAATGTGTGTGAATTCTAAAGGGACTAAACTGCTGAGGTCATCGGTCGCTAGACTTACACTGTACTTACGCTAAGAAGAACACACGTCTATGCCCGGGGATGACTCGAACCCCCACATCAAGGTCAAGTGACCTTCCGTGAGTATCGCTGCGGCGCCCTTCTGTCGGCTGCTGCTTTTATTTTCACCTACACCAAATGGCCACAAGCCACCGCAGAGATGGCCACTTTCCCCTCATCGACGACATTACACAGAAGCTATACAGCCTGTAATAGCATGAACGAAATTTCAATAACTGAAGTAGGATTACGGAGTCAAGGTGTGACACTTTCCACACAATTTCACATTCCGTCCCCACAATAAAAAAACAATCTGGCCGCTTACTTTACGTCAGAATAGCTAAAATCCACTAAAATTATTGTAATTCTGAGGAAGGGCACAGCAAACAGATTAGACTTCAGGAGATGACTGGAATCCCCAGGGAGAATAAGTTAAAGCGTTTCCCGCGCTATGCCAACACCTTATGGCCCCCAGGACCCCAATGGCCATTTTGCCCACTGTAGCCATTTTGCTCGGCTCTCCACTACAATTGTTTAGAACAGTAACCATAGCAAATGAGTTCACTATGCTGGATTTCGTATTTTCATTTTTCTACTTTATCAGTAGTCTGACACTTCCGAAGCGTCTATGACTGCGTGATGTATATTATTATTATTATTATTTCTTTCTTGTCTCAGACGTTATGTCTGGTTAAAAATGGAAGGTGATGTGGACCTTGATCAAGCGTGACTTCCTTTTAACTGCGCGGTATATGTTACATTGCATTTAGGAACTTTCGGGTAATTGAACAAGTGTCAATAATTACAGATTTCTGTAGTTGTATATATAAGTTTGGATGTAGCTGTATTGCATTGATGTACTGGTGGATATTGTGTGGTATGACTCCTGTAGTTGATAGTATAATTGGTATAATGTCAACTTTATCCTGATGCCACATGTCCTTGACTTCCTCAGCCAGTTGGATGTATTTTTCAATTTTTTTTCCTGTTTTCTTTTGTATATTTGTTGTATTGGGTATGGATATTTCGATTAATTGTGTTAATTTCTTCTTTTTATACGTGAGTATGATGTCAGGTTTGTTATGTGGTGTTTATCTGTTATAATGGTTCTGTTCCAGTATAATTTGTAATCATCGTTCTCCAGTACATTTTGTGGTGCATACTTGTATGTGGGAACATGTTGTTTTATAAGTTTATGTTGTAAGGCAAGCTGTTGATGTATTATTTTTGCTACATTGTCATGTCTTCTGGGGTATTCTGTATTTGCTAGTATTAAACATCCACTTGTGATGTGATCTACTGTTTCTATTTGTTGTTTGCAAAGTCTGCATTTATCTGTTGTGGTATTGGGATCTTTAATAATATGCTTGCTGTAATATCTGGTGTTTATTGTTTGATCCTGTATTGCAATCATGAATCCTTCCGTCTCACTGTATATATTGCCTTTTCTTAGCCATGTGTTGGATGCGTCTTGATCGATGTGTGGCTGTGTTAGATGATACGGGTGCTTGCCATGTAGTGTTTTCTTTTTCCAATTTACTTTCTTCGTATCTGTTGATGTTATGTGATCTAAAGGGTTGTAGAAGTGGTTATGAAATTGCAGTGGTGTAACCGATATATTTATATGAGTGATTGCTTCGTGTATTTTGCTAGTTTCTGCTCGTTCTATAAAGAATTTTCTTAAATTGTCTACCTGTCCATAATGTAGCTTTTTTATGTCGATAAATCCCCTTCCTCCTTCCTTTCTGCTTAATGTCAATCTTTCAGTTACTGAATGTATGTGATGTATTCTATATTTGTGGCATTGTGATTGTGTAAGTGTATTGAGTGCTTCTAGGTCTGTGTTACTCCATTTCACTACTCCAAATGAGTAGGTCAATATTGGTATAGCATAAGTATTTATAGCTTTTGTCTTGTTTCTTGCTGTCAATTCTGTTTTCAGTATTTTTGTTAGTCTTTGTCTATATTTTTCTTTTAGTTCTTCTTTAATAATTGTATTATCTATTCCTATGTTTTGTCTGTATCCTAGATATTTATAGGCATCTGTTTTTTCCATCGCTTCTATGCAGTCGCTGTGGTTGTCCAATATGTAATCTTCTTGTTTAGTGTGTTTTCCCTTGACTATGCTATTTTTCTTACATTTGTCTGTTCCAAAAGCCATATTTATATCATTGCTGAATACTTCTGTTATCTTTAGTAATTGGTTGAGTTGTTGATTTGTTGCTGCCAGTAGTTTTAGATCATCCATGTATAGCAGATGTGTGATTTTGTGTGGGTATGTTCCAGTAATATTGTATCCATAATTTGTATTATTTAGCATGTTGGATAGTGGGTTCAGAGCAAGGCAGAAAGGACTTAATGAGTCTCCTTGGTATATTCGACGCTTAATCTGTATTGGCTGTGATGTGATATTATTTGAATTTGTTTGGATATTAAGTGTGGTTTTCCAATTTTTCATTACTATGTTTAGGAACTGTATCAATTTAAGATCTACTTTGTATATTTCCAATATTTGTAGTAACCATGAGTGGGGTACACTATCAAAAGCTTTTTGGTAATCAATGTATGCATAGTGTAGCGACCTTTGTTTAGTTTTGGCTTGATATGTCACCTCTGCATCTATTATCAGTTGCTCTTTACATCCTCGTGCTCCTTTGCAACAGGCTTTTTGTTCTTCATTTATAATTTTGTTCTGTGTTGTATGTGTCATTAATTTCGGTGTAATGACTGAAGTTAATATTTTGTATATTGTTGGTAGGCATGTTATGGGGCGATATTTAGCTGGGTTTGCTGTGTCTGCTTGATCTTTAGGTTTCAGATAAGTTATTCCATGTGTAAGTGTATCAGGGAATGTGTATGGGTCTGTAATGTAACTGTTAAATAATTTAGTTAGATATGAATGTGTCGAGGTGAATTTCTTTAGCCAGAAATTTGCTATTTTATCTTTTCCAATTGTGAGTAGAATTAATTGCTTGGGTGACTTCATGTTGCAAAATTATCACTTCAGGCATTTGTGGTACCATCTTGTACGTATCTGTTTCTGCTTGTATCCACCGTGCATGCTTGTTATGTTGTACCGGGTTTGACCATATGTTGCTCCAGAAGTGTTCCATGTCTGTTATGTTTGGTGGATTGTCTATTTTAATGTGTGTGTTATCTATTGTCTGGTAAAATTTCTTTTGGTTTGTGTTGAATGTTTGGTTTTGTTCCTTCTATTTTCACTTTTTTTGTATCTTCTAAGTCGTTTGGCCAATGCTTGTAATGTCTGCTTCTTTTCATCTAATTGCTCTGTCACTTCTTGTTGTGAGATTTTACCTAACCTTTTTCGTTTTTTTCTGACATTTCATTTCTTATAAATTGTGTTAGCTGTCTGACGTCTTTTCTCAGTTTTTCTATTCTGATCTGTAGCCTGTGTTGCCATGCTGGTTTTGTGGGTTTCTTCTGTGTGTTGGTTGGTTCTGATCTCTGCCTAGTGTGTATATTTAGTGTAGTGAGTGCTCCTATATAAACCAGTAGTTGTAACTCTTCGATAGTTGTGTTTTCATTTATTTTGTTGTGTATGATTGTGTTGATAGTTTTTATTGTTGTTTCGACTTGTGGGTTATTTGGTGGTCTATGCAAGAATGGTCTAATGTCTGTATTTGTGTCTTTGTATTCTATATATGTCAGCTGAAATTTTTCTTCTATATCTAACATGTGTGTCACTTCGTGTTCTATTTGTGCTTGTTCTGGTGGCTGTCTTAAGATTTCGTTTTCCTCTGACTGTTTAATTGATGCGTGTTGTTCTTTGTTTGTTTGCTCTGGGATGTTTGAGTCCATTACTGTATTTTCTTCTTCTTCTGATTGCACATTATTTTGTTCCAGTATTTGTTGTACTTGTTGTTTGATGTTTTCTAATTCTGACTTGGGTATCCTGTTATTTTTGATTATTACACGGATCTGATCAGCTAGTCGTTGTTCTGTTAAAAATTTTAATTCTGGGTATCTGGTAATAAATGTTGTGTATACTTGTGATCTGTATCCAGTTGTGTTGGTTCCTAGGTTTGTTGCTTGGTAATAACAGAACATGAGGTGTCGATTAACTTCATCTGAACATCTCATCCTCTGCCTTTGTTTTCCTTCTAGGGTGGTTGCAGGAAGCATATCCTGCAAAACACCTCTATTTGGATTTGAATCATTTTCCAGTTGGATAGCAGTGTCGTTACCATTGTGGGCGGGAATAGGGTTCAAGCGTCGTCCCCGACCATGACGGCGCTTGTCCGAGGCTTCTTTAGTTCTGTCCTGAACCAACTAATCACACTAAAAGGGGGGTTAGCCCTATTAGTGGTTTGTTCTTTTCGTCGCCTTTTACGACTGGCAGAACATACCGGAGGCCTATTCTTTTCCCGGGCCTCCACGGGAATTATTATTATTATTATTATTATTATTATTATTATTATTATTCACGTGATGCAACGGCCTTGTGCTCAGGATTTTATTAACTTATTATAGTATTTCACTTGTACTAAGTTTTATAGGGTTCATTAATAGAGATAAATAGCTAATAGGGTTGGAGATTAACCCTTTGAACGAATATCAAGCTACGAATACGATTTCTTCTTCTGGCATCAGTTGACTAGTGTGTAACTGTGGTGCCAACCAAGTAATGTGGTTGCTGTGAGTCTGCGTCTTCACGTCTTGCAATACAGACCTGGAACTGCTGTAAAACCATGGGCAATTTAATCGATCTCAAGGAAAAGTGTTGGAAGCGCACACTTGCGCCTTTTTTTTTTAACGGGCTGTGAGTAAATTTTTGTCTGGCTGCTTTACTTTAAATTTCCTTGCCCTTTAACTTATCCAGCAAGTGTATTCATTAGCTGTAAGAGTGTTAACAACGGAATTAGACTAGAACCAGAAATACTGAAGCGACTTCTCTACCGACCGCCTGGATTCTTCCGTCACTATGCTAAAAGAAAAAGCAGTCTTCTTCAGACCTGAGATGTTCCTTTCTACAAGTGGCGCCGGCTGCAGATTAAACGCACCGCCTGGCCTTCGCTTTAACTGAGTGGACTAGATGAACCAAGTAGGCAGAATTGCGTTTCTGGGAAGCGCGGATGTGGTTGAACGTCAGTGCAGCTGCGGTGATGCTTATCAAATTTTCGACTAAACGTTCAACACAGAACACACATCCACGTTTTTGTGTCTCCATTTGCGTTCGTGTGGGGA
The DNA here is from genome assembly GCF_021461395.2 of Schistocerca americana. Classification (NCBI taxonomy): domain Eukaryota; kingdom Metazoa; phylum Arthropoda; class Insecta; order Orthoptera; family Acrididae; genus Schistocerca; species Schistocerca americana. Next base: position 360,611,550 of record NC_060122.1, on the reverse strand, counting down.
TTGACTGCGGGCGTGGACTATGATAGTGGAAGAAATCACTGCTTACAAGAAATGCCAAAAACACACAGTGGGTACGAGAAATCCACAGCTAAGGAACACCACATGAAATGTATGAACGATGTTGACAAGGTGATTCGTGTTCATGACTGCTGCAGTGTGTTGAAATGCCTCCAGTATGAAAGGCCCAGGAAATACTCAAAGCAAAGGTACATTCCAAATCATTTTCTCGTGACGCAGATAGACTAATCCCTTACTGTACCATCAGGACTTTCTTTAGAATAAATATACGTATACATATCGCAAAAATCCAACCGCTTACAATATTTTAAGGCTGGAATTTAGTGTCTAGTTGATGATTTCCTGGTAAAACTAACGCAGATCAATAATTTTAAAAATGCATCTTCCGAAACCTTGCCATCGACTGCGAAAGTAAAAAAAATAAAAAATCCGCAGATGTATTTCGAATTCCGTACTATATATGAGTTAAGCGCCCACGCAGCTTTTTATAGTGGACCTGCCTGTAGCATCTGAACCACACTTAGTGAACTCTAAAGGAGCAGACTCAGACGAAGTTGGATGTAATCATGTATTTGAGCACGGTAATGGACTACACCCAGTGTGCAAACTACCAGAAGGATGAAGAAAGACTGTAATTTTAGAGATGCGAAAGAGCAGATGACGAACCTCAACAGAAGCAGAATCCCGTGCTTGAACGGCTAGCCAGAACAATTCTGCATCAGTAGTTTCCATTACAACACGACCACAAAAACCAAATCAAATCAAACCAAACCAAACCAAACCAAACCATACCATACCATACCATCTTCGGCAGAAAAGTTACAAGTAATATGATAAAATATATCGAGATCTCCGACACATTAGAAAACAGAGAGGAGGGACGGCGCGAAAGAGAGAGAGAGAGAGAGAGAGAGAGAGAGAGAGAGAGAGAGAGATGGTTGGTTGGTTGGGGGGGGGGGGGGGGGGGGAAGGGACCAAACTGCGGGGTCATCGGTCCCTTGTTCCCAGTAAAATAATTACACACCGGAATGAAGAAAAGAAAGGAGTCGTACAGCACAATAACAAGAGAAAGGAAGAACAAGAAGAACAACCAACTCTACTATAGACAAAAACAGGAAACGAAAAACCATAGAGAGAAGCAAGAAACAGGTAGAAGGGGTAAAAACAAGAGAGCAGATGATCGTGGCTAGCCAACTACGAGAATAAAAAGGAAAATCTAGCCACTCTGCGACACATTAAAACATCCACCCTAAAAGCATTGGAGTGGAGAATACAAAGTCAGAAAGGACATGCGCTAAAGCTTATATAGAATGATAAAATCCGCCGCCGCGTATAAAACGTAAAACTAAATTAGCCGATGAGGCGTTGTCAGCTAAAATTAATGGCAACGAGTCCGATAACTGCAGAGTCCGTCGCAGGGCAGCCAAAGGAGGACAGCTCACCAAGATATGGGCCACTGTCACCCGGGCGCGAAATGTACACCTCGGCGTTCTAAATTCGCGCGCAGCCCATCGTCGGACTGCAAATAAAGGTCCCTAAGAAATGTGATACGCTGGACCATAGTTAAGCTCTCATGGGGCGTGATGGTTACACAAACATTCCCGAGCCTGTAACAAGCGAGTAATGTCTGTGACTGGGCAGACAATGCTGTTTTGATCAAGACTGGCCCAGATCTCATTTTGGACAAGCCCCCCCACCTCCCCAAACTTGTCCTCTAAAAACAAAAAATTGAGGCTTCATCGTCATGAAAGATTCCCCATCAGCTCTCGAACATACAAGGTACCTGGGCGAATAAGAGCTGCTGCCATCCTTAGCCTGACGTTCCTCGCATGGTGTGCCCAGGGAGGGGAACGATTTGGGGTCGTACTTCTGTGCAGTGAATTGAGCTCATAAACGCTTAGAGACTGCTGGTGTTTGACCATCAGCAAGAGATGATGTACTACGATTCATCACGTGTCATCCACCCTGATGCCACCTACTCCGACCAGGTGCCCTTCCCACGGGCGCCACCCAGCCGCAGCAAAGACAGGGTGGTCACTGCCGGAGGTCCCGATGCCGCAAGGGGATGGGCATCTACCCCTTGGCATGCGTGAGGAGTTAACAGCGCAGGTATCAGCAGAGAGATCCCTGTGTGGTCAGGGGGCTACAACCAGCTGGGTACATGGTGGCCCCACCACAACGGACTGGCTACCGTGCTGGATATCAGGTGCCGCCAAGCAAACAAGTCCAATATTATTGTCAGCGTAGAAAACGATGCTGCAGAGTTGATGGAAAAATACGCACCCAGGAGGGTGACCTCGCCCAACAGTTGGAAAGTGAGCAGAAGTGCAGATCCACGTCAACGAAGGTTGCGATACGTCTCAGTGCATGATGGGCACGATGCACCATGTAAGGCGCCCTTCCCCAAATGGCTCGCTCTTCGAGAAAATTTTGAAAAATGGAGGTCAAACCCTACAGGGGACCAACACAAAGACCAACATTCACTATTTTCCAGTACTACGGTATACTGAAACTGATTGTTATGAATACGCGAGCCGATTTAAGAGAGAGGTGACGCATTTCGTACAAAAAATCATGTTATTAGGTATTACTGTTTCTGTGGACTCAACAGAATCGCGAAAAGACATTACGTTGCCACTTTACAATGCTGTAGTACTGCTTGTACAACAAGTGGCGCCTAAGAAATCGATCATGTTACTTGTACGAGAAAAATTGACAGCCACTAATCCTAATACTGGTCTCAACCGGGATGTGCTGGAACAAGCTCTACCTCAGTTGTACTGCGGGTACAGTCTTACAAAGATACGAACACGGCGACCGATACGTCTACCTAAATAAAAAAATCTCTGTTTGAAAGCAACCCAAAAATTAACGGACACGGGAGCTACCGGCAGACTGACCACTTTGGAACAGTAGGAATAATTCTTACCAGACGACATTTTGAACAGATACATCCGTGCATTAGATATACGTCCATGTAACGGCTGTATACAGATGTATCTCCACGAGGTGACTGAAACTAATTAGATAAAACCCTGTGCTTCCTGCCGAGGTAAACAGTTAAACATTCACAACTTTTTAATACTCCATGATCAACGACGTTAGAAACAGTAGTTACTTTAAATGATAGGAGACATTCGTAAATAAATACATAAATCTTACAAGCCCTACGAATTTGAAGATCATTGCCGGACATCACGTCCCTAAAATAGTACGATGATATTAAAAAGAAAAATATCTCGAAAAAATCGCTTCTGAAGATTGGAAGATTTCCGAGAACTGTTCAATACAACACACTTGAAAATCATTTAATTAGAGGTCGGTAGTTGGATACGTAGCGTTGAAGTTTCATAATCGTAAGAACGTAACGATCAGAAATGTCAAATAACGCCGCGCGGTTAGAGGAGCCATGTCACAGATTGCGCGGCCCCTCCCGCCGGAGGTTCGAGTCCTCCCTCGTGTGTGTGTGTGTGTGTGTGTGTGTGTGTGTGTGTGTGTGTGTGTGTGTGTGTGTTCTTAGCATAAGTTAGTTTAAGTAGTGTGTAAGTCTAGGGACCTATGACCTCAACAGTTTGATCCCTTAGGACTTCACATACATTTGAATATTTTATCAAATAACATGCATTGTACCAAACTTTTTAACAACAATAATAACTTTTTATTTTTAATTAGAAATCGTACGAAAATGCCAGTATTAACAGTAAATTATAATTTGGCTCAAAAATGGGAAATGCCAAATATTACATAAAATACTTTTTATTTATAGAGATTGAGTAGACATGTAGCATGTCTGTATCAATTTTTAATTCACTTTCAAACAACCATTAAACATAAATACACGTCAGTTCCATAAAAAATTTTGAGTCAATATTTGTGAACAGTAGAGCGTGGATGAAATAGCGAAATCATTAGATTAGCTTCTAGAAGTAATACATTTAGTCCAGTCAAGTAGTAGATATACCTTGCAAAAGGTGGGGTAGACGAGTTTATTTTTTCAACTCGTTCATATGGTTGGACAGATTAGAAAACCGAGTTTTGCCAACAAAATTTCGATTTGGAAAACTTACCGCAGTCAAAAAACTTCGAAAACATCGGACTTTTTTCAGTTTTTTCAAAATATCTCAGTTTCATTTGCTCCTATCCCTTTAATGTCTATTTTCTTTTTTAAAGAGCACAAAATTCTCTACAAATTTGATTCTAGCCATTTTTTTCTACTCCCAATATCTAAGGCGCTACAGCGCCTCAAAAAATACCAATTTTTCAAATTTTGAGCATAGTGGCAAGATACCTAATTTTTGAACACTATTTTTTCAGTTCATGTTTGTGTAGTATAAATACATTATACATCATGTTATACGTTGGAATTTACCACCTCACTTTCAGGTATTCAATTCCTCTATTTACAACATGAGGATTGCTGGGCACCCAATTACTGTGATTCTTACATCACTACCTGAAGTTCACTATGGGCCACCTCAGCCCTGATATTTGTAAAACTATAAATATAAAAATACATCATTAAGAGACATAAACACACACACACACACACACACACACACACACACACACAAAATAAATTGTCTCAGGAAACTGAACTATTATTAGCTGCAATAGGCAACCTAATTAGGTAGGTAATTATTCTTGTGTATAAAAGCCACACAGTTTACATTAAAAATAAGTAGCTTTATTACAATAAAAATGCATTGTCAGTTACTAAAAAATGTTGACAGTTCTGGTGTGTAATACTTGTAATATTGCACTTAAGCGCACTTGAGACATATGAGCATCACTTCCAACGTTTTGATGGGCCAGGTTCCTCAGTGTCACCAGAAACACCTTGAGTTACGCATTCAGGGTCTGTACATAGAGTTGATCCCAGATTGACCTCTTCTTTAAACATCGAGTCACCCTCAGCAAGTTCGTTGGTTTCGTCAGCGGTTTCCTCAACATCCTCCATAACATCTTCTTCACTGTCTTCATATAAAAATTTTGGCACGTTTTCACAGTTGACCCCAATACATTTCTTGCAAACTGAAAAACATTTCAAACCCACTTTTCTGAGGGAGCACGTTCCGCCACAGTTCAGCTTGCATGAGCATGAAACAATGTGAAGAAGTGCTTCAGGTGCTGGATCTTGGCTCATTATAACGGGTATTGGACCGTGGTCACTGTGATTCCAGCCCCATTTCTCAGGAGGTTCCCAGTTTTCCATCCAACTTTGGACTTGCTGGTAAGTCCGCAACGAATGATGTTGTGCAGCATCTTGTGTAGGTGGCAACCGTGCAAGATTCAGTTTGCTTTTTGTGGCAGACTTGGCGAATAGCTGGTACCGCAAATGGTCTAGTGTGTGGGAACTGCTGACACCTCCACTATACAATGCGATAGTAACCTGTTCTCCTGCAGTTATTATTTCTTCACGCAGAGGTTAGGGGTTCATTTTTCGCAACAATATTGCAACACTTAATTTTTCCTTGACCAAAAAAAGCAGATGTTGTATCACATCCGCTAAAGGCGTGAGTGAACAGAATATATTCACTGTCAAACTTGTAAGATGCGTGGAAAACCACTTGTCTTCTGCATTTCTTCTTCCTGGCTTTAAGAAAAATAAAGTTTTCAGTGCCTTGCCCCCAAAGCGGTCATGAGCACAAGCAGGTCAACATCATCTCCTACAATGACAACACTTCCATCTTCTTGTGCCTGGTGCACTTCAATGCTACACTCCAGAAATTCCATTTTAAGAAGTGTGATCAAACGCATCTTGTTTCGTTCGTTGTACAAGAACTTGTCCTGAGGGACTTGGTTCACCATCTCTGATTCAACCACAACGTCAACCGAAGAATGTTGTTTGGACCTACGAATCCTCTCAGCACTCTTTGTGCTACATTTGTCTCCCTCACATGGATACCCATCAAATACAATAGCAAATTGAGATCCAAAATGACGTTGCAGGTAAGAAACATAGCTTTGGGATATTGACTTGAAGCAAACATTTCAAGTCACTTTGTGGATAAGGTACCCTCCATCAATGACAAAAAATTTACTCGGTCCACCTGACTTCACATCTTCCACTGGAACGAAGGCATTGTAGAATGAAGATTTTGTTCCTTTTCGCATGCCTTTTTCTGAGAATAGGGACATTGGGTAAGGAGCAAGTTAATATTTCAGAAAGGCTTTTAACTCTTATTCACTTTGTTTCATTAAACAAATCCTTTGGAAAAGAGTTAAAGGATCAACAGGAGTAATTTTAGTGCTCCCAGCTTTTACAGAATTGAACGCAGAAAGGAGAGTCACAACTTTTATCTTTTCTACGGAACTTTACATCGTGGAAATTGTCACCAACTATTGTCACCAACTATTCCTTGCTCGAAATTTGAAAAATTGGTATTTTTTGACGCGCTGTAGCGCCTTAGATACTGGGAGTAGAAAAAAATAGTAAAAACCAAATTTTTAGAGAGTTTTGTGCTCTTTAAAAAAGAAAATAGACGTCAAAGCGATAGGACCAAATGAAACTGAGATATTTTGAAAAAACTGAAAAAAGTCCGAAATTTTCGAAGCCTTTTGACTGCAGAAAGTTTTCCCAAGAGAAATTTTGTTGGCAAAACTTGGTTTTCTAACCTTTCCAACAATATGAACGAGTTAAAAAAAAAAAAATCTTCTACCCCACCTTTTGCAAGGTACAGGCTTTTTTTCTGAGAGTTTCACTGGACTAATTGTAACTGCATGTCATGTGAAAATGTTCATAATCTTGTGGATCAAAGCATTTTTTTTAAATATGTACAGTCTCTATAGGATAAACAACCGAAAAGGGAACTAATAGCTGTCGTGGGTCTTCATTATACTGATGACAACGTCATAAATACACAATCAGAGAACAAACTACACAATTGTTAACGCACGTTACATTTACATCCGTATTCTCCACATCACTGTGTAGTGCGTGCTGTACCAGTGTATCCTCCCGTTTTCCTTCCTGAACCATTCACGTGTGGTTGCTGGGAAGGAACACGGTCGGTGTCACACTGCAAGAGCCAGAATTTCTCAAATTTTAGCTTCGTGGCCAACACGTGAATTTTATGTCGTAAGAACGGCATGTTTCTTGACTCACTTTGAAAAGTTGCCTTTCACAATCTTGCAAGCAAAGCTCTCCATGGTGCGCAACGCCTTTGTTGTAATACTTACTTCATGTGTCCAGAAAAAAATGATTACTCTTTTCTCTACAGAATTTCGAACTTCTATGCTCTTCACGGTGACATTTAAAACATCTAAGTGCAAGATTCGTCCTGTTTTGGTTTACTATGAGGTAGGTGATTAGGTGCCCCGCTCCGCAACTGCACGTAACGTTCTCATACCGGCACATGACCAAATATGTTATGTACCTCGATACTCCTGTTCTTAGTATATTCATGATTCTCCAAGTAGTGTAGAGTAGGTAGAAACCGCAGCTAATTCCCTCCCTTGGAGTGAAGTAGTCTTGCTTAGGTGCACTTTCTTACTACAGGCAAACGCGTATGGAGCTGGCTTGACGTATAATGGTAATGTTCGCTGCAAAATACTTTTCCTGGACTTAAGGCGACATGTTGCAGGTGTGTACATCAAGTGCTCTGGGCTTTCAATATGCTTATTCCGTTCTATTTCTTCTGCCACTCTGTGATATGGGTGGGGATGCAATGCGAGCCACGGGGTTGGTCTGAAGCGTCTCTTAAATAAGCGGACTAACTTGGGTAAGGCCACGTCCTATGTCTGGTGTGAACCGAAGCTCCCAAGACTTGTGGTCTATACTCTCCCACAGAAAACCAGGGTACCAGCGCAGTGGACTGCAGAGTCCTCCTCAAGTAGTACTTGCAGCTTTCTAAAGATGTTTCTGATGCAAATTTTTAGTTTTGGACCCCTTACAGTGTGTCACAAAACAAATGGTGTGATCCAGGGTAATTCTCAAATATTTTGGTCTTCCACAGTGCTGAATTTCCGATCCCATCCAGTTAGTATTAAGTTTTCTTTCAGCTTTTCTGTATCGTAAGTGGAAAGCACTTACCTGAGTTTTTCCTGGATTGGGTTCAAGATGGTACAGATCATACTGAGACCAATCTATAAAATGTGTTACAGTTTACTAGAGTCTCTGTGCCATTCCCACGTCGACTAAACAAACGCATTGACGGTACGCGCTGTTCCTCTCGAATACTTTTATTCTCTTTAGTTTATCCAATTTGACATGTGTCCCAGACTTAGGCAAATGGTTAGGAAGGGCAGAATTTTGCAGTAAGTATCTTATGACCTAACCAGTTAGCCGATATCAATTGCAGAATATTAAATTTTCTGCTGAAGCAGATTCTGGAACGCTGTGTGTGACAGATTGTTAAATAATAATCATGTGACGAGATGCACCTGATTTACGGCATACTTCCGAGGCTCTTGTATGATTGAGAGACACAGTGTCTTTAGAGACGCCATATTAAAATACTTTTAGTATTCGAATAGATATGCGACTCATACATCTTGAAAACTGCAGGCCGTATATTACACTTGGCAGCGGAGTGTGAGCTTACGAAACTCGCTTACTGATTAAAATTGCAAGGCAGACCGAGATCCGATACTTGAACCTTAATTTTTGTGGAGTCATCTCTTAACCAACTGAGCTACACAGACACGTCCCGACTTCAAAGTTTCAATCTGGCAGTACCTTTCTCTTAGTTAGAGTGCTTGTTCAGCTAGTTACGCAGTTTGAATCTGTACGCAAATTTAAGATTCAAGCATTCCGCTACAGCCTGTAAGAAACGTTCTGGCAGTTTCAAAATGTTTGTGAAGCGTGTCTGAGTCCAGGTTTGGTTGGCAGTATTAATTTCCCGGCAACGAGCTACTTTGATCTGACAATAAGTTTCATCTAGGAATTTATTCGGCAGGATAAACGCACGAACATCAGCATTCCAGGAAAGAGCTGCAGCACGTGCGCAGAAGCATTTTAGCGATGTATTTACTCCAGCGTATTCAATATGAGGTCATATGCCTCACCTTTCCATTTAGAAAAGTATATTCCACTGTGAACTAACTAAGGGTAATATCCAAGACTGAGGTCAGAAGAAAATGTACAAAAACTGCCTCAAAGCTAACCCGAAGCAATGTATCATCATTTCCGGCATGTTGGAAAAATATGCAATTGATCGCAAAAACTCTAATCATGAGAGCGAAGGGCTCTTCGAAAAACAGTGTAGCCATGACGCAAATGCAATTGAGAAACTCACAAAAAAAGTGGACGGAAGCACCGGGGACTTGTATACACTTTTGGTAAAATGTGTACATCACAGTTGGAGTTGATACACCATGAGCAAGCTCAAGCATACTGAGACATCATATTCATCCAAGAGCCAATGACAGAAGCAATTGTCACAACTGCCATAAAGCGTAAAATTAGTGAATGAATATATGAGAAATGATTATTCTAATAAAAATAAATTTAATACATAACGTTTTTAAATCGGAATAAAAACTATAAAATAATTTTTCCCAGTCCCATAACGTTTCTAAACCCATACAGAAAGTTCTAAAATTTGTGATTGTGAATTTTTTATAGCTATGAAAATATTTTTTTCTCCCCCCATGAACCATGGACCTTGCCGTTGGTGGGGAGGCTTGCGTGCCTCAGCGATACAGATAGCCGTACCGTAGGTGCAACCACAACGGAGGGGTATCTGTTGAGAGGCCAGACAAACGTGTGGTTCCTGAAGAGGGGCAGCAGCCTTTTCAGTAGTTGCAAGGGCAACAATCTGGCTGATTGACTGATCTGGCCTTGTAACGATAACCAAAACGGCCTTGCTGTGCTGGTACTGCGAACGGCTGAAAGCAAGGGGAAACTACAGCCGTAATTTTTCCCGAAGGCATGCAGCTTTACTGTATGATTACATGATGATGGCGTCCTCTTGGGTAAAATATTCCGGAGGTAAAATAGTCCCCCATTCGGATCTCCGGGCGGGGACTACTCAAGAGGATGTCGTTATCAGGAGAAAGAAAACTGGCGTTCTACGGATCGGAGCGTGGAATGTCAGATCCCTTAATCGGGCAGGTAGGTTAGAAAATTTAAAAAGGGAAATGGATAGGTTGAAGTTAGATATAGTGGGAATTAGTGAAGTTCGGTGCCAGGAGGAACAAGACTTCTGGTCAGGTGACTACAGGGTTATAAACACAAAATAAAATAGGGGTAATGCAGGAGTAGGTTTAATAATGAATAGGAAAATAGGAATGCGGCTAAGCTACTACAAACAGCATAGTGAACGCATTATTGTGGCCAAGATAGATACGAAGCCCACACCTACTACAGTAGTACAAGTTTATATGCCAACTAGCTCTGTAGATGACGAAGAAATTGATGAAAGGTATGATGAAATAAAAGAAATTATTCAGATTGTGAAGGGAGACGAAAATTTAATAGTCATGGGTGACTGGAATTCGAGTGTAGGAAAAGGGAGAGAAGGAAACATAGTAGGTGAATATGGATTGGGGGACAGCAATGAAAGAGGAAGCCGTCTGGTAGAATTTTGCACAGAGCACAACATAATCATAACTAACACTTGGTTTAAGAATCATGACAGAAGGTTGTATACATGGAAGAACCCTGGAGATACTAAAAGGTATCAGATAGATTATATAATGGTAAGACAGAGATTTAGGAACCAGGTTTTAAATTGTAAGACATTTCCAGGGGCAGATGTGGACTCTGACCACAATCTATTGGTTATGACCTGTAGATTAAAACTGAAGAAACTGCAAAAAGGTGGGAATTTAAGGAGATGGGACCTGGATAAACTAAAACAACCAGAGGTTGTACAGAGATTCAGGGAGAGCATAAGGGAGCAATTGACAGGAATGGGGGAAATAAATACAGTAGAAGAAGAATGGGTAGCTTTGAGGGATGAAGTAGTGAAGGCAGCAGAGGATCAAGTAGGTAAAAAGACAAGGGCTAGTAGAAATCCTTGGGTAACAGAAGAAATATTGAATTTAATTGATGAAAGGAGAAAATATAAAAATGCAGTAAGTGAAACAGGCAAAAAGGAATACAAACGTCTCAAAAATGAGATCAACAGGAAGTGCAAAATGGCTAAGCAGGGATGGCTAGAGTACAAATGTAAGGATGTAGAGGCCTATCTCACTAGGGGTAAGATAGATACCGCCTACAGGAAAATTAGAGAGACCTTTGGAGATAAGAGAACGACTTGTATGAATATCAAGAGCTCAGATGGAAACCCAGTTCTAAGCAAAGAAGGGAAAGCAGAAAGGTGGAAGGAGTATATAGAGGGTCTATACAAGGGCAATGTACTTGAGGACAATATTATGGAAATGGAAGAGGATGTAGATGAAGATGAAATGGGAGATACGATACTGCGTGAAGAGTTTGACAGAGCACTGAAAGACCTGAGTCGAAACAAGGCCCCCGGAGTAGACAATATTCCATTGGAACTACTGACGGCCGTGGGAGAGCCAGTCCTGATAAAACTCTACCATCTGGTGAGCAAGATGTATGAGACAGGCGAAATACCCTCAGACTTCAAGAAGAATATAATAATTCCAATCCCAAAGAAAGCAGGTGTTGACAGATGTGAAAATTACCGAACTATCAGCTTAATAAGTCACAGCTGCAAAATACTAACACGAATTCTTTACAGACGAATGGAAAAACTAGTAGAAGCCAACCTCGGGGAAGATCAGTTTGGCTTCCGTAGAAACACTGGAACACGTGAGGCAATACCGACCTTACGACTTATCTTAGAAGAAAGATTAAGGAAAGGCAAACCTACGTTTCTAGCATTTGTAGACTTAGAGAAAGCTTTTGACAATGTTGACTGGAATACTCTCTTTCAAATTCTAAAGGTGGCAGGGGTAAAATACAGGGAGCGAAAGGCTGTTTACAATTTGTACAGAAACCAGATAGCAGTTATAAGAGTCGAGGGACATGAAAGGGAAGCAGTGGTTGGGAAGGGAGTAAGACAGGGTTGTAGCCTCTCCCCGATGTTGTTCAATCTGTATATTGAGCAAGCAGTAAAGGAAACAAAAGAAAAATTCGGAGTAGGTATTAAAATTCATGGAGAAGAAATAAAAACTTTGAGGTTCGCCGATGACATTGTAATTCTGTCAGAGACAGCAAAGGACTTGGAAGAGCAGTTGAATGGAATGGACAGTGTCTTGAAAGGAGGATATAAGATGAACATCAACAAAAGCAAAACGAGGATAATGGAATGTAGTCTAATTAAGTCGGGTGATGCTGAGGGAATTAGATTAGGAAATGAGGCACTTAAAGTAGTAAAGGTGTTTTGCTATTTGGGGAGCAAAATAACTGATGATGGTCGAAGTAGAGAGGATATAAAATGTAGGCTGGCAATGGCAAGGAAAGCGTTTCTGAAGAAGAGAAATTTGTTAACATCCAGTGTTGATTTAAGTGTCAGGAAGTCATTTCTGAAAGTATTCGTATGGAGTGTAGCCATGTATGGAAGTGAAACATGGACGATAAATAGTTTGGACAAAAAGAGAATAGAAGCTTTCGAAATGTGGTGCTACAGAAGAATGCAGAAGATTAGATGGGTAGATGACATAACTAATGAGGAAGTATTGAATAGGATTGGGGAGAAGAGAAGTTTGTGGCACAACTTGACCAGAAGAAAGGATCGGTTGGTAGGACATGTTCTGAGGCATCAAGGGATCACCAATTTAGTATTGGAGGGCAGCGTGGAGGGTAAAAATCGTAGAGGGAGACCAAGAGATGAATACACTAAGCAGATTCAGAAGGATGTAGGTTGCAGTAGGTACTGGAAGATGAAAAAGCTTGCACAGGATAGAGTAGCATGGAGAGCTGCATCAAACCAGTCTGAGGACTGAAGACCAGAACAACAACGAACATGAAAATATTTATTAGAGTGATAACGAAAAAAGTGGGGGCATGCGTAACTGAGGCACGAATAGTTTACCTATCTATTGCATGTGCGCCACTCTGTGCCACATGTCATGTCGTTATTGGTAAATGGAACGCCGCAACTACACACGGGACTAGAGATTAATCTCCGTTCTGTCTTGATACAGATAATATTCGCAACAGTGTGGCGAACAAGGAACTGAATTACAGATTCCCTAGAGATCTTGCGGTCGTGGAGACATCACAGTGGTACGTCCAGGACATTCTACAGCCCCCGTATATCTACCTTACTCGTATGGGACCTCTACCGCCATTGGTAGCACAAGACCTTATGTAACTAACAGTCCCCAACGAACGTGAGTTCGTAGAGCTCAATCGTTGACCTGCGAAATTTCAAGACACGGATTTGGTTGTAATTGAGCTTATGTCGAGCGTACCATGACAACACCTGATCCATAATTAGCAACCTGCCCCCACAATAAAACATTTCAAAACGCATCTCTAGACAGTCTGGGAGAGATTACTTACTGAATTGTGCACGGTGACTTGTGTATCGTTAAGTTGCCTGGAAGACAGTAAATAGAACTTTTTATTTCGCAACTGTTGTGACGTTAGCTGTTCATCTGATTGACGGCGATTGAATCCTTGTGAGTGATATGATTTTCATGTCCACCACAATAAGAATACGTAGCAGAGAAAGTGTCCTTTATAAGCAGCCACCGAAGGTCTGAAAACAGAGAGCTTGTCACACAGAAGGAACTATTAACGAATACTCACCACACAAAACGCGCGTTCACACGTTTCCCTCTTCCGTGTAATTCGGTCGTGTTCTAGCCAGTTCATGTTATCTGAAGTTTTCGGAATTTCAGGTACTCATCTATCTGATAAGTACTGCTACTTCACTATCTTTTAAATCTTCCTTCGAATCCTGATAAGGAATTCATTATCACGCCCGTCCGTGGAGAAGCGACATAGTCATTCTGCAGTTAACGAGTTTTCAAGTCCCATGATCATGTAAAGCGAGATCTTCCCATTACTGCAATAGTGAACCATGTTTAAATCTCTTCATCTGGGATACGTATTTAAAGTTTACATCCGAGGCATGGTGCGAATGTCTCTTCTTTTTTGTCTTCATGCGTAATAGGTCGCCAAACGTGGAAAGATTTATTACGTATGAGTGCTACGACTAATTACCGTTTGAATATCAGATATATGAAAAACTGTTCTGAAATTTCAGCACGTTAGCAATCAAGGCAAAGATTTTACCTAGAGCAGATTATTTCTGTAATTTAATGTAATATTCCAAGGTTGAATTTCCCTTGGATTTTTTTTTTTTTTTTTTTTTTTAGGTAGGCTGACGTGTTGTTTTATAGTATGGGACTGCAATGCGCAAACCATCAGAAGCCTGAGAGTCGCCCAACGGTTAGCGATAAGAATCACTTAGCCTAAATGAACAGAAAGTGAGAGATGAATAAATGGATACTAGAAATGAGAAGAGTAGGGAATTTCACAGTAAATAATAGGATGAGGCAAGCTGCCTTATAAAGTCTCTGAAAATAACCCAATCAAATTCTTGTTCGTAGTTGGATGAAGGTCCAAATCTATCTCGTTTTTATATCTATATATTTATTATCATCATCTAGGTTAGTCTGAAGATCCATATAGCTGAAGGACGCCACTTGATCCTCAATCATGTTGTCCAGTAGTTTTAAGTCAGACTGGATCTTTGCTCAACAGGCTATCAATATTGTCTTGGTTTCTCACTGTAACGCTTCACAAGTGATTCAAGTGGTGAAGTGGACATTGTTAGTCGTAATTTTCCTGCAGTATTCACACATCGTCCACCTTAAGTTATTTTTTGAACAATAAAATCTGTTTTACAGATACCCTGCTTGTCAAAAAGCTTACTTATCCTAGTTGCTTCTGTCTTCGTAACATCGATCATTCCTAAATACAATTTTCTGCAAATTGGCACTGACAATACGGCAACATTACATATTTCAATATTGTCTTTTTTATTTGTAACTGTCTAGGGAAAACTGAAGGTGTGTGTGGCAAATTCTTACCTCATTACGACGCAGGAACGGTCGTCTGTACACATGCATTAGTAAAATGGTGTTACAACAGAAGTTCCGAATTATTAATTACGATTTAAAAGTTATAGAGCGTATTTCCAATCCCAGTTATGTGTTCTGTTACTATTTACTTCGTGTGAGATTCCTTTCAAGCCAGACGGCAGCTGGCGAAACTATGTTACTAAGCGAATTTCCCGGAACCCCTTACCAATGACACGCTGTCTATCCAACGGCTTCCAGGTCCAACAAAAATTTGATTTCCAATATTTAGCCCAATTATTAATCGAATTTAAAAATTTAAAATGCTGATATGATCTGCTCATTAAGAGGAACATCTTATTTAAAAGTTTAAAACAGTAAGACACGTATTACAGTTAGAAACTGTCTTGAGGCAGTGCAACTGATGGCGTGCGAATACCCGGACTTCATTCATCCAGTGTTTGAGAATGAAAGAGCTAAGCGATTTCCAACAAATTTTACGTATAATTTCAAACACTTTCTAAACTTTTCTAGCTTACATGCATAACCATCTGAGCACCAGTGGTTTCTGTCTCAAGCCACCATTCTTTATTTGAAGTACTAGAGTCTTTGGCATGAAACCACCGATGCCGTTGCAAAACAAAGACATCCAGTTTTACACCGAGGTACTTCATTTGCGGTCGATACTCTGTAAGCCACCGTACGGTACGTGTTGGACAGTACTCTGTATCACTACTAGCCATTTCGCTTTCTGGTCCACTCGCAAATAGAGGGAGGGAAAAACGGCTGTCTGCTTGCTTCCGTATGAGCCCTAATATCTCGAATCTGATTTTCTTGGCCCTTACGCGCAATTTATGTTGGCGGCAGTAGAATCGTTCGTTAGTCACCTTGAAATGCCCGTTTCCTAAGTTTTCTCCACAGTGTTTCTCGAAAAGAACGTCGCCTCCCCTCCAGGAATTCCCGTTTGAGTTCCCGAAGCATCTCCGTAACACTTACTTGTTGGTCGATTTACCGGTAACAAACCAAGCACCCGCCTCTGAATTGCTTCGACGTCTTCCTTCAATCCGACTTGGTATGGATCCCAAATACTCGTATCAACGTCCCATATGTGGTCTCATTTACAGGCTAACCACTCTTTCCTAAAATTCTCCCAATAAACCTAAGTCGAACATTCGACTTCCCTACCAAAGTTCTCACATGCTCGTTCCATTTTATATCGCTTTGTAAAGTTACTCCCACATATTTAAACGTCTTGACTGTGTCAATCAGGACACTAGTAATACTGAATCCGAACGTTACTGGTTTGTTAGCTGCCAGTCATCACACCAACTAGAAATTTTGTCCAGGTCGTCTTGTATCTGGCTACAGTCACTCGATTTCGACACCTTACCGTACACCACAGCACCATCAGTAAACAACCGTAGATTGCTTCCCACTTTGCCCGCCGAATCAACTATGTATACAGGGTGTTACAAAAGGATACTTTCAGGAAACATTCCTCACACACAAAGAAAGAAAAGATGTTATGTGGACATGTGTCCGGAAACGCTTACTTGCCATGTTAGAGCTCATTTTATTACTTCTCTTCAAATCACATTAATCATGGAATGGAAACACACAGCAACTGAACGTACCAGCGTGACTTCAAACACTTTGTTACAGGAAATGTTCAAAATGTCCTCCGTTAGCGAGGATACATGCATCCACCCTCCGTCGCATGGAATCCCTGATGCAGCCCTGGAGAATGGCGTATTGTATCACAGCCGTCCACAATACGAGCACGAAGAGTCTCCGCATTTGGTACCGGGGTTGCGTAGACAAGAGCTTTCAAATGCCCCCATAAATGAAAGTCAAGAGGGTTGAGGTCAGGAGAGCGTGGAGGCCATGGTATTGGTCCGCCTCTACCAATCCATCGGTCACCGAATCTGTTGTTGAGAAGCGTACGAACACTTCGACTGAAATGTGCAGGAGCTCCATCGTGCATGAATCACATCTTGTGTCGTACTTGTAAAGGCACATGTTCTAGCAGCACAGGTAGAGTATCCCGTATGAAACCATGATAACGTGCTCCATTGAGCGTAGGTGGAAGAACATGGGGCCCAATCAAGACATCACCAACAATGTCTGCCCAAAAGTTCACAGAAAATCTGTGTCGATGACGTGACTGCACAATTGCGTGCGGATTCTCGTCAGCCCACACATGATGACTGTGAAAATTTACAATTTGATCACGTTGGAACGAAGCCTCATCCGTAAAGAGAACATTTGCACTGAAATGAGGATTGATACACTGTTGGATGAACCATTCGCAGAAGTGTACCCGTGGAGGCCAATCAGCTGCTGATAGTGCCTGCATACGCTGTACATGGTACGGAAACAACTAGTTCTCCCGTAGCACTCTCCATACAGTGACGTGGTCAACGTTACCTTATACAGCAGGAACTTCTCTGACGCTGACATTAGGGTTATCGTCAACTGCACGAAGAATTGCCTCGTCCATTGCAGGTGTCCTCGTCGTTCTACGTCTTCCCCAGTCGCGAGTCATAGGCTGAAATGTTCCGCGCTCCCTAAGACGCCGATCAACTGCTTCGAACGTCTTCCTGTCGGGACACCTTCGTTCTGGAAATCTGTCTCGATACAAACGTACCGCGCCACGGCTATTGCCCCGTGCTAATCCATACATCAAATGGGCATCTGCCAACTCCGCATTTGTAAACATTGCACTGACTGCAAAACCACGTTCGTGATGAACACTAACCTGTTGATGCTACGTACTGATGTGCTTGATGCTAGTACTGTAGAGCAATGAGTCGCATGTCAACACAAGCACCGAAGTCAACATTACCTTCCTTCAATTGGGCCAACTGGCGGTGAATCGAGGAAGTACAGTACATACTGACGAAACTAAAATGAGCTCTAACATGGAAATTAAGCGTTTTCGGACACATGTGCACATAACATCTTTTCTTTATTTGTGTGTGAGGAATGTTTCCTGAAAGTTTGGCCGTACCTTTTTGTAACACCCTGTATAGAGAACAACAGCGGTCCTATCACACTTCCCTGGAGCACTCCTGACTCTGAAGAACACTCGCCGTCGACGACACCATACTGGGTTCCATTACTTAAGAAGTCTTCGAGCCCGTCTCATATCTGTGAGCTTATCCTAAGTACTCGTACCTTCATTAGCAGCCTGCAATAGGGCACCGTGTCAAATGCTTTCCGGAAATCTAGAATATGGAATCTGCCTCTTGCCCTTCATCCACAGTTCGGAGTATGTCATGTAAGAAAATGGCAAGCTGAGTTTCGCAAGAGCGACGCTTTCTAAAACCATAGTGATTCTTGAACATAAGCTTTTCAGCCTCAAGAAAGTTTATTACATTCGAACTAAGAATACTTTGCAAGGATTCTGTAGGATACCGAAGTTAGGGATATTTGTCTGTAATTCTGCGGGTCAGTTCTTTTACCCTTCTTATATACTGGAGGTCATTGACAGCGAAAATAAGTATATCAGAAGTTATTGTAACATCAATTTGAGACTGTACTACTGGTTTTATGAGTAATTTCGCAATGAAACTATTGGGACAGCATGTTCTTTTGATATAAAGTTATTACATTTTAGGCTGATTTTTGTTGTTACTTAGGACTGTAATTTGTATTAGGCATTATGAGTTCATGGGAAATCCGATAAATGCGTTTGTGTTTAGGAAAAACGCGAAATTTCTGTCAAATATACCACACGAAATAATAGATGGCTGAAAACTGTATTCCTAGTGGTTCCAAAGAGGAACCACCTCCTTAAAACAACTGATTGTTTACTTTTTGTCCGACAGTTTCGTCTTCTATTCGTTGCTTACTACGGTAGTAAATGTTATTATTGAGAAAAAATTTACATTATATTCCAAAGTGAAATCGCCTCCTTAAAACGATATTGGTTGTTTCCTTTTTGGCAATTTCATCTGGTACTCGTTGTTTATTATGATAACAAAAACTAATTTTGTAAAGAAAGTTTAAATAGCTTTTTTTCATATTGTTTGGCTTCTAAGAGTTAACGTCAAACATTTAACACAATAACTCATTTGTAATCACACATTCAAAGCTGTTTTATACTTGGGAGTTCAATTCTTTAAAGAATCGGGGATGCTATTAGCTGGAGCAACAGTGGAAAGTTCCTTGTGGTGCTAGCGTGCATCTTGACCCAATCTATATCGGTGAAATTTCTTCTTCTGTCTATTGTGTGTATAAGTATAATTTATCATGTTGAGGATTATGATATTGTGCTTTTTTACAGTTGGGAGTACATGCTACAATATTTCATTCTAACCATTCAGCGAATGATGTATTCACAATTTTCTGTTTGCTTCCTTCCTTTGTTACACTTTTTCATACGCTATTGCCATTTTATCCTTTGGCGGTTCCGTTACAAATGTGTGTCTGAAGTCAAATTATCTCAATGGCATCTAAACAACCATCTTCAAGAGGCAAAAATTCGATTGTTACCTGTGGTTCGAAGAAACCTCACATGCTATTGACATACACACTAATGAAGTCAGTATCCCGAAGCACGACAGCTATGAGGTTGTCATTTTGACAGTGTACGTAATCAGACAAGAATGTTCTATTGTTTTCTTTTACATTATTTTAATGATATTTCTAACGTTAATAAACCACGAAGTATGACGGTAATGCCATTGCAAGATAAACTATCAGCTGTAAGTTGGTAAGACATAGGCGTGCTGCCCTTCAAGGAAAAGTGTAAACACCGCAGAGCGTGCAGTACTGTAACAAAGCAACATTAACGAGTTGTTAATACTCACGTGAGAGGTTGCAGGGCAGTGCTGGAGATACGACGAAGCATCCTCTCGGGACACGGTTTGACCCCGAGTTCTGCAACGGTAAAACAAACAATTTTATAGCCACTCTGTTACAGCATAAAAACTTTTAACATGAAGGCATTTTAAGGTAAGTCTTGCTCAATAACGATTTCACTTCAAAAATTAATCGTTTTTGCGCACCTTGCGATAACTCCTCAGAAAGTTTATATATTAGTGACGGTGTACTTAAACAGTTGAAACCCACTAACCAATAACGAAAATTTGTTTAATCTGCGTAGTAATAGTGTACTGGGCGTCGAGAAAGAAGAGTGTTACATTATGAGTTCTGAATTACGTACCATTAAATTGTGAATTGACTTAAAAGCCGTAAATAGTAAAAGACGATTACAATATAGAGCCAAATTTTCACAGTGGCAAGACCGCCGAAAACTGAAGAGACAAGTGAGCAAGTAATGCCAAATGGATAAATGAGACATCTAGAAGAAGAGTTGGAGGTATTTATATATGGAGAAAAGGGTAAAAGAAACAGACTAGATATATGAATAACCAAGCTGCTTATACAAAGATCATTAAATTGATTCAGAAGAAGGGCCACACCGATGCTGGCAACAGTGGGTACTGATCGATCATTCATTTAAAAATGGGGCGAAGTGCGGCGTCCGTGTGACTCAAAACAGTGGTTCTTTAATCTTCGACACCTATTTTTTGTAGAATGCAGACAGGAATCTTTGATTTAAAGTCCGTCGAGAACCAGGTTATTACAGACGGAGCACACGGTCGTAGGACGGTGGGTTAGGAAATCGACCGTAGCTATGAGATTTTGGGAAACGATGGAAGAACAGGAAAACCTAAATCTGGATGGCCATACAGGGGTTTGAACTCCACTTCTTCTGAATGACAGTACAGTGCCTCAACTACTGTGCTACCTCGTCCGGTATCCTATTGTGGAACATTCATCCTGTGTGATAACGGAAGCATCGCTTTTTGTATTTAAGTCAACTTATAACTGGAAAGAATAGAAACGATATTTATCTGCTTCCTTAGTACAAGTAGCTTTGGCGCGATCGGTCTCATTTAGGAGGGAGTCGATGAGTGCGCTAACTGCTGAAAAGTACCCGAATATCCCTCTATAATGTGGAATTAACCGCTAGACGTCACGACAGACTGTCCCGCCGGCATAAAAGCAGATGGGGTGTATCGAGTTGACAGTAGAGAAACAGCAACAGCAGAATGGGTCGGTCACGAGAGCTCAGTTACTTCGAACATGGTTTAGTCGTTGCATGACACCTGAGTAATAAAGTCACCAAGAACATTCCAGCCAGCGCTTCTAAAGCTGCACTAATCGACTGCTGGTAATGTGACTAACAAGGAGACGGCACGACCGTGGGGTCGGGGATTTGTCCGAAATTGTGTGTGGTGAAAGAGGACCCCTAACACCTCACGTTGTTAAAATATTAGGACGCACTACCCGGAAAATCCCGGGAAAAATCGATCCAAAGTTTCTTAGGTGCGTTATGAGTATGAAATGTTAGCCCACTGCTGAGCCGCCGTCTGGCCTAGATGGTTAGGGCTCGGACTCTTCCGCTAGAGGTCTCGGGTTCGATTCCTTCTCCAGCACTGTTTATTTTTCTTCGGACAACAACATAGCATCGCGAGAGATTTCTTAAGAAGATGTCGATGATATTAAATTATTTTCCGTCAACAGCTTTTCATACTACACGACTGCGTCCTTCAATCGTAATTTTGATCGATCACTATGAATGGATTCTTCAGGAATTTCTTCTCCTAATCCAGATGAGCCAGCAACTCCTGCAGTCGACATGTTTAACCTCGGATCGGAATAACACGTTGAAATTTGAAACAGGCACGTCTGTTAACGACGAAATCGAAAAACAAACTGCCGTTTGCTTCTCACGGTTCGCGCACAGTCCTATGCGCAGATGAACGTTATAATCCCAAGGGGACCCTTACAAAGCCCCTTTAAACCTTGAAACCCCATAAAACGAAATAGAACAACGAGCACGAATGTGAATGAAAAACTTTACGTTCTTGAGCTAAAATAATGTTTTAAAAATAATGTAGGTTTGAGAAACTTTTTGAATAATGATGGAATAACAAAAGAAGAACAGAAGAAAAAAAAGTGCCGGAGGAGGAATCGAACTCAAGACCTCTGGCGTAGGAGTCCGAGCCCTGTCCATCTAGGCCAAACGGCGGCTTAACAATGGACTAACATTTTATACTCATACCGCACCTAAGAAACTTTAGATCGATTTTTCTCGAGATTTTTCGGGTAGAGCGTCCTAATATTTTAACCACGTGAGGTGTTAGGGGTCCTCTTTAACCACACAAAATATCGGACAAATCCCAGACCCCACGGTCGTGCCGTCTCCTTGTAAGTGGAAATGCGAAAGAACACCCATAGCTAAACCAAGACCACGCAGACCTCATTTACTAAGTGACATGGATCGTGGACATTGCGAGTAGTGGTTGTAAAAAACAGCATGAAATAAGTGGAAGGAGCTACTAGCAGTCCAGCTAGCACAATAAATGTGCGTACAGAGTTAAGAAGAATGGGACACAGTGGTCGAACAGCTCCTCGTAAGCCAGGCAATTCTGTAGTCAATGCCAAGCGACGCTTGGGGCGATGTAAGGAGCGACGCCAATGGACAGTGAACGCCTGGAGACGAACGATGTGGAGAGATAAATCAAGCTATATCCTGTTGCAACCCGAGGAAAGGATTTAAGTTATATGAGTTTGGTGAATGCCTGGAGAACGTTCCCCGCCATCACGTGTAGTTTCCAACAGTGAAGTATGGTGATGTTACGCTATGGCGATGTTTTTCGTGTTTAAGGATGTAATTCCATTACCACGCTTAAGAAAATGCTAAACGGGAAAGAATATGAACACGTTTTACAGCATTGTGTTCTGTGTAAAGTAAGGAACAGTTCGGACATGACACTGTGCAGCAACGGTTTGTGCACAGCGACATTTCTGAAATGGTCTGGTCTGACGAAAATATCGGCCTGACCCCAAAGGAATGTTTCTGAGACGAGTCAGAACTATACCAAAGCAATTTGTAATGAAGTGAAATAGGCAAGTGATCTTTGAAATATATGACGACTTCAATAAGATATAGTTTAAGTCCATGGGATGATCACAGAAATTCTGTGTGGAAATAGATGGTAATATGTGCGGATTAAAATCTCTCAAAACATTCTATGATGAAGCAGCAAATTGCTTTATTTTCTGATTCGAGGGTATTGGAAACTTGAAGTCGCAACGTGCTTCACTTTTTGCTCAAAGTGATTGCCTGGTCGCAGTACCGTCCATACAAAAAAATTATTTAAATTACACAGCCTAACAAAGACTGAAGCATCCAGAAGAGAAGGACGGTTGTTAATGTAACTTCCTGCGGACATACTATTGGCAGATATGTCAATGCTTAAGAATTGAAATTATTTGTGACAGAAAGGCAAACCTACGTTTCTAGCATTTGTAGACTTAGAGAAAGCTTTTGACAATGTTGACTGGAATACTCTCTTTCAAACTCTGAAGGTGGCAGGGGTAAAATACAGGGAGCGAAAAGCTATTTACGATTTGTACAGAAACCAGATGGCAGTTATAAGAGTCGAGGAACATCAAAGGGAAGCAGTGGTTGGGGAAGGGAGTGAGACAGGGTTGTAGCCTCTCCCCGATGTTATTCGATCTCAATATTGAGCAAGCAGTGAAGGAAACAAAAGAAAAATTCGGAGTAGGTATTAAAATCCATGGAGAAGAAATAAAAACTTTAAGGCTCGCCGATGACACTGTAATTCTGTCAGAGACAGCAAAGGACTTGCAGGAGCAGTTGAAAGGAATGGATAGTGTCTTGAAGGGAGGATATAAGATGAACATCAACAAAAGCAAAACGAGGATAATGGAATGTAGACGAATTAAGTCGAGTGATGCTGAGGGAATTAGATTAGGAAATGAGACACTTAAAGTAGTAAAGGAGTTTTGCTATTTGAGGAGCAAAATAACTGGTGATGGTCGAAGTAGAGAGGATATAAAATGTAGACTGGCAATGGCAAGGAAAGCATTTCTGAAGAAGAGAAATTTGTTAACATCGAGTATAGATTTAAGTGTCAGGAAGTCGTTTCTGAAAGTATTTGTATGGAGTGTGGCCACGTATGGAAGAGAAACATGGACGATAAATTGTTTGGACAAGAAGAGAATAGAAGCTTTCGAAATTTGGTGCTACAGAAGAATGCTGAAGATTAGATGGGTAGATCACATAACTAATGAGGAGGTACTGAATAGAATTGGGGAGAAGACAAATTTGTGGCACAACTTGACTAGAAGAAGGGATCGGTTGGTAGGACATGTTCTGAGGCATCAAGGGATCACCAGTTTAGTATTGGAGGGCAGCGTGGAGGGTAAAAATCGTAGAGGGTGACCAAGAGATGAATACACTAAGCAGATTCAGAAGGATGTAGGCTGCAGTAGGTACTGGGAGATGAAGAAGTTTGCACAGGATAGAGTAGCATGGAGAGCTGCATCAAACCAGTCTCTGGACTGAAGAACACAACAACAACAACAACAACGTGACAGAAAGAGTGGCATTAGTCTTGTTCGTGTTTAGTGTTGTTACCACCCCTGCACGATACGGGCATGAACTGTATCACGTATTGAGTGATCACAGTGAAAAACACGGAGACGCTACGTACTCATGTGACAGAGCGTTACCAGCACCTGGCACGATTTTAAAGGCGTCTCATTGTGGGTTCCCAATTGCTTGGCTTGTCGAAGGGTGCAGTATCGAAATATGAGGGATATTCGGATACGGCAGTGGTATGACATTGGACTACATGCGAACGTGAAGACAGGCGTACTCATGGTCAAGGTTCTGGTCGACCACGTCTTACCACTACAAGTGACAATCCTCGTATGTGAGCCAAGCACATCATTACCTCTTTACATCCGAGAACAAGTAATGGACTCCCTCCAACATTCTGTATCACACTACAGCAGTGGTCGGAGACCAGCAACGATAGGACTACGAAATCACCGTCTCGTGCGTAGGCTGCCGTTAACACCACGACACTAACGGCTGCGTTTGGAGTGATGCCGTGACCGAGGAGCATAGACCGCTCATGAATGACGTCACAATGTGTTCAGTTATGAATTGCGGTTCTGCAGTACCTCGGATAATCATCGCCGATGAGTATGGCGGCGACCTGATGAAGGGTCCCACTCTCCCAATGTTTTGGAGTGCACAGTGGTGTATTCCTGGCGCCACTGTATGGGCGCAACTTCAGGTCACGGCTGGTAGTGTTTGAGGGAAATCAGACGGCACATTGATGCGTCACAGACATCCTGCGCCCTTACGTGTTACCTCTCACGCGATGCCATTTTTCAACGGGACAATCCTCGTCCACGCATAGCACTTGTCTCGATGAAGTGTGTGCGTGACTTGAGCTACTCCCGTGGGCAGCAAGATGCCCAGACCAACTCGGACACCAGGTCAAAAAAAATGGGTGTGAAATCTTATGGGACGTAACTGCTAAGGTCATCAGTCCTTAAGCTTACACACTACTTAACCTAAATTATCCTAAGGACAAACACACACACCCATGCCCGAGGGAGGACTCGAACCTCCGCCGGGATCAGCCGCACCGTCCATGACTGCAGCGCCCCAGACCGCTCGACTAATCCCGCGCGGCGGACACCAGCTCCACTCAGTGTCAGTGTCTAGGGTATCAATGACCAGTTACATCATCAGTTGTGGGCCAGCTGGCCTCAGCAGAGGATACAAAAGCTTAACGGCACCTTTCCCAACTGAATCAATGCGTTTATTTAGGTCAGAGTGGGTGCAACGTCGTACTGATAAGTGGGCTCACACTGCGAAGTTAGTTGTAAAATTGACTTGATTTTGTAATCACCAAAATAGCATCACATACCCTTCACAACCCGTGAACTTTCATTTCGCTTCCTCCTCCCTTTCCGAGTGCTTCGCTTTTTTATCAGGTAGTGTAATGCTGATGTCGAGTGGCACTGTCATCTTGTGGAGTGACTGAGAAAGTTTCTGTGGTGGAAATGTATCTCTATTGTGGGCATTAAGTGCCGTTGCTTAGTGTGAAATGGGGACCCGCAAGTTCCTAAGACGCACATTAAAACAAACATTTGATCAGGCGGCAGACTGGTATGGAAGTAGTAA
Source organism: Schistocerca americana (assembly GCF_021461395.2). Taxonomy (NCBI): domain Eukaryota; kingdom Metazoa; phylum Arthropoda; class Insecta; order Orthoptera; family Acrididae; genus Schistocerca; species Schistocerca americana. The sequence goes on along the minus strand of NC_060122.1, from coordinate 360,585,557 downwards.
TTATGACTGCAATAAGAACGAAGTGGAAGTTGGCAGGACATGTAGCAGGCAAATGGATGGTAAACAGACCAACAACGTATTTTAATTTTTTTTAAAAAGCTTAGAAAAGCCTAAGACGATGATCTAATGTCAGGTCGCTGGACGACACTATCCAGAAAACATGCACGAGCAACGTGGACGCCTTTAAGCAAAGAAGCTTACAGGATACATTTATCCAGTACCGGATACCAAATGACTCAAGATGATGATCTAGGCGTATACCTCACATATGGGTGCGCGCGTGGCCGTGTGTCATGGCTCTCAACACTGCATTTCACTTAAAAGTTTCAGTTTCAATCGAGAAAACACCATTCTGTGCAAACTCTGAGTGCAGCAATACCGTTTGGCTTACCTAAATAGTTCCTCCTCTTGCACGTACCGTAGTTTTTGCCAAATTCCTGTTAATTATGAAGATACTCAAAGTGTTAGTATGAAAGCTTTGTTCATAGTTAATCGTTGAGAATTTGAACTTCTTACTGACTACGTATATCGTAGATTGATAACAAAACAACGCAATTCAAACATCTTAATACGGAATCTGATGACAAATTTGAAAAAAAGTGTTCAAATTACGTTGTCTACCAGTCGTCAAAACTTATCACGATGGAATAGCATGATCAACTGTTGTTTTGCGCTATCTAGATTACATCGAAACGATGCTCTGTGTTAAAGAGACGAGAGTAATTCAACTGAAATCTTGCTTAGATGCAAAAGGCCTCAGTTTAAAGCTGCGGGAGTGAGTTCCATGACGCACCAGCTAACGATGGTACAAGGCCAGCCAGTGGAAACGGCCTCTGGGCAGCGGCACACAGAGACCCGACAGAAGCAGAACTGTCGGGGCGGTCAAGGACTGGCTCGCCCTGGTACATCTGCTTTCAGTTAGTGGGTCGCCGCAGCGTACTAGAGGTCGCAACGAAAACAACACAGAACGCATTAATACACCAGAAACTGTCAAACCGAACGTCCTATTCAGAAAATAGATCCTCTTCTATCGTATATCGTCAGCTTAATACGTCAAGCGCTCAAGCTGTGATTAAAAAGCCAATGGTTCCAGTCCTTTAATCTTTGTTTTACACTGGAATGAGCCACTACGGATTACGTGTTAGCAGTCTAAATTATTTTCCATGTTAAGGCCTAGCTGTACTGTTAGTTTTGACATCATGCCAGTATCTCTTCACACCTCAGTGAAGAACTATCTTTCCTCACACAGAGGTTTTCTCTGTCTTCTGGACTGTCATTCCTCTCTGAATCCTTGGTAGTTGTGTTCCATCTTTTGAATTTATACTTATTCCTGACTTGGTCTTCTGGAATATCAACTTTATGAATTTCGAAACCACCAAGATTTTGTTTTATTTGAAGTTATAAAGTTCTAGATCGCCTTTGTTAGGCGATCGTTGCTCATACTGTACATGTACCCAAAGAAATGCACTGCCTTTTTTTTTTATAAACGATGACGTTCTTGGTTCTCTCTTTATGAAAGATTTTTCATACCTTAATCGAAATATGTACATCACTCCATGTATTGCCCACTTTTCTTTTCTCATTATCATGCGTTTCTTTTTTAACAACCGGATGACTGGCCGCTTTGTGCTCTTCGTTAAGGTCTCTGGTAGACATCCTCCTCCTGCTGTTTCATGGTCTCAACATCGCTGCAACAGTAAGTGCATCGTCAAATTTTGTGAATATGTAGTCACTTACTCACCTTCGTATTACGAAACACAAATTAATGAGGTTTTCGTGTTTCAGTTTCTGCGCACGGTAATCAATGTCAGACTTTGGCAGTTAACAAATATAAAACAATAAAATGCGCGTGTGTATTTTAACCGTATTTGTATTTTTGTTTCTCCACTTCGAGGAGTATTAATTTCCCATTTTTCATGGTTGCTTTCGCTACTGCCTAAAAGGGTTTTCTCAGTCGTTCTGATTTTTTTTGTTTGCATTTCAGAGTTTTAATTTTCAGTGAAAAATGACGTTTGGTGTATGAAGCCACATATTTCTTGTGAATATCCTTGGTTTAATTATAAGGAGGATGTAATATCAGATCCTCGAATCAAAATAGTGGCATTCAAATTCATATTAATAATACAGAAGTATGGACTTAGCATATACCAATGAAATATGCTTACCATTTCGGTATCAAAGTAATGTACCTAAAGATATTGCATGGATAGCTACCAATCGTTTAACATAATTGTAAGGTCTGCGTAATTCCTGTGAAATTTAGTTTTTGGGGTGCTATACGTTTTCAAACTCATGGAATCAGTCACATAAAAAACGCCTGCCAGCCGTGGTGGCCGAGCGGTTCTAGGCGCTTCAGTCCGGAAGCGCGCGACGGCTACGGTCGTAGGTTCGAATCCTGCCTCGGGCATGGATGTGTGTGATGTCCTTAGGTTAGTTAGGTTTAAGTAGTTCTAAGTTCTAGGGGACTGATGATCTCAGATGTTAAGTCCCATGGTGCTCAGAGCCATTTGAACCAAAAAACGCCAATTTTAGAATCTTGTCTTCTCTAGGATGATTTTTTCCCACACTCATGTGTGAAAGTAAATGTAATTTATTTCCTATTCTTCCTTAAACAAGAGACTGCAATAATAAGCAGCGGTGGAAGCAAACTGATTCTTCCATCACTTCTTAGTATTTCGGTTTCATATTTAAGGATTATTGTTTTTTCTTCCACTCATGAGTATCTGAGGAAAAAAGTAAAATCTCGTTTACACTACTCCCCACTTTCGTTACACAGGTGACATTGTCCGTGCCCGTTAGTAGGAAAATAAGGGTAGGTATTTTCTACTTCATAAAGCCTGCTACCAGTTAGCGTCCCATCAACAACTTGAAGACGACTATTTGTCACAAGCGTACAATTGTTTCGACAGCGGAATGGGGGCACGAAACAAGCTGGTTTCCGTATCTAAGCGGCATTTCACGCCAGTTGCAGTGGAATCGGCGGCGCCAGGTACTAGCAGATACACTCGGCTGGACACAAGGACGCAGCAGCCGGTGTAGAAATAGACTTCCTGCAGCTGGCGGTGCGCAACGCTCAAGACAACAAACCGACTGCTCCCAACAAGTGCGACACGTGGCGTCATAACTTCAAAATTCGCATCTTATCTGCACGACCGCAATGTAACCTACTCTCAGCGGCCCGATCGCTCAGTAAAAACGTACGATGAACTGAATCTTGCGTAGTTCTTTGTAGGAAACCAGCCAGCGGTACCTTTGGGTGGCCTGGTGTGCCTGACGTTCCACCTTGTTTAGACAAGCGGTCAGCCTGTAGGTTGACGCGGATGCCAGTGTGGCCTTTGATTAATACAATTTCTTTCTGCTAATTTTGCATACTACTGACTTGTTGGATAATTTCACAGCCAACGGGGTTGTTGCGTTGTTGTGTATGATTTTATGTCCTGTTTAATCACCACCGAGAATCTTACAAAAATTGCTAAATCAGCATTCATTGGGATCTGGTTTAGTTTACAAGTTTTCTTCAGGAACAAGTTCACGCACCAAGATCCTAAAGCGGACGGCTGGCCACCGATAGGGCAAATTAGACTGCCGGGGGGGTGGGGGGGTGGGGAGGGGGGGGCATGAATGAAGTAGAATGCAGTTGCTCCCTGCGTCCAAAGCAAAGTTGCTGAATTCGTATATATTGCCGGCCGAAGTGGCCGTGCGGTTAAAGGCGCTGCAGTCTGGAACCGCAGGACCGCAACGGTCGCAGGTTCGAATCCTGCCTCGGGCTTGGATGTTTGTGATGTCCTTGGGTTAGTTAGGTTTAACTAGTTCTAAGTTCTAGGGGACTAATGACCTCAGCGGTTGAGTCCCATAGTGCTCAGAGCCATTTGAACCATTTTTTTCGTATATATTCGTCACTGAGCAACGAATACGCCACAAGACTCTTAATTACCGTTTCGTTAGTACTAGAAACGCTTCGTTACACGCACGTTTTGTTCCTCGCGCAGTTACTGCCCACTTGCCGGTTTTCAAATTCCTCCAGTTTCTTATTCTCAGCGGACCAAGTAAGCAATGATGCGGAGCACCGAATACATTTTGTCACTCGCTGCGTTTACTTTCCAGAATGTAGTTTGTGTCCAGGTTGGGCAGAGTCGGCCTTATTCGTAAGCCTCTATTTTCTACCTCCCATACACGTTACACTGCCAGGAGTTTAAACGGCGTGAGCGAGTAACAGTGAGTTACTTGCGTGTGAACTGAAAATCTCCGAAGTCAATTACGAGGGCAGTTCAATAAGTAATGCAACACATTTTTTTTTTCTCGGCCAATTTTGGTTGAAAAAACCGGAAATTTCTTGTGGAATATTTTCAAACATTCCCGCTTCGTCTCGTATAGTTTCATTGACTTCCGACAGGTGGCAGCGCTGTACGGAGCTGTTAAAAATGGCGTCTGTAACGGATGTGCGTTGCAAACAACGGGCAGTGATCGAGTTTCTTTTGGCGGAAAACCAGGGCATCTCAGATATTCATAGGCGCTTGCAGAATGTCTACGGTGATCTGGCAGTGGACAAAAGCACGGTGAGTCGCTGGGCAAAGCATGTGTCATCATCGCCGCAAGGTCAAGCAAGACTGTCTGATCTCCCGCGTGCGGGCCGGCCGTGCACAGCTGTGACTCCTGCAATGGCGGAGCGTGCGAACACACTCGTTCGAGATGATCGACCGATCACCATCAAACAACTCAGTGCTCAACTTGACATCTCTGTTGGTAGTGCTGTCACAATTGTTCACCAGTTGGGATATTCAAAGGTTTGTTCCCGCTGGGTCCCTCGTTGTCTAACCGAACATCATAAAGAGCAAAGGAGAACCATCTGTGCGGAATTGCTTGCTCGTCATGTGGCTGAGGGTGACAATTTCTTGTGAAAGATTGTTACAGGCGATGAAACATGGGTTCATCACTTCGAACCTGAAACAAAACGGCAATCAATGGAGTGGCGCCACACCCACTCCCCTACCAAGAAAACGTTTAAAGCCATACCCTCAGCCGGTAAAGTCATGGTTACAGTCTTCTGGGACGCTGAAGGGGTTATTCTGTTCGATGTCCTTCCCCATGGTCAAACGATCAACTCTGAAGTGTATTGTGCTAGACTTCAGAAATTGAAGAAACGACTTCAGCGTGTTCGTAGGCACAAAAATCTGAACGAACTTCTCCTTCTTCATGACAACGCAAGACCTCACACAAGGCTTCGCACCCGAGAGGAGCTCACAAAACTTCAGTGGACTGTTCTTCCTCATGCACCCTACAGCCCCGATCTCGCACCGTCGGATTTCCATATGTTTGGCCCAATGAAGGACGCAATCCGTGGGAGGCACTACGCGGATGATGAAGTTATTGATGCAGTACGACGTTGGTTCCGACATCGACCAGTGGAATGGTACCGTGCAGGCATACGGACCCTCATTTCAAGGTGGCGTAAGGCCGTAGCATTGAATGGAGATTACGTTGAAAAATAGTGTTGTGTAGCTAAAAGATTGGGTAATAACCTGGTGTATTTCAATGCTGAATAAAACAACCCCTGTTTCAGAAAAAAAATGTGTTGCATTACTTATTGAACTGCCCTCGTAGTTTCACTTACCATGTTTCTTACGAAGTATTCGTTTCGATTGTAAAATTAACTAAAGATCTGAGCCTAATGAAAAGATTAGTTCTGTTTTAAAACGGCCTGTTTTTTTGTTCATAAGAGTTCACATTCATTATAATTTAGTACATCATGTACAGGAAAGCCGGCCGGTGTGGCCGAGCGATTCTAGGCGCTTCAGTCTGGAACTGCGCGACCGCTACGGTCGCAGGTTCGAATCCTGCCTCGGGCATGGATGTGTGTGATGTCCTTATGTTACTTAGGTTTAAGTAGTACTAAGTTCTAGGGGACTGATGACCTCAGAAGTTAAGGCCCACAGTGCTCAGAGTCATTTGAACCATTTTTTTGTAGAGGAAAAGAAGGAAAAGAGTTAATTCTTTTTAATGGCCGAGAAATGAAGTAATGATTAATGTGTCGATAGTCATACTCAAGTCAGAGGAGAGTCTACAACAAATTAAAAAAAAAGAAAAACATTTACACGTAAAAACATTCAGCAACGAAAGTAATCAGTAAAGAGTACTTTGTAACGGACGTGTGTCTCGACAAGACCGAATAAACATAGTAAAAAAAAATTAGTCGTTACTTTTACATTCCGAATCCTAACAAGGTCCTGTATACAGACTTGTTTAAATTGGCATGCGTGTACCGTTTTTAACAAGAAAGCTTCCCAACATCAGAACATGTAAAGGCCGTTTCTGAGAAACTGCCCTGATCTTTCGCAACGTAACAGCTGTTTCTATGTCATTTCACGATCTGCCAATGTATATTGAAAAGTATAATTATGATTTGTGGCTTACTGACACGAAGAAACAGCTCACAGTGTAAATATTCAGAGTTACGGTGTCCAGCTATATGTACCGTTTGAATAGGAAAGGTTTCCCAACACTGTAAAACGTAAATGTAATTTCTGGTAAACAGCACTGATCTACAATCTGGTCCGTTATTTAAATCAATAGGGCAAGTTGAAAATTTGTGCCGGACCGGGATTGCAAACAGGGTCTCCTGCTTACTAGGCAGATGCGCTGACCACTGCGCCATCCGGACACAGTGGTCACCACAATCACACGGACTACCCTAGCACGCCTCTTGCAGACCAAAATTCTCAATTTATACCATATACTGCTGATGTATGCCCCCGTTCATTATCCTCATTACTCGCGGCATCTCGCTGATTCTCGTAAGAGTTCGAGATTGGAGTGCATTGCACTGAAGGGATCATACGCCATCATCGCCTAAATTATGTCTTATTTAAATCTTGCTGCTGGAGAAGCATGGCTGCTGTGGTAGTATACGGTTTGTTTACGCTAATTTCTTTTAAATTATCACAGAAATTTCTTTAGAATTTCGTTGTCTATCCTGCAGATTTGAATTTCGCTTGTAAAAACAATGTTTTGCGACCTAATGTTGGCTAGCTTTTTCTGCTTCCAAGAATTCAAGAGGATCAGTTAAAAGCTACGGATACTTACTGTAGCAACAATTAGGCTTGCTGCATTAACACTAAGCCGTCCGGTGACACCACAGTGGTGTCGTGCGCGATATAGCGATCAACGGCCGGCGACACCACAGTGGTGTTGGCTGCACAGTATCGGTCAGTGGCCGGTGACACCACAGTGGTGTCGTGAGCATATTCTCACCCTGTGGCCGGGCGGCAGCATTTTAATATCTTTTGCATTATGTTGGTTGGTGTTATGTTTAGGTCACAATAAGTTACACATGCCAAAAAGCTTTTTGTAAGTACTTGTGCCCGCCCTTTCATCATGGCAGACGAAAGAGACAAAAGGATTATTTACGATGAATGCGCGGACATCTTGTCTGACGTTCAAGACGACTTGGCCGATTGGGAAGAAGACATATTGGATATCAACAAAATGAAAGTGAAGCAGAATCGTAGGAAGACAGTGTCAACTGATTCGGCTGAATCAGACGAAGAAGGCAGTGCACAGTGGTCAGACTTTGATTTACCGAGAACCAATAATAAATTTGAAGGATCCCCGGGTCCAAACATATTTCCCAAAGATACACAGAGCGTCGAGGATATTGTAGAATTATACATTGGGAACGATCTATTTGAATAAATTAGCAACGAAACCAACAAGTACTACAGTCAAAATTGCAATAGAAGGAAACCGGATTTAAAAAATGCCAAATTTGTCAACGTTACGTGACCCGAACTTAGAAAATGGTTTTGGCTTGCTATCCTTAAGGGAACTGTAAAAAAGCAAGGATCGATGATTATTGGTCAACGAATCCGTTGATACACACACCGATATTTCGCAAAACGATGTCCCGCGACCGATTCAGACAAATATTATCATTTTTACATTTTTCCGACAGCAACAATAAACCGAATAATGCCGACCGGCTTGTCAAAGTGCAATTCGTAATTGATTATTTTTCCGAAAAGTTTAAATAAACGTTTAATCCAAGTCAAAACATCTCAATTGATGAAGGAATAATACCGTGGCGTGGTCGATTAAATTTTGAAGTTTACAATCCGTCGAAAATTACGAAATACGGCATACTCATTCGAATGCTGTGTGATTCGATTACGGGATATATTTCTTCATTCAAGATTTGGCTCAAATGGCTCTAAGCACTACCGGACTTAACATCGGAGGTCATCAGTCCCCTAGACTTAGAACTACTTAAACCTAAGGACATCACACACACCCATGCCCGAGGCAGGATTCGAGCTTGCGACCGTAGCAGCCGTGTGGTTCATTCAAGATTTATTCCCGCGCTGGACAGCCTTTAGCAAAAATAGTGATGGAATTATTGACACCCTCTTATGGAAAGTGGCATCACCTTTACATGGATAATTATTATAACAGTGTAGAGCTTGCAGAAAAGTTACTTGAAAAGAAAATTCGAGTTTGTGGGACGATACGGCAAAATAGAGGATTTCCGGAAAATTAAAGCGCGCAAAAGTCAATGTGTTTGAAGCTTATCATCAACGGAAAGGCGACAAGCGGCCGGCAACAAGCAATGTTGTTCTTGTGGTCTTCAGTCCTGAGACTGGTTTGATGTAGCTCTCCATGCTACTCTATCCTGTGCAAGCTTCTTCATCTCCCAGTACCTACTACAAACTACATCGTTCTGAATCTGCTTAGTGTATTCATCTCATGGTCTCCCTCTACGATTTTTACCCTCCACGCTGCCCTCCAGTACCAAATTAGTGATCCCTTGATGCCTCAGAACATGTCCTACCAACCGATCCCTTCTTCTAGTCAAGTTGTGCCACAAACTCCTCTTCTCCCCAATTCTATTCAATACCTCCTCATTAGTTATGTGATCTACCCATCTAATCTTCAGCATTCTTCTGCCACAAGCAAAGTAATCCGAATTAGCGCTGCCGGCGCCAAGCGAATAAATTTGTACGAGAGGTGCGGACGGCAAAGTGTTAATAAGAGCTACGAAGCTATCGCTTTCGCCGTTAATGAATGTTACTATTACAAAAACTAAAGACGTTAGAAATTCTATCTTTATCGGCACGTTATGATTACTTTACAAAAAAAAAAAAAAAAAAAAAAAAATACTTCGAAACGTTCAGTTTGAAGCTTGTGATTTATTTTAGCATTGCATGGGGTACCTAAGTTCATTTCCTTAATAAAGATGGCTGAATACACTGTAGTGGTCAGTGTATTAGTGGCAGTGCATTATGCCCAATGAGGTCGCCATTGGCAAGTTGGCCTTACTTCCGCTATACAGAGCTTTAAGTCCAACGAGGCTACAATGAGATCTACCGGACTTCCATGGAACTACCTGCGCATTGCAATTCCTGCGAATATTAAAATCTGATGCAGAAGTCTACCAGAGACCACCTCGACTAGTAGCAAAGGAAGCTGACATCCCAGCGCAGTGTGTAGTCGGGGCGACGGTAAAGGCATTTTCCACTTAACGGCCGCACCCATCAACCACAGCGCGAAGTGTCTCCCACGTACCAGCAGAGGCGGCAGTGGGACGCGCCGAGTTGGGCTCGCGGTGGCGAGGGCGGCGGTTTGACACCCGACACCGGCAGGCCACGGCGCGCTGCACCTGTTGCCGGAGCCAGGGCGCAGCCACAAAGACCGACCACGTCACGTTACGCGACCGCACCGCGGACCTTGCGAAACAATCGCGCCTTCACTCTCTCCAGTATAAATATCGTACGTGACCGCAGACCACTACACAACATTACTCATCGCCTGGCAAACGGCCTGGTTTTGTGACAACCGATTCTTATCGTCAAGGCTGTGCTTTATCTTCCAACAAACTCGTTCCTAGCTAAAGAGAACGACGGCGGAAAACTCTCGTATGCGGGTATTGAAGGAAAAAGTTGAACTCCGTTGTCAATTATAGTACGCTGGCGATCTAACCGACGATAAATAATACTGTTTGCGCTTCTCGTTTAAATCGTTTTTCAACTTGATCAGTTTCAAACATCGTTTGATGTGGCTGTTCAAATGAATCGTGCAGCGTACGAACACAAACTTATCTCTCTGCCGCGGGAATGCTGATTAAGTTCAAGCACTCTCAAGCCAGAAAATATTTTACGACGATCAACATTTATAGGGCTTCCAAACTTATGGTGGCATCATTCTCTTTTTCTAAAAGTCACAGACAGCTTCAGTCGATTCGGGATAAAGTGCTGCACCAAAGAAAAGAAGACGGACTTCTGATTACCACAACTATGACCAGACCCACATCCAACACACTTATGGAACAAACAAAAGATACTGGATATTTCGGTGGCTGTTTAGAGAATTATTTCAATTAGATCCGTATCGCTGCTGATGGCGAGTTAAAGAGTTCTAGATTGTCTAAATCCGACCGGATGGTGTGAACTTGGAGAAGCGCACACGCACATTTTTAACTGTGTTATCCATTTTCGTATAGAAAAATTGAACACCGTTCCACTATCCTCGTGTTCGACGAAGGTTTTCGAGAGATTTTCCCTCTCAAATATTCCCTACTGGGAACGCTCTTGCCTCAGTCCTAGCTTGCTGGGATTCGACTGAAGAGAACCAAGTTCTACACCACAATGCTCCGCTCTCATGAGAGGGAGCTGTCAAGCTGGCCTCAACCTGAAGGTTACTTTGAATAACGTAGTGCTGTAAAACAGGTAGTTCTTTTCGAGGTCGAATGCCCTTGTCTTCCTCCGATCTTTGAACTGACTTTCACACAGTCGGTCATAAGAGAATCCGCAGTTTAATGTGGACTCCTGGACCACCGTACAATTTAGCATTTTTCACAGTAATGGGCCATAGCCAGAGGTGGAAATAGCAGAAAGTAACAAAACGAGAGAGAGAGAGAGAGATAGAGATAGAGAGAGAGAGAGAGAGAGAATACTATGCAGCCAATTGCCTGGTAGACTCGTTAACACCACTCTGGCTGGTTCAAAAACAGAAGGCGGCTCGGGACCGCGGCCAAGACGAAACGTGGCACTGATTTGATTTATCCCTGAAGCAGCGCGCTCGAGTGCAGTACAAATGTTTCCATTTACACTAAGATGCTGATCGTAAATTGAACTATAAAATGTAATGTTCCATCACAGCCAACGTTATAACAGCCTTTGGCTACAAACATTTCCTACATCTTGTGTGGCCTTCCTTGCAGCGGCCCACTTTATGCCCAACGGATTTCAAGCTCCATAAATTGCCAATGAAGAATGTATCATTACTGAATGCATAGGGTCCTCGTATTTGCTACACGTAACACAACTAGCATGCGTTGGCCAATGAGAGAAGCCTTGAAGTAAAATGTAAGCACAGAAAACTGTGTCGTCATGAAGACGCTGTTTCAGTCAGGAGACTAGTGCGGAAACTAATGAGTTTTTAGGGAACTTTTCTCTCTTGGCAGTGATATACTTCGTCCTCAGTACATTATAGTCCTTTCTCCGGACCTTGAAACGAGCCTTTGGTGCCAGTTGCAATGAGTAATTTAAAATCAATTGAGAATTTAAACAATACCAAGGGCAGCACGGCCACACAAATGGTTTCTCCAGCAAGTTCAGCTTTTCTTTATCAGAGACATTGCAGGTCTTCTGTAGAATGATCACATAGTCGCTCTGAACGAAAGTACATCTTTATCTGACGGAGTTTAGGGAAGTCTTGGAGTTCTCTGGCAGTCGTCTGGAATTGATCTATGAAGGAAAAAGAAGAAAATTTGCAGTTCAGCATGCCACCGACATCGAGGTACTTAATCGGAGCAGTAGTTCCGAATTGACAGGTTTGGGAAAGAGATCGACCTTGGCATTGTTTAAGGTATCATCCTGGGATTCATACCAAGCAATTTCAACATACATCTGTATTCCGTAAACCACTAAATGGTGTGTAATGTAGCAGTAAAGTTTAGCCTCCTTGTCTTTCATTCACAAGTAATACAAGAGCTACTCTGAAAGTAAGATCCGATTGGTCGCGATAAGGAAACCACAGTGCAAATAAAAAATGTTTTACTTGCAAACTGTTAGCTACACCTTCCCGCCACTTCTCTACATAGTCGACGCTCCGAATGAGACATCTGTCGTAGCACTATGCCAACTTCCCAATACCCTCGTCACAGAAGGTAACCGACCGTGCTTTCTGCCAATTCCCTACGCTGGTCTGCAGCTTGCTCATGTGAGCAGAGATAAAAGTCAGAGGGAAGCAAGTCTGGGCTGTAGACTACGGTGGGTGATCAAACACTTCCCATCGAAAATCCTGCAGGAGCGTCTTCGTTGCAGCTGCAGTGTGCGGCCGAGAATTGTCATGAAAAAGGAAAAACATGACAGCTGAAATTGTGTGGGCTGCATAAAATCAGCCGAAATCTCTCATAGGCACTTATAATTAGCGGGAGACACCATTTTCTAGGCATCTTTAAGTGATCACTGCGCGCTCAGAACTCAAAAGAGCGACATGATGCGAACGATGAGCATACTAGAGACTCTGTCCAATACATCTATGCAAAGCTTCATCGGTTTTTTCTCTGTGGTTTTCATTTCGCAATCGATCGGTCCTTACTTTCCGAATATCCCTCGTACACGGAAGAAAGACTTCTGTATAAGACTGAATTTTTCTAATTGTAGCGTCGCGATCATTATGCGAGATATATTTTGGGAATAGTAGTACGTTTCTTGACTCGTCACGGAACTAGAGCTCTTGAAATTTTGTGAGTAAGGCACTCCGCATCTTTCTTGCGAAGTCGTCCACTGCAGGTCGATGAGCATTTGTATATTACTCTCATGCTGACTACACAAAATACTACGGAACGTGCTTTGAATAGGTATGACGGAGTGTGTCCACCCTTCACCTTTAGAACCGTTTGAACTTTGCTAGGTTCATTTTCAGTGAGATGTCTGAGTCTCTGTGGAGGACTGGGAGCCCATTCTTCCTCAAGATCCTGAACCAGAGAAGGTAGTGATGATAGACGCTCGGTCTGGAGCGAAGTCGACGTTGGAACTCTTGCCAATGGAGATCCATTGGGTTCTGGTCGGTCACTTGGGAGGCCAGTCCATGTCAAAATGTTACTGTCCACAAACTATTGCCTCACATACGCTGCCTTGTGACGGAGTGCATTGACACTCTGATACAATCAATCATCATCTCCGAAATGGTCTTCTACTGTACGAAGTCCACAATGCAGTAAAATGTATAGCGTGATCCATTCATACAAATCATCCGTTTCTAGTCATTGACTATTCAGTGTCGTCGTTCTTGATTCCACGCCAAGCATTGCTTACCCAAAAAAAAAAAAAGGTTCAAATGGCTCTGAGCACTATGGGACTTAACATCTGTGGTCATCAGTCCCCTAGAACTTAGAACTACTTAAACCTAACTTACCTAAGGACATCACACACATCCATGCCCGAGGCTGGATTCGAACCTGCGACCGTAGCGGTCAGGCGGTTCCAGATTCACGCGGCTAGAACCGCACGGCCACACCGGCCGGCATTGCTTAGCACTGTCTACAAAATGTGTGACATATAAGGGAACTACTCGACCATTTTGCCTCCCTACGTACACTCGTGGTAGCTGGACTGCTGGTGCGAGCTGTTACTTCCGCTGATTTTATGCGATTTTTGTTACAACTACCCATCGCAATGTTCGAAAGTCTCTGTCCGTCATTACGTGAGGATTGCCTGGTTTTTGTTTAGCTGTGGCTGTTCGTTCGCGATTTCACTTCACAGTGACATCCCAACAGTCTACTTCGGTAGGGCTTGAAAGGTTGAAATGTTCGTGGCAGATTTATTACTGTTCAAATGTGCGTGAAATCTTATGGGATTTAACTGCTAAGGTCATCAGTCCCTATTTATAACTGAGATAACGATAACGTCCATTGACTTGTCCATGTTCGAAGTCACTGAGCTCCTCTGACCACTCCATTCTGTTGTTATTGCTCCTCTACTGCCAATACACTAGACCCCGCCTCCTTTTACACTGGCGGGTCCGCCTCGCTTGAAATCTAGTTGTCAATTTCGCATTACGTAGGGGTGTCCGGAACTTTTGATCAGATGGTGCATCTTTTTTTTATCGCTTCCACTGTTGCAACATATTACGGATCCGAGGCCGACGAAAAATAATTAACAATTGGTTGAATAAGCGACCTCTCACGGCGCGAACTACTTAAGTTTATTCCAATACGTCTGGGCTGGCATCAAGAGTCCCCTCTGTTAAATTTATGAGACCACATCGTCTTCTTCATTCCGGGCAGAAGCTCCTTTATACTTGAAGCAAACCACGTAAAGTCGCATTCAGGGTGATCCACGGGGATTTGAACCTTCATACACCAGAACAAAACTTCAGTCTCTAATGATAACGCCATCTTACTCGGTAACTGATTTGTGGCGTGATTTAAAAAGCATAAACTGAAATGTTACTAATTATTCATTTATCTCAACCAACATGTGTCGCTTTACACAATGTCTACGAAGTAAACGATTATATGACTTTTTTTTTAAATTAATCTTCTCATGTGCCAACATACCTTGTATTACATGAGTGAACGATCCATCGATGTGGAAATTTTGAAATTATCACGACACAGTGCAAGCTTAAAAAACCTGATTCATAATCACACTAGTTTATTTATTTAGAGACTTTCTGCGGCGATTTCAAAGTTTTAGCACTCACTAAAATATTCTTTGTCGACATGATAACTTTTTCATTTCAAGAGAGATGATTTGCAGATAATAAACTAAACGGGAACGTGATTAATTACGCACTTTGCCGCTTTCAGCCTATCGTACAGTTGTGACACGATGCGAAAATGTATTGTTTCCAGCAAAATTTTATGCTATTCGTCCTGTAGCTCAGCGCTAAGTTTCGTCCATAACATACGCATTCAGTTCTAATCTCCAAGGCTCCCCATGGGCGCTTTATAACGTTCAAGGCAACAGTCTACACGGCATGGGGGGGGGGGTTGCTGAAATTCACCTGTATCGCTGTCACCTCCTCAGGAAAGCTATCAGTCTGAAATAGAAGTTTGATGTTGGAGTATAATGTCCTCGTCAGGGTGCACCGTCTGTTCCACAAGACGCATTTTTCTATCTATATAGTAAGTCGAAATAATTCTCTAGCGTAATAAGGCATTGCAAAGTAACAAAATCACTGGATGATATGGCCCGCACAATCACAGATCCAATTCTATGCCTCACTGTAGAAATTACGAAGTATGTTTCTTTTTGTTCATGCACTACACATTACAACAGAAATGTTTTTGGTAACAAGGTGAATGATGAGTTCTCGGACCATACAACTCTTCCCCAACATTGTTCGGCCATGTTTTTGAGTGGTGTCGACTCGATTTGCTTCACGCTGAACTGAATTGCGATCTAAACTTCTGGCGTTGCCGGCCATCACATACATATACACCTTCCTAGTCACCTGACATGGATTATCTCTGCACTTCTTTATGATAACCCTCTTCTAAGACGGGCGAAAGCAATTACTGAAGACTGATTTTCGTCTACTATTACTCTCCGCCAATGAAAAGTTCACTGGCTCTTGCTTAGAGCATTAACACTTGCAATATTGCCGCTTTCAAAATAAATCACTGCAACATTCTACAAACACGTTGCAACCGGATAATATTGTACTGTCATTCAAACTCAGGGAATTTGCCCAATCTTTCCTCAGTTTCGTCTTGTCGACTGCACGGACGAATACGTTAACACGTTACGTTGTGTCGCATTGAGTATCCCCTGCACTACAATAATGAACGAGTTGCAGAGTGCCAACGTTCAGAGGTAACGTCTCCCTAACTTTGTGTGTTTTCTTTATTTGAAAACCACATGTACAGAGTTTGCCACGTGCTGCATCTCGATAACGCTGATAGTTCAGGCAGAGGGATACCTGAACGTGGCTTCCTAAGCGGTCTGCAGATATCGTCATATTTTATCTTCTCGCACCCTTTGCTGTAAAGATAAACATCAAATAAAGTGTCACATGACCTGTGTGCACTAACTAGACTAAAACGGTTTTTCTTAAATTATCATATTTTTCATTTACATCTGGTTTGACGCTTAAAACAAGTTTGGGTCAATGTAACGAAATAGTATGTTCATTTCGGCACCTTATAACAGGATGGAACTGGATGTATATGTAGCAAATTCTGGTCTGACGAACGATGAAACGACATTAAGAAACATGAGCTTAATTTTCTTGTTATGAAATCTATAAGCGATGGGGAAATTTCCACCCACAGAATAAGCAAACAATTGCTACACTCCCAACACTAACTGAGGTATGTAGATATTTTTGGAAATCTGCCTATTTAATGAGGTTCATGGTGTGTGTTCCTGTAGTCATGTCCTAGTTCATGAACCACGGGCAACGTATGAGTGGCCAAGTAAGTGGTCCCGACAGTCGGGATACCAGTTACTTTGGAATAAGGCTGGTCATCTCGGACATATTCTGAGTCGTGGTCACCTTTGTGCTCATACGGCAAAGACTACCAAATCCACCGGTTAGTCCCTCAACTGTTAGGGGTAAAACCCAATGGGACCTGGGGCAAGTAGGCTAGCAACCTGCTTCCCTGGTATTTTAAATATGATGCTGGCAACAATCAGAGCAAAATACCTCGGACCTTTGGAGGTGACGGAGTCCCACCTCTAACTGACAAACCAGGGACTCCTAAGATACGACTTGGTAAACAAATGGCAATGAGATGAGGAGCTATTAATATCAATGGGGGCTACTTTGGGAAGAAGGTAGAGCTTGCAGAGGCTGCAAGTAAGATGGGGCTGGACATTTTAGCTGTTAGTGACATTCGGGTAAGGGGTGAGAAAGAAGAGGAAGTGGGAGAATACAAGGTCTACCTGTCAGGAGTCAAAGCAGGAATAGCACAATGGGTGTAGGGCTTTACATCAGGAAAGAAATGGAACCCAGCGTAGTTGCAATAAGTTATGTAAACGAACGACTGATGTGGATAGATTTGACAGTGTCTAGCAAGAAAATTAGGATTGTGTCAGTATATTCGCATTGTGAAGGGACAGATCAAGATGAGGTGGATAGTTTTTATGAGGCACTCAGTGATGTAGTTGTTAGAGTGAAGGACAAGGACAGTGTTCTGCTCATGGGTGATTTTAATTCCAGGATTGGAAATCGAACAGAAGGGTATGAAAAGGTTATGGGTAAATTTGGAGAGGATATGGAGGCCAACAGGAACGGGAAACAACTCTTGGATTTCTGTGCCAGTATGGGCTTAGTAATCACAAACTCCTTTTTTAAACATAAGAACATTCACCGGTATACTTGGGAAGGCAGGGGAACCAGATCTGCCATTGACTACATAATAACAGATCAGGAATTCAGGAAGGCTGTGAGGGACACACGTGTATTCAGGGGATTCTTTGGTGACACTGATCATTATTTAATCAGCAGTGAAATTGGGATTGTGAGGCCGAAAGTGCAGGAGGTCAGTTCCATATGTAGGAGGATAAGAGTGGAGAAGCTTCAGGATAAGGAAATCAGGCACAAGCACATAACAGCGATCTCAGAAAGGTACCAGTTAGTTGAATGTAGTCAATTACAGTCATTGGAAAAGGAATGGACAAGGTACAGGGACACAGTACTAGAAGTGGCTAAAGAATGTCTTGGAACAGTAGTGTGTAAAAGTAGGACGAAGCAAACAGCTTGGTGGAATGACACAGTCAAGGCAGCCTGTAAAAGGAAAAAGAAGGCGTATCAAAAATGGCTACATACGAGAACCCAGGTAGACAGAGAAAGTTATGTTGAAGAAAGAAACAAAGCCAAACAGATAATTGCAGAATCCAAGAAGAAATCTTGGGAAGCCTTTGGAAACAGGTTGGAGACTATGGGTCAAGCTGCTGGAAAACCATTCTGGAGTGTAATTAGCAGTCTTCGAAAGGGAGGTAAGAAGGAAATGACAAGTATTTTGGACAGGTCAGGAAAACTGCTGGTGAATCCTGTGGATGCCTAGGGCAGATGGAGGGAATACTTTGAAGAGTTGCTCAATGTAGGTGAAAATACGATCAGTAATGTTTCAGATTTCGAGGTAGAATGGGACAGGAATGATGATGGAAGTAGGATCACATTTGAAGAAGTGGAGAAAATGGTCAACAGGTTGCAGTGCAAGAAAGCAGCTGGGGTGGATGAAATTAAGTCGGAACTCATCAAATGGCTACACAGGATAATTGAAATGGCCTGGGAGTCGGGACAGGTTACATCAGACTGGACAAAAGCAGTAATCACACCAATCTTTAAACATGGAAACAGAAAAGATTGTAACAACTACAGAGGTATCTCTTTAATCAGCGTTGTGGGTAAAATCTTCTCAGGTACTGTTGATAGGAAAGTGCGAGTATTAGTTGAGAACCAATTGGATGAAAATCAGTGTGGGTTTAGGCCTCTTAGAGGTTGTCAGGACCAGATCTTTAGCTAACGGCAAATAATGGAAAAGTGTTATGAGTGGAACAGGGAATTGTATCTATGCTTTATAGATCTAGAGAAGGCATATGAACGGGTTCCTAGGAGGAAGTTATTGTCTGTTCTACGAGATTATGGAATAGGAGGCAAACTTTTGCAAGCAATTAAAGGTGTTTACATGGATAGTCAGGCAGCAGTTAGAGTTGACGGTAAATTGAGTTCATGGTTCAGAATAGTTTCAGGGGTAAGACAAGGCTGCAACCTGTCTCCACTGTTGTTCATATTATTTATGGATCATATGTTGAAAACAATAGACTGGCTGGGTGAGATTAAGATATGTGAACACAAAATAAGCAGTCTTGCATATGCGGATGACTAGATTCGACTGAAAGTTTGCAAAGTAATATTTCAGAGCTAGATCAGAAATGTAAGAACTATGGTATGAAGATTAGCATCCCCAAAACGAAAGTAATGGCAGTGGGAAAGAAATATAAACGGATTGATTGCCAAATAGGAGGAACAAAGTTAGAACAGGTGGACGGTTTCAAGTACTTGGGATGCATTTTCTCACAGGATGGGAACATAGTGAAAGAACTGGAAGCGAGGTGTAGCAAAGCTAATGCAGTGAGCGCTCAGCTACGATCTACTCTCTTCTGCAAGAAGGAAGTCAGTACCAAGACTAAGTTATCTGTGCACTGTTCAATCTTTCGACCAACTTTGTTGTATGGGAGCGAAAGCTGGGTGGATTCAGGTTACCTTATCAACAAGGCTGAGGTTACGGATATGAAAGTAGCTAGGGTGATTGCAGGTACTAGTAGATGGGAACAATGGCAGGAGGGTGTCCAGAATGAGGAAATCAAAGAAAAACTGGGAATGAACTCTATAGATGTAGCAGTCAGGGCGAACAGGCTTAGATGGTGGGGTCATGTTACACGCATGGGAGAAGCAAAGTTACCCAAGAGACTCATGGGTTCAGCAGTAGAGGGTAGGAGGAGTCGGGGCAGACCAAGGAGAAGGTACCTGGATTCGGTTAAGAATGGTTTTGAAGTAATAGGTTTAACACCAGAAGAGGCACAAATGTTAGCACTGAATAGGGGATCATGGAGGAATTTTATAAGGGGGCTATGCTCCAGACTGGACGCTGAAAGGCATAATCAGTCTTAAATGATGATGATGATGATGATGATGCCTATTTAATGAAAGAACGTGTTAAAACAGAAATAGTACTTAACAAGCCTTCCAAATAAACGAAGCGACATACAGTCACCCGTTTCTGCCGAGGTAATCTTCACCTCACTGCCGTGAAAAGAATCTTTTAGTACGGGAAATTTAACCATTTTGTCACATCCGTCATCTGCTGGCAATCTATAATTGCACGCAATTAATACTACTTCGTACAGCTGACAAAGAAAAAATTTCGTAAGTGATTCTGATGGTTCTATTGTGATGAAAACGTCAGAATAATCAGGTACAGCTTCAAATCTGACATACTCGCGAATATTAAGACGTAAACTCATCTCTGCAACAAAAGTACTCAATATTTAATATTTTCTCTTTGGGCTGTACCACTGTCGCACTGTATTTACGAAAAGACCTTTTACCGAGGCAACTGTCTAAGGTCCCTGAGACATTCGCCTGACTATAATGTTGTATTTGAATAGACAAGATCTAGTATCACTTCTATCAAAAGTCATAAGTGACATACTGTAAAACAAATGTTCCTTTTCCACCGAAGGCCGACAGCTGCACAAACAACGCAGAACTAAGTAAATAAACTTATAACACTTTCCCGGCAAAGACGTAACTCTTTCTGTTTAGCTTCGTGGTTTTATGTAGCATTTTCATTTTTCTCGTCAATATTTTTTACTACCGGTTAGGCGCACACTTGAAAAATTTCATCCCTGCTGTCGTTTATTTTCAGTTGCCTAGTAATATGTGGAACATGAGTTGTACACATAACATGTACGCTCCTAGTGGATGTTGAACTGAGCGGACCCAAATACACGCACGCTCTCGTTTTTCTGACGAATTTTCCTTAACCAGGTGGGGAGTCACTAGTTACCAGCTAGGTACAGTCACCAGAGCAATAAGTTTTACTACAGTTAGTCTCTTTCAGGTAAATCCCATGAATTATGTTCCGACAGTATGCAGTATCACAGAAAATTAACACGTCCATTAACAACCTTCTCAATTATTTTATATTTATGCTAATAGAAGTACGCAGGAAGAGTGTTATTCGATCAAGCAACGAAAGGATTTCTTCCGCCAGTCGCATGAAGATTATCGAACCAAGCAACGAAGATATTTCTCCCCCCACTAACAAGAAACTTATATGAGAGGACGAAATCACTGATGCGGTAAAACAGCCCTGAAAAATTTCTGGGTACAAGTTGAAAAACACAAAAATGTATGTTTTGCTCAAGGCGGTATACTGAAAGTATTTTAGTGTAATTCATATAACCATGACGTGAACATACAAACGCAAGCATTACTATATCTTTTGGCAACTAATGACTAATTTGTAACACACTACGGTCAACGATAAACGAAGCCAACTTGGTTCATCCATTCTGAGTTACATCTCTCTCTCTCTCTCTCTCTCTCTCTCTCTCTCTCTCTCTCTCTCTCTCTTTGAAGAAGTTGTTATGAGTAATGTGCAGCAAACACTGGATTCGCTATTCAGACGCATATTTCACGAAACGGAATATGAGTATTACTAATTCCTCTGAGACGTAGACGACGTGTATAGAAATTTACCATATATGATATATTCTGTGTGTGTGTGTGTGTGTGTATTTGTGTGTGTGTGTGTGTGTGTGTGTATTTGTGTGTGTGTGTGTGTGTGTGTTATGTGTGTGTGTGAAAAATAATCTTGCGTGTGTTAGATACGCGGCCACAGAAATGTTAAATTTTGCAGAAAAGCTAGGTACAGTCACCAGAGCAATACGTTTTACTACAGTTAGTCTCATTCAGGTAAATCCCATGAATTATGTTCCGACAGTATGCAGTGTCACAGAAAATTAACACTGTTCCACATTCGGCTTTCTTAGGTATTATTAATTGCACCGAAATACTTTTTAGAAAGATAAAAATAATCCTGACACTTCGTGTAGATCGCCAAATTGACGGAAAACAATGCTCGGAGTTTATACAGGCGCAGAGAGAACTGCAGAGCCAATAAAAGTGCGGTGATCAATACTCAGCGTGTGCCAGCGTACCAGACCGAAACACGTCACCCGGTGCTCAAAGCAAACGATCAAGTTGCACTTGGGGTTAAGCCGATCCCTCCCCCCGGTCTTTCAGTCAGAGAGAAATCAAGTACAAATTGAACAGTGTGTCGTGTGCGTAAAAGAGAGAGAGAGAGAGAGCTAGCGTGCTTGATTGAGCCCACGATTTTCTTTTCTTTTCGGTGTCAGTGGAAGCCCATATTTTTCTTTAATGGTAAATATGAACGATGACTTCGTCCATTACTGCATGTACTGTATATTGCGTAGCAGGAGCTTCACGGCGAAACTACCATGGGTAAAATCAGATCTATCTGTTTCAGCTAATTTCATAAACCTCATCAACAACAATTATCAATATTACTATTAAATTAAAGATTATTAAATTTAGATATTTAATGACACTACGGTACAAACGATAAATAAAATAAATGATTGGCATGCCCAAACGTCTGCCTTCTGCGCGCGACGATGTACAAAGATGGCTTCTCTCTCTTTTTTTTTTTTATTTCTCGTGTCGACTAATTACATGCCCAGTACTTCAGTTCGCATGAATATGACGACGAAAACTGTGTGCAAATTATGTTTTCGTAAAGTAAACACAGAAAAAAGTAGAGAAGGGGAGTAAAACTGTTCTCCTCTGTCCTTCGTAGCGGATTTCTATCTACTGTTGACTTTAGCGATAAAGACAAATTGGTTATGTATGACTTCACTAAGCACCCACATCCACAGACAAGGCCACTACAGCCCAAGTTTGAGCAGTGTCCCTCGTATCAGAAGTAGCCAGTTCGAATCCTGGTAATGGTTAGAATTTTTTTTTCGTCAGTATTTCGCTCACAAGAGGAGATGTGGTGGCGCACAGTTCGTGGACTAAATTAGAAATCTCTCGGCAGTGCCTCTTCGAATAAAGACATATGACATTGTCGATGGTCATCTGTCCATCCGGCAGCCCTCATAGGGTTACTCGAAAGAGTAGGCTATGTGAAGGCAACGGTTTCTATCTCTCCATTCTACATCCACGTGAACAACACAAGAAAGAAGAACTCTACAGGCGCTCATCACATTCACCTATGCTTTCCGCATACATTTACGCAGGTGCTACTGTGTGGCAAGTACTTTGGGCAGGTCAACCAACTCCTTCGGGTCTCCCAACACCCCCTCCCCTAACATACGTATAATTTCATTCAAGTTTTTCATTGTTTTCGTGAAACAGAGAAACTGAGTAATAATTCTGCTAGATTTCCGTGGAGCAGTGTTCACCGCTAGCGTAGTTTAGGCAGAGAATGGCGCACGCATCGTAAAAGCGTCTTAATATGACCAACTAGGCTGTATATAAAAAGAGGAAGCCGCGCATTCCGTCCATTTCCTTCACTACGCAGAGGTCAACGGCAGGCTGCAGTAAACACTAGTTCTCTCTTTCCAACAAATTCGCGTCCACCAGAGTTCGCCGTGCACGTTTTCTCAGAGGTAACTATTTGAGAGTAGTATTTCAGAATATTCTCATTCTACTGTACAACTATATGTGTACAAGGCGCCATGATGGATGATTGTACAACACAATTTACGGCCTACTTTCAGTCTGATCTCAGTCTCATCGGTATCTGGTAAGGTCTCTCAAAGCAGGCACTATTACAATATTACTAATAATCCATTGCCATCAAATTAACAGTTCAGATGTTGTTAACCTCTGCGCTCAACACTGCACACATTTCACCATTTACGGCGGATTTCCAAGTTCACTAAAAAATGAAGAAGGATCTGTAAATGATACACTTCTTCTCCGAGACTAACGGCGTCACTGAAGGCTGAGGAGGAGCACCTTAGTTTCAGCAACCCCACACAGGATTTCTGGCATAGTGCAGATTTATGCAAGCGCACAAAATCCGCGTGCCCCCCCCCCCCCCCCCCCTCTCTCTCTCTCTCTCTCTCTCTCTCTCTCTCTCTCTCTCTCTCTCTCTCTCTCTCTCTCTCGTGTGTGTGTGTGTGTGTGTGTGTGTGTGTGTGTGTGTGTGTGTGTGTGTGTGTCAGCAGCTATTTTGGAAGTGGTTCAGTCTAGCAATCGTTGGGAATCGAAACGCTTTCCACGCACGTCATTACAGACCGGATATTAAGCAGAACGTTGACACTGTCGCCGCCGCATCAACGACCACAACCAACACCATGTATAACGGTGCGTAATGCGACGTCTTTGTACGCATACGGTGGAGATTTGAAGAATGAGGCATTGTGATGGAATATTAATTCAGATAATGTCCAAGGCCGTCATGACAACACGTTGTACTCCGCTAAGCATGGATCAGAATGCAATGTTATTGTAAGGAAGTTGGCGAACAGTAGTAATGAATGGACTGGACACGCTGAAAGTATAAAAGACGTTAACCACAGCCACGAATCAATATAACCCTGGACAGACTCAAGTATAAAAGACGATACAATCAACATAGCCCACAAGCGAAGTCCCGTAATATATGAGACATGGAAGATTATGGTTTAATGTTGTTACAGTCGAGTGACTGAAGCTGAATAGTACAAGATCTCGGAAGGAAATAGAGCGCATTCTTTTTTTTCCCAAAGGAATCAACGCGGCAATCATTGGACATTGCTTACCGAAATGTGGGTGTCAGACAGGGATTTGAACCATAGCGCTCCCGAATATGAATGGAGTGTCTTAATCTCACTACTAACGCGTCTTCGTTCAATTCGTACGGGGTTTGGGGTGCGGCCCGGTCACAGTGCCACTAAGCACATAGTAAGCGCAAGTGTCCGCTGGAAAGGGGGGTGGGCGGGAAAGGTAGGGGGTGGAGGTAGGGGTAGGGGTAGGGGACAACAGGGGGCATTTACCCACTCCTGCAATCTGAGGTACAGGTTTTCTACTCACTACGGAATTCTAATTTCTAGCAATCGTTGTCTGCGATGCTGCTAAACTGCAGAATAATACAGCGTAGAGCGACGGGAAGTACTGTGACTTAAACAGTGACTAGGGACCTTTTTTTCCCACGCCGTTTATGAGAACTTATGCTGGTACCTTGGCGTGATGGCTGTTTCGGCGCTATTCTGCAGTTGCGATGGATGCGAACATTTACAAAGCAGTGCTAAAATAGTGTAACTAATCTTTCCTCTGCCTCTTCGTAGCACAGTTCTTTTCGAGCTGCTGAAAGGTGCCGATCCAGTACTCTGAAACGTGGATTCCAGTGTAACAATCATGGCAGCAGTATACGTGCCTGTCATTCGTCCCCAGTTGCTCAAAAACGGCCCCTCCCTTGCTGCACAATGGATTCACAGTAATAGTTTGTCTGTGGACAAAGGGGATCCGCGATTGATTGCTTGCATATTTCACATTTAGTTTTCCATGGTGGAGCTATTGCGATGAACTCTAAACAACAAAGTCACCTGTACTTAATCTACGAGTCCAAATGCTTCCGCCGAAACAGAAAATCCCGTTTTATGTGCTGGAAGACAGGGTAAAAAATTTAAATTTTCAACGTAGAAAAGCAGCTGTTTCCAGAGTTTGTAGCTTCTCAACTCTATGGGGTGGGACACAGCGCCAAATGCAGTTATAGACCTATAAATTCCGCAAGCTAGTTAGCCTGACTGCATAGCAACGAGACGACCTACGCTGTTAAAAGTCGATTCTATTGACCCGTTTTGGATGATTTTGGAAGATTTCTCACCATGCTCCAGACTACACTTTACGTCAACAAGCTAAAAATGTAGTTTTTCAATTTTAGTTTTACCAGTATCAAAAAAAGGAAGTATGTAGGCGTTGAAATAAAGTCATTAACGTGTTCAGATGTGTTTTACAAGCACAGAAAGTATTATAGATGACATTAAATCCAGTAGGCTTCTGTTTTTTTTCCTCCTTTTTCTTCAAGGTTACAGTCTATTCCTCCATTACGAGCAGTATTAATGTTTGTTACTTTTGTTGATATTTAACAGGATTTACTCGATCGTTATGACTGTTTCTGTTTCAGATTTTTTATATTCATTTCAAACCCCATTACAGGGCTATAAACAATTTTTTGCGAAAATTTTCAAACTATATTTCATAGCTCGTTGGATACGCTGGATTAAATCATATCAGGAAGAAATTTTAGATCTCTGGATAAAAAGGATGGCATTCTAATTCATATTAGATGTACACTGCAATACAATTGTAAAATATCAAAGTAATCTATCTTTAAAATATTAATTAGATAACTACCAATCGTTTGAGACAAAAGTTTCGAGTCCTTATTGTCACATGTAGTTCAGTGGGCCTAACACGTTTCTGTCTCTCCGAATTAATTAGATAAAATGTGGCTATTTTAGAAGTTTACTCCCTCTTCAAAAAATTTCCGCGGACACCCATGAGAGCAACAATGCCGTAAGACGACCACAGATCCTGATTTTCTGTTGTACAGCTCTTATTCTGCTTTGGGTAACATTTACCAACTATTGTTTGCCGAAAACCATTTGTGGTTCTCTTGAGGGGAGATGAATTCCAAACCGTAAGAAAATAATTTCTCAGTAGCTAGCACCAAATGGTACAGAAAGAGTACGTTGGTCAATCCACCATGAATGGCAAAGGACGATTGGGGTTTTAACACACCACCAAAGACTAGATCATTTGAGATACGGTTTCTAGTTCTTGCAGTGTACATAATGAACTGGAACTCTACCGATAAAATTTGAGAGGTTGCTCAGTGATACTGTCAGGTTAGTTCTGTATAAGGGAGCGTGATCTCCAGTGATTAGTTACAGAGTGATTGCATTTTGTTTGATTTCTCACCCCCGTTTATTTTTCTAACTTTACTGCACTGAAAATATCTTCACAACAGCGCAAATAACGACTGCTTGCCTTGTATGTCGTGTTTGGAAACAAACTTGTTCTGATCACTCACGGTACTTGTTGTTGACAAACCTAGTGCCCATTTCACTCTTCACCCTCTGATTTGTATTCAGTCCTGCTGTGTTCTGTATCCGGTTTGTATTCCTACGTATTTGCAAGTAACTGGTAACACGCAGTAACATGGATACGTTAACTCATGAAGAAATGGCCGACGCGCACCTCTTGTATGTGTTCAATAAACGCATAAGAAAAGTGGCAGAAAGAAGCTATGCTGAGCTGTTCCTGCAACCAGGTAATCACAGCACACTACTTATACATCTGCACACAGGTGCCTACGATAAACTGGATCCTGCTGTGTGTATAAATTACTTCCATTGTTGTTTAGGTAGTTTCATAGAAACAAAAGTAATCATAACCATATTATTAATCTGTAACATGACACCTAAGATCTCTGGCCCCTTATAACAAAGTATTCAGAAATTATCCCTGAACAACCTCCGAAACTTAGCACACACTTTTCTAATATTGGAAACATTCTGGAGAATACACACAACACTTGGTTTAAAGATGTTGCTCCATTGCTATTTGTGACACAACAACGTCGACGCACCACGGCCGAGCATTCATTACTTAACACAGCCTGGTCGTGCGGACAACTGTTGTTTCTGTCGTTAGTTCGAGCTGCGACCATAGTTACTGTGTTGACGTCGCTTATACGTCAGGAATAAAATCTAAGTTTTTTGGACGAACGGTGTACGATACCTACGAGGGGCATTCAACAAGTAATGAACACACATTTACCTGAGAGCAGATTGATTTTATTCAAAACTCCAATACACCATATTATTGCCAAATCTTTTGGCTACAAAACCATATTTTTCAAAATCTCTGTTCAATACCACTGCTTAATGCTACTTTAATGGGACGGCTTGTATACCCGCATAGTACCACTCTACTGGTCGACGTCGGAGCGAACATCTTGCTGCTTTCAACAACCTCCTTATCATCCACGTACTGCTTCCCGTGGAGTGCATCCTTCATTGGGTGAGACAGATGGAAATCGGCAGGTGCGACATCCAGGCTGTAGGGTGGATGAGGAAGAAAAGTCCAAAGAAGTTTTGTGAGCTCCTCTTAGGTGCGCAGACTTGTGTGAGGCTTTGCGTTCTCCTGGAGAAGGAGAAGTTCGTTTGCATTTTTGTGCTGACGAACACGGTGAAGTTGTTTCTTCAATTTCCTGATGGTAGCACGATACACTTCGGAGTTGACCGTTACATGTGAGGGAGGACATCAAACAGAATATCCCCTTCAGAGACACGATGTTCGGCAAAAGATTGTCACGATCAGTTGCGTACCGCACAAGAAATTCCACGCATCTAGTCCTTTGTTGCTCTTTATGGTCTTCTGTTAGGCGGCGAGGAATCCAGCGGGCACACACCTCTGAGTGTCGCAAATGGTGTAAGAGTGCGTCAGACGTTCAATTGAGGTGCGAAGTGGGTGTTTGTGATCCCTCGATTACCTCGAATGAGTGTGTCCGTAAGAGTCATCGCTGTGGCGGCCGGCCGCCATGCAGGAAATCGGACGGTTTGCGCGACCTTTTTGCGATGATACAGACGCCTCGTCGAACAGCTCACAGTGCTTTTGTACAGTGAAAGGCCCCTGTAGACATCCAGCAAGCGCCTATGTATATGTGCGATGCCAAAAGAAACTCAGTGACAGCTCTCTAAATGGTTCAAATGGCTCTGAGCACTATGGGATTTAACTGCTGAGGTCATCAGTCGCCTAGAACTTAGAATTAGTTAAACCTAACTAACCTAAGGACATCACACACATCCATGCCCGAGGCAGGATTCGAACCTGCGACCGTAGCAGTCGCGCGGTTCCGAACTGAAGCGCCTAGAACCGCAAGGCCACCGCGGCCGGCGACAGCTCTCTGCTTGGAACGCAACTCCGTTACAGCCGCCATTTTAAAGGCTACGTATAGCGCCGCCACCTATCGTAATTTCATGAAGCTATAGACGCTGAAGCAGAAGTATTCCACGGTGTCGCAAAACAAATTCCGCATTTTTTCTACCGAAACTGGCCGAGAAAAAAGGTGTTGCATTATTTATTGAATGCTCCTAGTACTCCCTCAATAGTGGGCTAACTGAGCAGCGAATGCGCGTGTTAAGAGTAAGCTCTCAGCGTGTGCGTGTCCTGTTTGATAGGTATCTGGCGGTCTCCACGGCGGCCGCAGCTCCGTTACGCGGGCGGCGGCTGTGACGGCGCGCTGCGCGCACTCACTTCCCGCTGCGTTCCGCAGGCCGAGCAGGCGAGCGGCCGCGCCCCCGCCGCAGGTGCGCGCCTACACGCCGCTCTGCTCGTAGCGGGCGCCACCCACGCGCTACGGTTCTGGCCCCCTGTTACACCCTGATCGTCGTAACTCGCGACTGTTCGTCCAGTGTTGTGGTGCTACAGACGATTACGGAACCGTCTATGAGATCCACAGCGCCGTAGACAAAGGTGCACGGGTTGGTGCCGTGCTCCTTGGTTTCAGGAAGGCATTTAATCAGTCCCGCATTACCGTTTAGTGAACTAAACACGACATTACATAGTATCGGACCAGATTTGTTACTGGATTCGAAACTTCCCTGCAGATAGGACTCAATTCGCTGCTCTTCACAGAATAAAATCGACAGATGTGAAAGTAATTTCAGACGTGCCCGCGCGGATGGCCGTGCGGTCTAACGCACGGCTTTTCGGGCGGGAAGGAGCGCCTGGTCCCCAGCACGAATCCGCCCTGCGGCTTTGTGTCGAGGTCCGGTGAACCGGTCAGTCTGTGGATCGTTTTTAGGCGGTTTTCCATCTGCCTCGGCGAATTCGGGCTCGTTCCCCTTATTCCGCCTCATCTACACTATGTCGGCGATTGCTGCGCAAACAAGTTCTCCACGTACGCGTACAGCACCATTACTCTTCCACGCAAACACAGGGGTTACACTGGTCTGGTGTGAGACGTTCCCTGGGGGGTCCACCGGGGGCCGAACCGCACATTAACCCTGGGTTCGTTGTGGTGCAGCGGAGGGGTGACGTGGACTGTGGTAGTCGTCGTGGGGTTGTGGACCAAGGCGGCTACGGCGGGGACGGAGCCTCTCCGTCGTTTCTAGGTCCCCAGTTAAAACACAAACACAAAAAATACAAATTTCAGAAGTACCACAATGATGTGTGATAGGACGTTTACGGTTTACGATTTATATTAGTAATTGAATGAAAAACGTCGGAAGCTCATGCAAGCTGGTCAGAAGGCCAGAAAGATCGATTGAAAAGCGTCGGCGACTAGCGCAGGGACCCGAACTTGACAGTGAAAACGAAAGGAACATGTTACGCATAAACAGGCGATTAATGTACTACTCTTCCATTACACCATTGGCGACAAATCGTTGCACACGGTAAATACCGTAAAATAACCAGCCGGAGAGACACCAGGCGGAACAACCACGTAACACAAGTAGTAGGGCAAGCAGCTACTTCACAGATTCATGTAGACAATTTTAAGTTATTGTAACTGATTCACAAAACAATAGGCTTGCGAAACACAGACCGACCGATTCTTGACCACTGATCGTCAGCCTGGGATCTTTACGAGACGGGATTAATATATGACAGACAAGATCCAACGAAGAGCGGCACGCTTAGTCACTGGATCATCTAGTCGGCGCTAGAGCGTTACGGAGATGTTCAACAAACTCTTCTAGATTCTGATGCTACAAGATATACGTTTCGCATCACGTAGAGGTTTTGCTGTTGATATTCCTAGTGAGTACATTTCGCGAAGGGCTGGGCAACGCACTGATTCCTCCCAAATACGTCTCGCGATATGATCGCAACGAGAAATTCCGAGGTACAGCAGTTTACCGACAATCTGTTCTCCCACGCGCCATATGTGGTGTAACAGTAAAGAAGGGAAAATATGATACGAAAGTACTCTCCGCCATACACCATAAAGTGGCTTGAGGAGTACAGAATGATGTGGATGAAACGAATGGAAAGCATAATGTCTGACGTTGACACACAGCTTAGTCCTCTAATTTCATAAAGGACCCCATAATCGCCTACAAAACTGTCTACCCTTTACGTATTCTGCACCTATACGTTGTACAACTTCAGCCGTAAGCCACTCCGAAAAACAATAATTGATGTTTCTTTTTTCTTATAAATGTGACATTAGTTCGTCAGATATTAATTGCAAATAGCTCTGAACAGATACAAATTACACTGTTTCTGTTGTGGTAAATGTCAAGATAGTTCTCCACACTGGTCTATCCTCTTCCCCACCTTCTTCGTCACTGCCTAGCTTCTGCTCACTGTAATCAAACCTGTGTGTCCATCTACAATTGCAAACCCCCACCCCCACCACTGTCGCCATTACCCTACCCTCTCTCATACCACAATGAGGTTTCTTTGAATGGCCTATCAACCGATCACTTATTTTACTTAAACTGAGCTAATAATCTTTTCTTCACAATTAGATTCAGTATCTCCTCATTTCTTACTTCATCCGCCCACATAATCTCCAATATTTTTCTGTAACACCGTGTTTCAAAAGTTTCTATTCTCATTTTGTCTGGATTGTTTATCGTTGAGATTTCACTTTCATAGAAGACTACAATTCAGATAAATACCTTCAGAAATACTTCCTAACAGTTAAATTAGTATGTTAAAAAATTTCTTTTTTTACGGAAATGCGTTTCTTGATTTTGCCAGTCCGCGTTTTATATGCGCTCTACAACGTCCGGGCTCACTTAGTTTCTTGCCCACAAAAAAGAAACAAAAAATTTAAATCTATTAAGTTACGGATACGGCGTCACCCTCGATGGGAAATATTAGTGAATGAAAATATGCTGAGTTCATGAGTTTCTTCACATTTTTAAATCAACTATAGCATCAACGTTGCGTAGTGCTCACGTATCTGAACAAATGCACTTCATTAATTCCAGGGTGGGGGATTTACAATCATGGCTGTCGTCTATCTGCAGTCCCCAGAACTTAACACTTGTTACTTCTTGGATTTCATATCAACCATAACCAATATCGTCGACTATCATCAGGGCGAGCTCAAATGCACGTTTCTACACAACTCCGCTGGCCACCGTACAGTGCCTGGTGTTTGTTACCATTATTGGCTACTTGCCTTTGCGCAGAAGAAAACATCGTGAGCGTGGAGAGCGAACTGTGTTTCACATGGTCCCTGTTTTCTTCAGTGTAACTTTTCTCGGAGAGAAGTTTCTTCTTCGCAAAATGCAATTACATTCGTATCTAGCATTTACTCCAAAGATCCTGCAACAGAAGGACGTTAAGGATATTGGTTTGTAGTTCTTCATGTCCTTTCTTTTGCTCTGCTTATCCATGGGAGTGACCTGCCCCTTTTCCAACGGTGGGAAAGTCATCGCTGCACGAAAGATTCTCAATAAACGTGAATGGGAGAGTTGAAGATGGCAGCTAATATCCAAAGTAACACCTCTGCGTAGCATGTAATCAACTCTACCAACTAAAACAAAATAAAGCATTAAAACAAGTATACAGAAATAATTAAAATAACAAAAGTAGCTACACGTGGGGGGCTGATCACTTTAGTACAAACGGATAAAACAGCCATCTTGTAGGCCATCAAAAACGCCAACCTCTTAGATTCGAGTTATTTCAGAACACAACATTTTCAAAAAAAATTTACCGCGTTCCTCACATTATTAGATGAGAGGGAATAAACGATGTTGTGATGAACGCCAGTGGACCATCGTACTGTGCAACCCACAAAAGGAGGGGGGAGGGGGGGGGGGGGAATATGGTAACAACGCCGGAAATTCATATTTCAGCATAAATGCAGGTGATAGCCAAGCCTGTAGGTTGCACTGTTGTATTTAATCCACGAAAACAGCATCTGTGTAATGTCCTCAATACGTTGCAAATGTCAGTCATGGTCTGTGTAGTTCTGAGTGCATAATGTAGCAGCTCGATGCATTGGAACGTGAGCAAATTGTTGGTGCTCGTATGGTGGATGCTCCCGCTACCAAGGTAGGCAAAATGTGTGGTGTATCAAGGAGCATCAATCCAAGATTTATACAGCGTAAGAGCAAAGCGGTAAAACATTATCCGTTAAGTCACAACGCGGGCGAAAGTGTGTGTTGGGTGATTCTGACGGACAGTCATTGAAGAGGATTCTGACGAAAATAAAGAGGACGACAACTGCAAAAGACACCACAGAACTGAATGTCGCACTCACGAACCCTGTCGGCAACAAAACATAAAGCGAGTTCCACAAGCAGGGAATTGAGGGGGCGAGCTGTAATTTCAAAGACAGCAACGTGACCCCACATGCAATGTAGTCCCGGTGCCATAAAACCTGTATTACGGAGCAATGAAAGAAAGTCATTTGGTCAATGAGTCTTGTTTCGCACGATTTCCAACTTTTGGCCGAGATTACATCGCAAGAGTAAAATATGGCATACAAGATCGCATTACTGCCAAGCATTTTGTGAGCATTTTGGTTGCTCAAGTCCATATCATGGTACAACTTTTGTTGCCCAATGGTGATTCTTTGTCCCAATACGATACTGTTAGCCTTTGTGGTCTATTTTGGGTTGGTTGGTTGATTTGAAGGAGGGGACCAAACAGTGCGGTCATCGGTCCCCTCGAGTTAGGGAAGGATGAGGAAGAAAGTCGGCCGAGCCCTTTCAAGGGAACCATTTGCCGGAAGCGATTTAGGGAAAACATGAAACACCTAAATCAGGATGGCCAGACGCGGGTTTGAACCGTCGTCCTGCCGAGTGCGAGTCCAGTGTGTTAACCACTGCGCCACCTCGCTCAGTGTCTATTTTGGAGAGAACTTCCGGAACTTCCCACTATTTTGTGAGAAGAATGGTATAATATTCTTCTGAAAATTATACAAGACCTGTACTTATCCTCTCCGAGATGACTGGAAGTATTAGGCATGGTAATGTGTTGTGTTTTTGGTGTTCCCATATTTTTGTCCACTTCCTATTTGTGTGAGTATGCTGCCATTGGCTATCTCGTCTGCTACAATCAACAACCACTGTCTGAGTGAAGTTGTGGCAGCACTTATCCTACATACGCCAGTGCACTCACTGTCATTATTCAATAAGACAACGCCATAATGTATGTAGCTCAAGTTATTCATGCAGTCCCCACGACACAACGGACAACGTAGTTTTCTTAGCCCTTTAAGAGACAATGGTAAATATATATATAGGGCTCCAATGGTCTCAAATAGGTTTATAGCTTTGTTTATTTCTACCAACATATTGTATTGATATTAATACATTCAGAATAGTTTCTCAGGGAAGTATGAATACCATTTTTACGTTTCTAAGTCGGCAGGCTTGAGACATCAGCGAACAAGTGAGTAATGGTATGAGTATTTACCAATGGCCTTTGAGGCACTCTTCTTCGGAGCTGGTTTTGCGTCCAGCCAGCATTTGTCACCCGCGGATTTACTGTTCTGATGTAAATGACGGTACGTTCAATTCATTATAACATTTCCTACACTGTAAAGTATAAAATTACTACGGAACCCGTTTCTAAGCATATTTACAGCCAGTTTTCTTTCGCGTCGCACATGTAAGCAAACAGATTGTAGCTAATTCATTTCCTATTTACATACAATTTTACTGATTATATACTGTGAAACGCTTCTTCTAATGAAGAATAACTTTGCAGGTAATATTGTTTCACAAATTATCTTGTAAATGTTAGTCACTGAGGTCAAATAAATTATTTCCGCTGACAGTGGTCCTATAGGATTATGGCTGTAAGTATGCAACAGTACTCACTTTTTTTTTTTTTTTCTCAAGGAGGTAGCATAGATTCACGGCATATGAAGTTCTGGCTGATCGTGTAATGAACTGCTGGGAAGAGTTCGCAAAAGAGCAAGCAGAAGAATCAGAATCCGGAAGAGACTGTTGTAGATGATTAGCTGCTATTTCTATATTCGAACACTATTACGGTAACTGACAGTAGTCTGGGTAACAGAGTGTCGATGGACTAGTGGGTGAAGCGTCTAGCACCGATGCAACAAGTCGGGTGGACTGTTGCCCTGAGCTTGAAGAAACATTTCATGAACGTCGTGCAACCGATTCTGATACTGACCAAGCTGTAAATATGAATTTATATGCATGGTCTAAAGTTGGTTGTGAACTACAGTCTTTTGGGAAACGTCTTCCTCCAGAGGACATATGTTTACTGACAGGTTGACATTAGCGCAACGCCGGTTAATATTGGCCGGCGGGAAGTAGGGACCACTTGGTGTTTTTCGGGTTTACTGCAAAACAGCGGACTCATACGGTATGTTGAACAAAGCGGGGTTCTCTCTACACATTTGCTAGAACCTAAGAAATGTAGATGTTGAGTTTGTGTCAGAAATAAATTTGATTTTGGGAGTCGAAGCTGCTGAACGATGTAATTTTCAGCTTCTATCTATATTTTTAAAGTTAAGGAGTAATATTATCATACATTAATATTTAAGTAGCCTAATGTATCATAATTAATGAATTCCCGCGCATTCAAGGCAGTTTCTGTTTCCGCTGTCGTTTAATGTAGAATGTCAGTCGGGTGGTATGGCCCATATAAACTTTTTTGCTTTTTTGTTTTTCTTTTTTGTTTTTAGGGCAAAGTGCCAAATATGAAGAAGAAGACTGACGATGAGGGTCAAGGGGAGTGATCCGAGACTGCAATGAAGCAAGCGGTTGAAGAGTTTTGGAAAACGAAATGAGCGAAAGGGCTGCTGCAAGTCGTTTCGATGTTCCTAGAACCACATTGCAAAGGAGATTATCAGTTGTGATAATCGGCAGCCATCTATGATACCTGGGTTTCTCAAACCAACATCTGAAGAAAATTACGAAGAAATGCTTGTACGATACATGGCAGATTTAGTTCTGGTTAATACCGCCACGTAAGATTGAGTTTCGAAAGTTGGCTACTGTTTTGGACGGTAAAGATTTCCACTCGTATGAAACCGTTTTGAATAAACACCTAGAATTCTTTCAGAAAATTTCAGTCAACAACTTTACTGCATTGTGTCCAGTTTAGTCGAGACCAAGTTCAATGGATTTCTTGACCAATTCTATATTATCTTGTATTTTCAATATAAAAACAGATTAATTTGTTTGTGAACAACAAGAACACCTTTCTCATTAAAAAAAACTACATATCGTTGTATAGCCCACATAAACCGACATCTTTCTTAACATTTCGAACCGTAAGTCTCAGAAAACTTTTTTTTGCAATGTGTCGTTTTGATTGGAATTTATTTTACCCTTGACGCCAAACCAAGTGTTCAAGTATAGTCTTTATGAAGTTATACTTTATTTTGAAATAACAACAAAAGTTTTATACTAAATTTGTCTTAAATGCCCCATACTAACCTCTGTTCTCCTAATAATTTTATGCACAGTTTTCAGACTTTTTCAGCATATATATTTTGTGCTCCTGATTCACGGGTATGGATATTTACCACCCCCATAACACATGGTATTGAGCACTGTCATTGGTTACTATTCCTAAAGAGTACAAACTGACATGTATTTCATTGTTATGCTGGATAAAACATTTTGTCACTTATAGGGTTAAGTCTCATCATTAATCAGGGACGCCATCGCTTGGACAGGAACAGGCGTCACAATTTGCCAACTATGTCCTGCACTGACAAATATTACAATCAATGGACTATAAACTTACTTAAAAGCACTCTAGCCGAAAAATATTACAAAAATTGGTATCGCTCATCTGAGATAACCATAAACACGATGTCTTGCTCTGTAAATTGTGTGGTATTTATAAAATACCTATTTTGTCTCATTAACGTGGATCTACCAATGAAGCTTTTCAGCTATAATTTTCATCAATAAATATCTTATGAGACACAAATTTCTTGCTTCACGAGTGACTACGACGCAGTAAAGTGACTTCGCTGTCCCGCAGTACCTACCACCGTAGCACAAATAGATGTAATGCAGCATATACCGAAAGCTTGTTCGCTAACGGCAGAAACATTGAGTATTGCGAATAAGTCTGCCAGTGACCAGTTCTTTTTGACTCTCCGAACAATGTACAACGGCAGCACGGACGTCGACCGTACGTAGATATAATCGCCGACTTCCTGGTGTCCTTGGCTGCTATGCGCCAGCCGGCCTAGCATAAACAAGGCGCGCTGCTAGGTCGCGCCCTGCACGACCGACTGCAATGCGTGCGTGTCGCCGTCCGTGGAAACTATTTCCGTGTTCGCAAATCGGCCGGCGATCCAACAATGAAGCATCAGTAGCGACGTACAGTTTCACACATTTAAAAGCCAAACACAGCTTCAAATAAAAAGCAACCTGATACGTCAGTATTTCAAAAAAGGAAAGAATAATTAAAACGAGCATATAGAGAGGGCTGGCGAGAAGGGAGGAGTGCAAAATGCGAGAGAAGAAATAATGCTTGTCTGTTTAATTTCTCGTCAACGACCAGATAATAAAGGACGAAACACAAGGTATGACTGAATAAGATGAAAAAGGAAATGGGCCGTGTCCTATCGAAGGGGCCAACTCGGCATTCGTCTTAATCTACGCCAGGGCGCCACAAAAAATCTAAACGTAAGTCAGAATGACAGGACGAGGACTTGGATCCCCCTTCTCCCGTATACGACCCAAGAGTCCTAAACCCTCCGTCATCTGTATCAATCAAGTGCGAGAGATATCACTCTACCACATTGTCATGGAGGAAACGTTCGCGCAGGTGGTCCTCGGTTGCTCTTTATGGTCTTCTGTTAGACGGCGGGGAATCTTCCGGATACACACATCCGTGAAACCCAACTGGTGGACGAGTATGTCAGCACTACAACAGACGTCCAGTTGTGCGGCAAGGTGTTTGGTTAAGATCCGAACACACTGAATGAGTGTGTCTGCACGTTCCAACATTGCAGGAATCACAGCTGTGTGCGGCCAGCCGGCACGCGGGAGATCGAAAACGCTTTGACGACCTTGTGATGATGACTGGCACCTCGACCAACGACTTACCGTGCTTTTGTTCACTGCCAGGTCTCCACAGTCATTCAAGTAAGCGCCTATGAATATCTGCGATGCTCTGGTTTTCCGCTCAATGCTTGGAACGCACCTTCATTACGTACGCCAGTTTGAAGGCTTGTGTAGCCACCTGCTGGAACTGAATGAAACTATAGGGGCTGAAGTGAGAATATTCTACGCCCCACAACAAATTCTGCACTTCTTCACAATATTGGCCGAGAAAAAATGTGTTGCCCTACTTATTGAACGCGCCTGTTAAAATACAGCAGAAATCTTAGAACTGAGATGACTAATCACAAACGTTCGTCAGACTTGATTCGACTAGGATATGTGGTAATTGCACTTAATTTTTTAATTCATAAAGGAAAATAGTAGTATGCTGCAGCCGGCCGCTGTGGCCGAGCAGTTCTAGGTGCTTCAGTCCGGAACCGCGCTGCTGCTACTGTCGCAGGTTCGAATCCTGCCTCGGGCATGGATGTGTGTGATGCCCTTAGATAAGTTAGATTTACGCAGTTATAAGTCTAGGGGAGTGATGACCTCAGATGTTAAGTCCCATAGTGCTTAGAGCTATTTGAGCCATTTGAGCCATTTAGTATACTGCACCTTTTCGGCGCTACTTTACCTGTAAGTACACACTATTCTTGCATTTTTAAATTTAATAGTGCTGTTTCTGAAAAAAAAAAATCAGTAAACGAATTAACACAACCACTTTTTCGCATAGCTTACTGGTGTGAAAAGCTGC
Source organism: Schistocerca americana (assembly GCF_021461395.2). Lineage (NCBI taxonomy): Eukaryota > Metazoa > Arthropoda > Insecta > Orthoptera > Acrididae > Schistocerca > Schistocerca americana. The sequence goes on along the minus strand of NC_060122.1, from coordinate 360,547,259 downwards.
CTGCGATCTGCAATAATACCAAGAACAAAGCTCTTTGGAGATGACGGTATGGATCATCGAAAGTCGTAGTGGTACAATAAAGAAAAGGCTGGCGAGCAAAATTGTTTTATTTATATTTGATTTTGCACCTACATTTCCGGAAGCCTGCGCGAGAACAGTAACTGAGGCGGAGCGTAACCATCAGTCACTCCCGCCCGCTACAACCGCCACATGCATTACTTATCATTCGTAAACAACTATTATTCCAAGATTCGAAGCCATAACTTATTAGACATTCAAGCAATTGAGCCTCTGCAACATTCAAGCAATTGAGCCTCTGCAACAAACGAAGCGCCGATTAAAATTAAAAAGTCGAATCGAATCCGGATCTAGATGGCGCGCAGGCGGCAGCTAAGCTTGAGAAACTGCGGGCAGCGAAGAGAAGAGGAAGGAGCAGGCAGTCGCTCCCAAATAGGGCAGCGCGAAGGCCGCGGTGTCTGGCGGAGAGGCCACGCCCGCGGCTGCGGCAGGGCCAACAACCTGCCCATATCGCCACGCGCTTTGTTCCACATACGCTGCGAACGCCGCTCGCGTTGCACTGGCTGACGAGCAACGCATCGCAAATATGACACTCCATTGCATATTCTTAAAAAACTGACAAAGACCGCCAATCTGTCGTGCCGTCATCCAACATGGGGGTTACAACATATTTTGCACCCTAACGTATCTAGAACAAACTGTCAACCTTCCCGCCAACCAGCATGCGTATAGAAAACATGCTTAGTTTCGTTCTATTATCTGTTATGGTCCTGTATTTTGCGGAAAGTCTGTGTACTTACCGAGAAGACTCTTAGTCCTGAAAGGGATAGGCAGAGTCGTCGGCGGTGTCTGTTCGCGAAATTCGCTTAAGCCCTTGTTCAGCTCTTTCGAAATTCTAGCTCTCCCACCCCTATACATACATTCCATCAAGGGACTTTTTGTTGACAATACTGAGTTATTCAATACAAATCATAACATTCATTCAGCGAACACTAGACAAAAGCCGATATGCACTTTGACAATAATTCCTTAGCTTTGCACAGAAAGAATTGACAGGTTTCATTTTCAACATGCTTCCACCAGAAATAAAATAAATAAATAAGTCTTCAAATCTACGCCCATAGGTTTCCATGTGGCATACCGTTTCTCTGCTATACAGGAGTTCCTCGTAGTATTCCAGAATCTTTTGTCTGTAACATATTATTTATTTGAACAATCTCTCTCAATTTTTTGTTCGTGTCATAAATTCTTTAATTCTTTTGTTTCTAATTTTTCTAATTAGCGTTCTGTACACTATGTACTGACTCGTTCCACGACCTAGTAGTTTTGCCTCACACGGTCCCGCGGAATCAAATAAATAAATACGTAAAGAAATAAATGCAAAACCCAAACCACGCTTTTCTCACAAGATGTCTTGAAAGTCAGGGATGAAGGCAAACGCTGTAGTTTTAATTTGCGAAAGATTTCTGGTTCGTTACCACAACAAAGCACATCAACGAAAATACAATCATATGGAGCGTCAAATGAATTTTGTGACTGGATTAAGGATTTCTTGATATGGAGAATGCATTACATCGTCATGTATGGTGAATCATTGACAGATGTAGAAATAACTTCAAGGTGTGCTTCAGGGAAGTCAGTCTGGGCCTTTGTTGTTCATGTTGTGTACTGAAGATCTGTCAAACAGTAGTAATATTAACCTCAGAATATTTGCAGATGATGCAGGTACTTCCACCAAACACCATCTGTAGAAAATTGCAGAAATATCTAGTCAAATCCTGTTAAAATTTTAATATGGTCCAATCATTGGCAACTGTTTTCAAAAGTTCAGAAATGTAAAATAATGAACTTCAAAAAACACCAAAACGTACTATCCTGTGAATGTAATATCAAAGATTCATAAATCATTCAACTCTCGCGAATACCACGGCGTAACAATCAGTAGTGTTATGGAACAGAATGATCACGCGCACGGCATAAATAAATTTTGCAGCAGAGATTTCAGGTCACTGGTAGGACACTGGAAAAATATAGTCAGTCTACAAAGGAGACTGCTTACAACACATTCAGGGGACCCATTCTATAATGTTGCTCGAGTGTGTGGGACCCGCGGGACTAAAAGGGGATACCGACGTAAACAAAGAAGAGCAGCACGTGTAGCGACAAGTTTGTCTGACCCTGGGCGTAGCGTCACGACAAAGCTGAACTTACAGAATCTTTAAGTTGGACACTATTCCGCGAAAGCCAACTTACAAAGTATTCAGCGAGGAATCTCTAAGTATACTACAAACCCCCACACGTTTAGCTTCCGTAGGGACAGCCAAATCACTATTAGAATGATTACGTCACGCACACAGACATTTAAGGCGTCATTCTTTCCGCGTTCCTCCACGAATGTAACGAGGAGAAACCATAATACGTGGTGCAATGGTACGTGCCCACTGTTTTCAACGGGCTTCAGCGTTCTGTTGTTTTTGTTCTGATGATGATGATGATGATGACGACGACGACGACGACGACGACGACAAGTCTATTAGGGCGCTCTGAACCTTGGTAATATGTGCCCCTTCCTGAGTACAACACGGGCATTTAGTGAACTGAAGAACGATACAATTCCTCACCAGCTATATTTCCGTGAATCTTTCCCACGGACACACATCAAAGCAAAGTCAACTTTTACGAGTACCAGGATGTCCACTCCTCAGTTTCAGAGTTGCAGGGGGAGACCACACGACCCCGCCTCACATTGTCTATTACGAAACTGTCTATGGTTGACATCGTCCTGACCCTCCACGCTCTTCGTGCAGGAAAATCTACTCTTTCATCCTCCGTGTACGCCAGTAGTGCCTGTGCAAATGCTGTCAAAGCTTGGGATCCTTTCACACTGCCCGCTTTCATCGTGCAACAGCTAACACTAAGAGTAATTTATTATGAGAAGGAAAAATAACAAGAACAGCGTGAGTTGGATAGGGTCACACAGATAAATCCCCACATTTCAAAAATATAAGAAACGAAAAACCATGAAAAATCATAAAATTATAACGTGGACGTATTTGACGGACCGCTGACGCTTTAGTGTACTAGTCGAAGGAATTCTCAAAAATTACTAGTTTAGCTCAATATTATCCTATTCCCTATAAAAGCTAAGACACAACTCGTGACCTGTGCTCTATTTACGATCAGGTGGAGGCGATAGGCACGAAAATATGAAACTTACTTTGTGTGTAAGATCCATAACCTAAGAGCATCCAGGGGTTAAGAACTGACATTTACTATCTGTTGCCACAAGTAATGCCTACACTTGGCAAGTTACGCCGGCGTTTAACTAGGACCGTGGCTGTGCGGTCAGCCTACAACATGGACTCTGTCATCGTTACCGACTAGTTTTTTTTGTGTCTTATTTGCGTGTATGTTACAAGTGATTGTAAAACAACAATTCTGTTGGCACACTCAAGTGCAGGTGCCGACCAACCGCTTCATACGTCTAAACGCCAAATACTAATTTAATTCAGTCACGAACACCGTACAGGATAGTTGTGCAAGTGACGAGATTTTTTACAGTCCAATGGCTCAATAGCTCTTCGCGTTCTTCTAGCCACAATGCCACACGAATATTTTTCATGCTACAAGAATTTGGAGATTGTATCCGCTGTTTAAAGATTGATGAAAGTCTGCCTAACAAAGACTAGAACGTGATCTATTACATAGAGCGGAAAGCAGACGTAATATTAACCCTCTCCTTAAGAAGTCTTAGGTTCCCAGTATTTACCTCAGCGATATAGCTAGTTGGAATTGAGGTAATTTAATATGTATCGTATTTCCTAATCACACGTTCCAGGTGCATACTGCATTAAATGTGTTCACTGATGAGCTAAAACATTATGACCACTGCCCGTCGCGAAGTTGAATGCCTCCTGGTGGTGTTGCGTGCACATGAAGCAGTAAGGAAATTATACAAACGGAAGAGAGACGAATGGGAAGTTACTGTAGCAAAGATATGGACCGCAAATGCGGAAATCCATTGATGTAAGCGATTTTGACAAAGGGTACACTGTTGTGGCGCTGCGGCTGAAAACGTGAGTCTCCGAAGCGGAGAAGCTGGTCGCCTTTGGCGAACTACTGTCGTCAGCTCCTATGGAAAGTGATTGAAGGATAGTGAAATAACGAGTAGGCCTTACGGTATTGGACGACCACGTCTCCTCACAAAACGTAGAAGTCGGACGATCCCTAACTGAATAATCCAGAACAGGCAGCGATTTGTAGCAGATCTGACGGACAAAGTGCAATGCCGGTGCAGACTAGTGTTTTGGAGCACGTCTTTCAGAGGCCATTGATGAACATGGAACTCCATCGTCAGTTATGACTGCAGTGGGCACAGCATTACTAAGTTTTCACCGTGGATCAACAGAAAAGTGTCGCCTGTCGAATGATCGCATTTTTTGTTATATCTGGTCAATGCTTGGGGTCCCGACACGCCGTCATCCAAACGAATGGCTGCACGAAACATGCACCGCGACACATTGCGCTACGCTTCCGTGGGATCTGTGGTGGTAATCGGAGGTATCACGACAGCAGGGAACTACGTGGACATTATTGCGGACCATCTGCATCGCTTCATGCGTGAAGTCTCCCCCTATGGCGATGATATCTTCCAGTAGGATAATTGTCCGTGTTGCAGTGGTTTGAGGGGCGTTACAGTGAACTCACAGTGATGTGTCGGTCAGCAAGTATTCCTGGTCGATAGCCACTGGAACACACATCAGGATCCAGCTGCGTGCCCGTAAACCACTATCCCATAATTTGCTGGAATTGCTTGACCAGTCCGTAGACACCTGGTGCCTCATACTCCTAGAATCCTGTCAAGGACTTGTAGAATCCATGCCAAGCAGAATATCTCTTGTACTGTGTTTGAAAAGTGGAACAGCACGCTATTAAATAGTTGGTCATAATGTTTTGACTCATCGGTGTATATCATCTTTACAAGGTATGTATATATTTAACTTAGCTTTTTGTGTATTTTATGTAATCAGAAAAATGCGGGAGATTAAGTGAATGGATCGGATAACTAATGAAGAAGTACTGAACCGAATTGGGGAGAAAATAAATTTGTAGCATAACTTCACTATAAGAAGGGATCTGATGATACGGGACAGCCCGAGACATCAAGGAGCCGTCAGTTTGGTAATGGAGGGAACTGAGGAAGTGCGGAAGGGGGGGAGGAAACTATAGAGGGAGACTAGGTTATGGTAATAATGCAGAGATGAAGTGGCTTGCACTGGACAGACTTGGGTGGAGAGCTGACGACCTCGACCACTTCTACACGTATTCCATTTATTTTATCGAACTTCTTGTAATCACCCCCAGCACGTTTCCACGAAAACATAACAAATTCCCATATGTGTCAGTTGCCTTAAAAGCAGTATCACTAAGTTATCGTTTTCGTACATTAGTTGACAGTATATAACATGTTACAGTAATTTCTAGCTTAGTGAAATATCCAATACAGTTGTGAGATCTACAAAAGCATGGATCGCAGTATCAAAAATTGACCCACAAATCGGTTTTTGCTTGTGTCCGACTAACTACACGACACCTCTAACAATCTTGATATTTGCATCAATGATGTATCTTACAAATATCGCCGTTTCTTTCTCTAGCAACCAAAAACACCACTTCACAAACAAGTGGTCTGCGGTCACAGTTACAATAATTCAGATGGAACGCATCACTATTTACAATAAGCAAATAAGCAGCTTACCGTCTATTATGAGCACATACTGCCGAGTGCGAAGAGCCATAATCTATGTATAATAAATTTCAGTGTCCTTTACTGACACTGGCAAATATACACAGCTGGATTCTGGTTATTGTTTTTCATTGTAAAAAAATTTGGTATTCTGTTTCCGTGTATTTTGTTACGAACAGGAACGTATCTACAACAAAATTCTCTGTTTCTGAAGATTACTTTAAGCTTCTTTCCAGATGTTCGCTTCACTTGCAAGTAAGAGAACAACTAGGACTGATGGATTGGAATGAGCCGAGACGGCCATGAATTTGACGACGGCGAGTAAGCGGTCTCGGAGATTGCACAAAAAAAGACTCTGGGCGAAGATTGCAACAGATAGCCACCGCCAGAGCCTCGATGGGTGGTCCACGAAGTCAGTTAAGTTCATACAGCTCGAACGGCCTGCTGGGTTTAAATGACTAATCTACTTCAAAGAACCCGACTGCTAGGTCAGCAAGCGGCGCTTTAGAAACCTGCTTTCAAGTGAGAGGAATTGTACTGAATGATGATGCTGTTTGAAAATCGTGTTTATAGCTTCAAAGCATCCTTCTTGTATAAATGAGAAGAGTAGTGGGCTTCTTAAATTTTGTTGTGCAGTGTATGTACCAGACCTGGAAAATAATAAGTGATCATCTTGTAAGGATAGTGTTTGAAGATTTTAGAGCACGAGGGCGGACCTTCGTCCTTCCAACATCATGCTATTTCTGCTTGAATTTGTTAAGGCTAGTTTACAGTATCAGCGACTTAACAGGAACTGCTGTATTAATTGGAGAAATGTATTACCGCTGTTTTGCGACTGTTGATCTAAACATGGCATAACGCTGCTTGAATGCCCACCTAAATTGCGACATATACTCTGTGACGAACGGAAAACACAGTGAATATTAAGAATATTCCTGCTAAAAACCGCACAGGTTTTATTTCATTTCATGTATCACTAATTCTATGTGAATAAAATCTGACGAAACATTCGTAATGATGCTGTACTGAACAAAAAATTCGAGTCGCTCTCGTAACATACAAAATCACTAAAAAGGCACAGCAGATCTGCTTGTGGCGTAAAATTTCAAATATCTGTCGAATTGCAGTAAACTACGTAAAGCAAAGTAGTTCTCGCAACAGTCGTCGGAATTTAGGATTACTGTTTTTACCAATAAAATAAACGGGGTATTATTTTATCGACTATAGGCTGATTTTTGAGGAATGTAACTCACGGCCATGCCATCATAATCACGGGGTAGATTACTTTGTTTTACACTTGGAACTGCATTGGCGGGATGCATACAGGACGTGTATTTAGCATCCACCGGTTCGTCCAGAAGGTTAGGTGTCGTTTTGCACAAGTGATGCAATACTAACGTTAGATGCAGCATCGAGTTGTTATATACATTTCATACATAAATTTAGAGCCTATGTACACTGGCATTTTGAGTCGTGCGAAGAGGCATGCTGGAAAGTCTGTTGATATGACTAGTACTCGCATTAAGCACGAAATTCAAGTTCCGAATCCAGGTACAGGTACTTCGGCGCAGATGAACAAAACAAAATGCAGAATGGGTGCAACTGAAACACACAAACTAGATGTAAATGTGTGTAACTGTTGCAATACACGGTATTTACGTGAAATAAATGCCGTAAATGTAGGTGTTGAAGGAAGTCATAGCCTTGGATTCATAGGAAAAGTGACATTGTCACTGACAAACTAAGCGATGTGTTTGCAAATCCTTACGTTTCCAACCATTATAACACACAACAGTGGTCGATGGTGTGCCCCTCTAACACCTTCACTCCACAAGAGGAACTGAAAGTGATACCGAATACATATAGAGAAAGGGCTCTAAGACGATAACACGTTTCGGCAGTTCGAGGGATGGGTTTAAACACACAAAATTTGAACTAGCGAACACTTACTGAAAGGCTATTACAGAAAATTTTTTAGTCGTCCTTCACTGAGAACTAAAGTAAAGCTCTACAGTTCCTAACACAGGCATCCTAAACGCAAGACAATTATACTACATGATATGTAAAACAATATAAATCATCACTGTCAAACCTCCACTCTTAAGTGGAATGATACTGCTCGGACAATAACTCTCGATAATAGCGTAAACTAATACAATGAATGCGAATCAGCCTTTATAAGTAAAGTAGCTCCCTTCCTTGGTTTTCCGTAGCGCATCGCGCCGACGTTGCGTCAGAAGTTTGCAATCTAAATAACTACTGGCTTACATACGTAACAGTCTGACGCACAGCCTATTTTGCTGGACACAGTCATCCCAATGTGAACACAAGGAATCCAACCAGGGCGCTCACACAACAGTCGGCGACATTACTCATTCCGCGTATCTGCTCCCAGGTCTCGCTTGAGTCGAAGCAATTAGACGCGGGAAAGCACGTTGTGAATATGGTCGATTACGTGATGCGCAAGAGACTGCGAGTAAAAGAGAACCTGGGAGACATTGCACGAACATGTATACCACACATCACACTCGTCTACAAAGCTGCAAGTGGCACTGGGCGGATTTACCTGAGAATATCAATGAGGAATAAACTTTAATTCTACGAATATGTACTTTCCCCCGACGTATACAGCTGATGAAATGCTCTAGGGTGTCGAGACATTTGGCCACACAGTTACGAGCATGACATTCGTCGAAACATTGTATTTCGCTTGCAGAGACGTTTCAGGTAACGTCCATCCCGAAAGAAAAACGGTGGTACAACGATGAGGTTATATCATTGCCCGCATGTTCATTTTTCTCCCCTAAGCCCAGTTAAGTAATAAAGTACTTTTTGAGCTGACATTGTAACATCTGAAGATCCGACAACAGAGTCCTCTTACACATAAGCGCAAGTAAATTTACTTTCCGTCTCTAAAAATTATATATTAAAATAAAAATACAGTTTTGAAATTAGTCAGGACCACATTTTTATATTTAGATTCAGTGACGATATGGGCATATACTTTCCTTAGTAGTGGGAGTAAATGATGTAACGTAAAGACCGATAAAAGAAGGTACAAGATAAGGAAACGATAGGAAAGATGTTACGTCCTATTAGCAAACATGGAGAATCGTCTCGGATAAGGAAAGCAACCGACCACGTTCTTTTCAAACGAACTATCCAGGCATTCGTCCTAAGCTGCTACTAGAACCATTGAAGATCTACGCTAGAAGCGCGCATGGGGACTTGGCCGCGGCACCTCCTCAATGTGAATCCTATGACTAACCCACTTTATCATCGCATTGGTTAAGAAAGAAACCATAGGTACTTCGGCATAGGTCAACAAAGTAGTTCGACAGAGGCATGACATTCTGTTACTTGAAAACAGTAGGCACCGTTGTACATGAGTTGACAGCTTCGGCAGAAAATTACTCTTCACCAAGGCTGCGTTCACACTGCCGGCCGGGCCGGGCTGACGCGTACTGGCTCGGCTCGTGCCTAGCCAGCTTAGGCCGACGTGTAGTGCATTCACATTGCGCGCCGAGCCGAGCCGGGACGGCGAAATGGGGGAAAATCCACTTCTCCGATTTTCATGTTTTAAAAATTCTTAGCGGTATATAAGACTTCGCCACATCGTTTTATGAACTTATTTTTTCCTTAAAAGCGTTACTTACGTCGTGAAAAAAGAAAAAGTCTACTTTTCGTTTCGCGTGATTCCTTAGTTTCGTAACGCTTCCCAACCGATTATGAAGAAAGTATGCGGCTAAAGAATCTGATTTTTGTACACGTGGTAGTGCAACATCTTAGCTTCGTATTGAATCATTTATCTTTCCATATTTCTTAACAGTCATTGTGAAATGATGCTATTTGTCAACGTTGTGCACTTGATTTACAAATCTTGTAGTGAAAAAGTTATGTAGCGGGTAGCTTACTGTTAGATCCGTTTTAGACCATACATTGTTGGGAATGAAATGTAGCTAAAAGTACCAAAAAGTTTTTGAAATGGTAATGATACTGATATCTGTCTCTGGTCACAAGTAATGCGAGCTACTCAGTGGCGTCAGTGCCGCGTCCGCAAGCCACGGAGTTCGCGCGGTTACAGCTTGGTTTAGTGTAGTCATATAATGCAGGACAGAAAAAAACTAATTACTAGTGATCAGCGCAGACCTAGTGTCGATCCCTCGTATTATTTTAATGGTCTCATTGTCTAGATAAATCCAAATGTATAAGAATTTTTCCCTCGGCTACTGGACAATCATCTGCTATGCTTTTATAATTGGCCACAAGTTGCGTCACAAAGACAAACGATTATTTGTCATCAACATCCTACATTTAGTATGACGTACATTTCGTATTTCGAGCTAAAAGATAACTTAAGCGCAATTCTGTAGTCTCGTTGCCTACTTTGACAGAAAAAATTATGGAGAGTTAATGAAACTACTGTAGATCGGCACAGATGTGCGTCTCATTGTTCTTCATTGTTTTTTTTTTCTTCCTTGGCGGGCTGCGCTGCACTGTCAAGGTAATCCCCACTCTTTGGCTAAATGGCTGGCCGGAAGCAAAATAAATAAATTTAAAAAGATCCCCACCCTTCGACAGCTGACAAGCAAGCCAGTAGAAAACGCAGCTGCAGTCAACAGTTGCTCGCCTTTAGCTAGTCTGTGCTTTCGTGTAGAACAATGTCTTCACTCTTTTATTGGTATTGTTTTGACTCTGCAGTAACTCGTCGAGTTTTGAAGTACAGAAGAACTAGGAGGTTATGGATTCATCCCATAAATAGCGACAGACATTTAGGAGAGTTTTTTTCTTTATATGAAGAACTTAAAAACTATCCTGAAAAATTTTATTCAGATTACAGAATGAATCATAATACATTTCAGTATGTGCTGCAGAACATTCAAGACAAAATTTCTAAACAGAACACAAATTTTCGCAGAAGTATAACAGCAGAAGAAAAATTGTGTATAACGGTAAGGTAAGATTCGTTAGTACACACTTTTTGGTTTGCAGTAGAACTTTGTACAGCATTCACTACCTCCAATTAATTGAAGTCATGCTTTTGTATTTTAAATTTCACAGACGCTTACCTCTGAGGGGAAGAGAGTTTATGGGACTCCTGACAATCATTAGGAAGTAATTAGCTTCGTCATTTAGGGTAATGTCTTGCTGTGCCTTCAACGAAGAATCGCAGAAATACTCCTTCAGAATTTTCCAACTTTTTTCTTCTTGGCAGTGGTGATGGTCCATCATGTGGAGCCACTGATGACCTCACAGAATTCTTTTCATTACCTTGTAAGATAGACAGATTGATAGGCGAAGAGTTTTGAGATAATGCTCTTTGACTCAGTGGTTCTATTTCCACTGATAAGGAACTGCCACAGCATGACTTTACAATGCATTATCATCTGGTAGGGACACATTTCCGTCCCTCAGTGACACTCATATCTGTCTCCGTTTACAAGTAAATGCGAACTATTCAGTGGCAGCAATGCCGCGATCGCTGGCAAGCTATTGTTGTAAATGCATGTAAATACGGTAGATTAAATAAATGAAATAAAAGTAATTTCGCATGTATCATTATAATAAACGTAATTTTTCCTCACTGATTGTGAAATGTGAGGTAACATCTTAAAATAAAAGATGTGTGCAGTCACACATGTGATGAAAGCAGAAGGCAGACGTGTGATGCGTGTACTGCAGAAGCTGTAGTGCTGCTCCACAGGCTCGCGCCTGCGGTGGGCTCGCGCCGGCAATATTAAACACTCGGGATGTCGCCGGCTCGGCTCCGGGAGGCTCACGCCGTGTCGGCGCGGCCCGGCCGCCAGTGTGAACACCGCAATTCAAAACCATGTGTTTTATATCAAAGCGGGCGGCGGCCCGGCCAGGCTCGGCTCGGCCCGGCCGGCAGTGTGAACGCAGCCTTAATGTTGCGTAAGTTTAGCAAATTATGTAAGTGAACGCGACAATTATTTGCTACTCCAAGAAAACAGTATCACTACCTGTGAAACCTGGGAACGGCTGCTAACTCGTGGTGATAAAATTGTTCTCGGTAGATAACACAGTTTCGCAGTTGCAAATCAACTGCTCCGCCGTGGAAGGTATGCAACCTGTACTATAGCTTCACACTGATAACAGAAACCTGCAGCCCAGCCGTCTGTCTTCTGGGAAGCAATCGGTCGTATTTTTTCTCCGGAGCTGAGGAAATAAATTGTCTCATTTATTTTTGAGTGCTTTAGATATAGATTTTGCTCAATAAAATTTCTCCAGAGACAGTGTTTTTGGAATCTTTTAGTATGTACAACCATAAAGATAGTTTATCATTTCCATTTGCCTTTCTATCACTCCATTAATATATCACAATTTCTCTTACAGACGTCGGACGTAGACAACTTTGCACTTCAGTGGTCTGTAGGTTAGATACAAATTTCTCTAGTACCTTGCAGTTAAAAAGAAAGAAACGCGGCGCTTAAACCGGCCTTATTCCGTCCATGGTCGACTGTTTTTCTTTTAAACTAAGGCTTTTTAGCATGCAAGACAGAACATGGGATTTACCAACGTCATTCACATATTTGTTATTAAAATCCACCACGCCTTTTGAAGATATGTGCTCTTCTCTCCAGGGAAAAGGCAGAAAGACTAGAGTTTAAAGCCCGTCGACAACGAGGTCATTAGGGACGGATCAGCAGCTCAGATTCGGAAAGCAGAAGCAAGGAAATCGGATAGGTCCGTTTTCAATGAATCATCCTGGCATATACCTTAAGCAATTCAGGGAAATCATGGAAAACTTTTAGACTGCTTATGATCGCCACTACTACAGCATGTAACTTTTGTATCTACGTGAATCACGATGTCCCAAAATATCTGATGATGACAATGTCCGAAACGCGTAATACTGGAACAATAAAATCAGATTGCATCCAGTCAATGACTTTTTCCTCAGCGACCTATTCAGCATTTTGCAGCCAGTTTCAGATGTTCCCATAATATGCTACGACTGTATGTTTATTTACGGAATCAGAGGTTCCCAAAGGGTGATACACCAGGAAATATAAGGTGGTATGCGTACAAGTAAACAAAACACGTACTGGTACAAGTAAAATTATTCTCTTAGGTTACGTTATTCTTCAAGTAAAACGATAATGAGAAAACTGTCTGCTAAAACAGCAACTTTATAATGTTAAAAAAATGGATTTACCGCTGAACATTTGTTTCGGACTGTACGCAGGGCAAAGGAAGGTCGGATTGTACCGTCCCCCTCCCTTCATTAGTCAGCGCTGGCTTGACCGGGAATGGTTGACCTTGTTTTGACGTTGGCGATAACTTAACAGGGTTGCATATTCTTAGAGAAGAATATGCAACTTTCAGGTTCACAGTCTGATTAAGCTATGTTATAAATATTATATTGACCTCGTGACAGTATAGTTTGAGCAAGATGTGGAATTACAATCCTCCTCTTTCTTCTACTTCTACTACTACTATTACACGTACAATAACATCTATGATTACCCTGCAATTAACAATTACATGCCTGGCAGAGATTTCATCGAACACTTTCAAGATATTTCTCGACCGTTCCCTCTCGAACAGCGTGCTGAAAAACGAATATTTAAATCTTTGTGCAAACTTTGATTTCGCTCATTTTATTACAGTAATTATTGCTCCGTATGTAGTTGAGCACCAAAAAAATATGTACGCATTCACAGGAGAAAGTTAATGATTCAAATTTCGTAAAAAGATCCTATTGTAGCGAAAAACGCCTTTGTTGTAATGATTGCCACCCCAACTCGCGTATCATATCCCTGACACACTCTCCCCTATTTCGGGATAATGCAAACGACCTGCCCTTCTTTGAACTTTTTCGATCTGATACAGAGCCCCCACCGCACAGCAATATTGCATCAGAGGACGACCATGTGTAGTGTAGGTAATCTCTTCAGTAGACGTGTTCTGCCAATAAATCAGAGTCTTTGGTTAGCTTCCACCATAACATTATATCTATGTGATCGTTCCTGGTTTAGTTACTAGTAACTGTAATCCTTAAGTATTTAATTATTATATTCACAGCTTTTAGATTTGTGTGATTTATAGTGTACCCGAAATATAGCGGATTCCTTTCAGTATTCATGTGACTTCATTGTTTTATGGTTGCAAAAAACATCCAGACCAACCGCAGGAAACAGAGAAAGCGGTCAAAATGGTGTAGACAGTGGCTGCTAAAGCGAAAGCAGTTTTCTCACGTAAATTTACTGCGAGAGTTGCAGGGCGAACCTAACGACTGGCGAAATTATTTGCGGATGGATGTCGAAACTTATAATTATCTCTTAAAGCTTGTAACCCCTCATATTATGAGAAAAAATACTTGTATAGAGAATGGCAATTTCTCCTCACGAACGGCTGGCGGTAACATTATGATTCCTAGCAACAAGAAGGAGCTACAAGGATTTGGAACTTTCAACTGCAATATCGAAACAAGAGTTGAGTGAAATAATACCCGCAATTTTTCAATTAGAGCATTGTATGCTGCTGTCTTTTTGTCTCTGTCACTATATTCTTTACTTTAATCTTCCACAAACATGGGTGGTTTCTATATATTTCAATGAATTCACTTACAAACTCTCGAGAACACTGACAAGTATTAGCCATTTTAATGCCCTGTGCGCACAAATACAAACACTAGACTGACCAAACAGCTGTTTCGCGCCACATTTGCGGCGATCTCCTGTCCACATGCTCCAACTTATCTGCGCAGATGTGGTTTGAACCCCGAGGTTTCGCTCAAACCTTCAACTCCAACTTCCAGGTTTGCACACACCTCAGGTTGGTGCAAATCTTCTGTCCACACGCAACTATCTGTCTGCGCAGATCTGATGGGCACAGACATTTGCGCAGACAGATCGTTGCGTGTGGACGGGCCTTTAGTGGCTTGGTGCTGGAGATCATCATTTCAATTTTTTACAAATTCGCAGCGCAACCAAAATCGTATTTGTATCAGCATAAAGTGAGGCAGTTGCAGAAATTCCTCAATCTAAGCTTTCAGCAAGTGTTAAAAATCTATTTTCCTTCTACTGGCTTTCTGGCTGGGCAGCAAAGTGATGCTATGAGTTGAATCAGGCGCCTTTTCTGGTTGCGTGTCAGTAGACTGCGGGGCTTGTAAACGTCGATAGAGACGGTGGAAAAACACCAAACACAGCGATATGACAGTGGTGAATATCCTTTATAAAATTCTTTTATAGCAACGCAGAAGCAGGGGAGTAGTTGCTTCTGTTCAATCGCCCTTAAAAATTTCGGTGAGATGACGTATCGTGTACAGTGAGATAATTTTTTAACTGTTCATTTAAAGCAATGCAAGTCCATTCAACGCTGAGGTGCGATTCCCTAAACTCTTACGCCCAAATCGAAAACGTGATAAAGGGATCCCAGCGAACTACTTTGAGATAGTGATTTCTTACCGTATCTCATCCATCTGAAGAGGATTATGATTGGCACAAAGGACAGCTGCAAGAACAATCTTTCATCAGAACCCTGACCGCTGCCCGATGAATCTACAAACACCAATTTCCACAAAACAGACATCTACCGACTTAAAAGAAATTTCTCGACGCCGATGGGTACCTGGGTGACAATGCATCTGAAATAAACAAAAGGTTATTACAGGGCGAACTATGCTCACATCAGAACTACAGAAGATTATCTTAGATCATCAATAACAAGCACCGTCATACTGTTTGGCTGTGCGCGTGTGAAAGCATGGTACGTAGTGTACACTACGGACAGCTGAGGAAGATAAACCTGTGTTTCTATTTGTTATTCCATGTCGTCCCTAACTCCTCGTCGCATTTCGTTTGAACTCTCATTTCGAAAACATAATTTGGGTGCATGCATAACCTATTTCGTTTTGCCTAAAAGGCTGAAGGGCACACGGCAGCCTATATTTTTTGCGACGTTAATGTCTACTTTTCATTATGTCTACGAACTGCACTCAGGGATAAATGAAGTTTGGCAAATTTTACTAGACAAATGGTATATTCCTCTTGCTTAACGCTACTGCATGTTAGACGGACTATGTAAAATAACGTAATACATTTGTTGTAACGTCAGTTACATTTATTCAATTAATAATACAATGTAAAGAACATTCGTTTTATTTCTGAGTTATATGAAGCAGAATTTTGTCCAGATTGGAGTATAAACGCAGCTGCCTAGACGCAACTGAACTCCGTCCAGCTCTGACGTCACTCGCTGGCAAGAAGTACAGCGAAATACATTCCGCTTGCCGTTATAAATCGTGCAGCCGTCAGACAGTGTAATACACCGAAGACAGAATACACTGTATAGGAATAGACTAAATTTTGTATAACTTAAATGCCTCAAAATTGTACCAAAGGGACCACATTCCATCCAAGGAAGAAATTTAAAAACATTACATGGCGTAACTGTGTGTCACTAAGGCAATACGGCTAGGCTGTGCAAACGTGAACGAATTTATGTCACATATCGATGTAAGTCTTGAAAGTATTTTGTTCCGTCGTTGCAACTATAAAAATGGGCGATTTTTTTTTCACTAGATGCGTTTCGCTTTACTGAGGAAAAGCATCATCAGTGGTCTGTAATTATGTTATTTACATTTCGATTTGATTTTAGATCGAAAAACAGTTCGTTAAGAATTAGTTGATTTGTACTTACAGTGATTTTCGGTTGATTTCTCGCTTACAACGGGAAATGCCGTACAACTTAATCTTAACGAACTGTTTTTTCGATCTAAAAGTATATCGAAATGTAAATAATTTAACTACCGACACTGCCAAGCGACCACAGGTTAAGAACTAAGCCTATTTACTTCGCCAACAACACAGGACAACGCACCACAACTTCAAAACTATGACAAGTTGTATATTGTGTAGCAGAATAGCTACCAAAATAAATTGACAATAACATCATGTAAGTTAAAAATAAAAATTGAACCCACTGGCGATAGCGCAAAAGTGCTGAAACATGTGTGGGTGGAAAAAAAATGTGTCTTGCAAACGGCCGAACTTCTCATCCCACTTTCGTAGCAAGCACGAACACAACAAGAAGAACTGCACCGCAAGATGATTACTTTTTAGAATCAAATTTACGTCAAGGCCCAAATTTTTGTTTGTATTGGAATTTTTATCTTTTAGAGCTTATGTCTGGATTTCATTTTATACTCGCGCTGGTTTATGAAAACATACCATAATTTCCATGGTTAATCTTGTATTTAGACTCCGTCATTTTGTGTAAAAGTAAAAAAAAAAAAAAATCTGTACCTGCTAATACTGTCGGTATTGACGCTTTTATCCCGATATTATCAGCCACCGATACAATCAATGAATACCCACTCCAGTTGCTAAAATTTTCTTCATTTTAGTCCGTAACCGGTTTCGGCTGCACCATGTCGTTCTTTACTTCAACCTCAGCACAATTTTCAGTTCCACTAGAAAACGGTTTCAATACAAAAGTCGAAACCTGCCGTGAACTACAATAAAGAACATTTCAGCGCGTGGATCGGCTACTCATCGATTCAGTACACAGTTGTGGGGCGGCAGCGTTCTCCAAGCTAATAACCGATACAACTTTCGACGTTGGTACCGAAATCAAATATCGCATCCAATTTGGTACTGAATCGTTCCCGTCACGAGATGACCGCACTCAGAGAGGTGAGGGGCACGTTTAAAAAAAAAAACAGTTGTGCGAATGCACAACACCAGTAACGAAGTCCTAGCGGTAATCATCAAACGTCCTCTTCGTCTGTGTGCTAAATGGGCGTTATTGATAGATTAGCCCGTACCATCGGAGCTTGCCGACTTGCCTACAAACTTCCGCGACTCCTCCTGGCGCGCGGCTAGTATTAATTCAGCGACCAGCGTTGAGCATTTGCTGTAAAATAGACGGAAACTACGTTAATCTTTCGGAATTTTAACTTCTGCACTACACTGGCCAGTTACAATTCCAGGGACCGCAGCAGGCAAGCAGTGAAGCAGGTCACGCTCTGAATCGGACAGCAAACAGCGTGGTCGATGGCGGATGAGCAGGACGGGATGATGGTGGTAGTGGAGAGAGCTAGACAAAAGCTACTGGGCTATTGATCTGCGTGCAGTTTTGCAGCACAGCAGTGAGTCATCCCGCACAGGGCGGCCCGCCGAGATAGCCGCCTCCGTGCTCTCGCTTATCTCTGATACGCGCCCTGTCCGCACTAGATTAGCTCTTGCGGCACTCCGTTGGCATAAATTATGAGTCGCGCAGCCACCGCCAGTACCCTTAGCGACCACAGCACTTCAGCAAACTGTCAGCACACACACTGAGGTGACGAAAGTCATGGGATAGCGATATCCACATACACAGATGGCGGTAGTTTCGCGCACACAAGGTATAAAAGGGCAGTGCAGTGGCGGAGCTGTCATTCGTAACCAGGTAATTCCCGTGAAAAGGTTTCCGACGTGATTATGGCCACACGACGAGAATTAGCAGACTTTGAATGCGCAATTGTACTTCGAGCTACGCGCATGGGACATTCAATTTCGAAAATCGTTAGAGAGTTCAATATTCCGAGATTCACAGTGTCAAGAGAGTGCCTTCAATACCAAATTTCAGGCACCACTTCTCACCACTGACAACACAGTGGCCGACGGCCTTCATCTAACGACCGAGAACAGCGGCATTTGTGTTGAGTTGTCAGCGCTAATAGACAAGCAACACTGTGTGAAATAACCGCGGAAATGAATGTGGAGCGTTCGACTAACGTATCTGTTCGGACAGTGCGGCGAAATTTGGCGTTAATAGGCTACAACAGTAGACGACCAACGCGAGTGACTTTCCTAACAGCATGACATCGCCTGCAGCTCTTCTCCCGGGCTCGGACTATGTCAGTTGGACCACAGACGACTGGAAAACCGTCGCCTGGTCAGATGAGTCCCGATTTCAGTAGGTGAAAGCTGATGGTATGGTTCGAGTGTGGTGTCGACCCCACGAAGCTATGGACCTGTCCTGTTCAAATGGTTCAAATGGCTCTGAGCACTATGGGACTTAACATCTGTGGTCATCAGTCCCCTAGAACTTAGAACTACTTAAACCTAACTAACCTAAGGACATCACACACATCCATGCCCGAGGCAGGATTCGAACCTGCGGCCGTAGCAGTCGCGCGGTTCCGGACATGAGCGCCTTAACCGCGAGACCACCGCGGCCGGCGGACCTGTCCCGTCAACAACGCACTGTGCAAGCTGGTGGTGGCTCCATAATAGTGTTGGCTCTGTTTACATGACATGGACTGCGTCCTCTGGTCCAACTGAACCGATCTTTGACTGGAAATGGTTATGTTCGGATATATGGAGTCATTCATGGACTTCATGTTCCCAAACAACGATGTCATGGCACCGGACCACAATTGTTCGCGACTGGTTTGCAGAACAATCTGGACAAATCGAGCGAATGATTTAGCAACCCAGATCGCTCGACATGAATCCCATCGAACATTCATGAGACGTAATCGAGAGGTCAGTTCGTGCACAACATCCGGCACCGGCAACACTTTCACAATTACCGACGGCTATTGAGACAGCATGCCTCAGTATTTTTCCAGGGGACTTGCAACGACTTGTGAAGCCCATGACACGTCGAGATGCTTCACTACGCTTGGCCAAAGGAGTTTCGACACAATATTATTAAGTATCCCATGAGTTTTTTCACCTCTGTGTACTTCTGTTACTCTATCACTGTGAAAAGGTATCTCAAATCGGGTAACAACGTAAACGTTCTCGTGGCAAAACGACAGCCAACAAGGAGCACTGTCCGGCTTTTTGTGTCATGACGTTACTTATGCGATATAGTACCACGTGTTTATGAAATTTAGTGTACTGTTAGTGGTTATAATAGTACTTTAATTTCGAGGAGCGTAACCCTCAATAACTGTTCAGTTCTTTATACATTACATTTAATTGATATCATGTTAAGATTCGTAGCTATACGTATTGTGCCTACGTGGATACTGTGAAACAGTCTTAAATCTTTGTTCAGACACTCATATTACGACTGCCAGTACAGTTTTTTTTAATATTTTTACCGAGCTATTGGCAATCTGGTCCAATAAACCTAAGCCAAATAAATAAATAAAACAAGAAACGCGGACACATACTGCGTAAACTAACATACATTTACAAAAAATGTCTCTAAACACTACGGGATTTAACATCTGAGGTCATCAGTCCCCTAGACTTAGAACTACTTAAACCTAACTAACCTAAGAACATCACACACAGCCATGCGCGAGGCAGGATTCAAACCTGCAACCGTAGCAGCAGCGCAGTTTAGGACTGAAGCGCCTAGAACCGCTTGGCCACAGCGGCTGGCAAACATTTTCAAATCATACCTTTTAAATATTAGCTACCTCTTACTTCAACTACAAGTTGCATTCTTGTCGAGAACAATTTGCACAAAACTAAACAGTCACAACAGTAAATATTTTATATGTTTGTCAATGAATTAGTTATGGTCATAAGACTGACGTTCTAAAGCCCACACCAGCCATTCTGCACATTTTACTTGTACATTCACTATGATACAGTTGTTACACCATGTTACTGAAATATAATCAAATATAACGGCTGTTTATGTTTGTCTGTGAAGAGGGAAATAATGGAGATAACGCAACAGGTAGATACTCCCACTTAGATGGTATAGGCGAGGTAGAGGAACGTGGACTGCAGATATCATTCACCAAGATAGGATAAAAAAGATGAGAAAAACGAGAACTTACATAGGATTGGAGACTAAAAACAGAAAATGGAGATTTAATAACTGGAAGGACTCTAACCTCCACCGGGACCAGCCGCACAGTCCATTACTGCAGCGCCTCAGACCGCTCGGCTAATCCCGCGTGGCCCTTAAATGCAGTCTGGTGGTCGAACCCGAAAAGAATGCGTGGCAGGGCAGCATTATCGAGAGGCAGGAAGTAACAATGGATGGGACTGGAGGTATCTTTTATGTTATTTAACGTATAAAGGAGCACTGAGAAGCAACGAAGATTAGAATTTAGAATGTCAGAGATGTAGCACAATCTCTGATTGGACAAGGCTGAGAAAGCGAAGCTTCATATCCTTTTGAAAGAAACGATGCCAGAATTTGCCCTAATGATTTCAGGGAAAGCACAGGAAACTACAATCTCGATGGTCGTCCGAGTATTTGAACCGCGCTCTTCTGGAGTGCAGCTGCAGTACCGCAGTCACTGCGCCACCTCGCTCTTCACTTTCACAATGAGGAACTCATTCCCAAGCGTGTTGTAGTCACGTAACGCGTCTGGTCGCAACCATACGAAAGGGCGTTGAGCCACTGACATCGTCAAAGATACGAATGATGCAGACGGAAATATCACAAACATTTTTACGCATCTCTACACACGAAGACAATTAATTTCAAATGTCGCATTGGACTACATACATAGTTGAGATTCGGCGTAACATGTAATTGCACAAGATTTTGTTTCACTCTCTGTAAAAATGTGATTATATACTGGGTGACTGAAAATCTTCAGGTGTTGTATACGTCAGAGGAAAATGAAAAGGAATGGTTGAATCTTTTTTATAAAGATTTTTACCTAAACTACTGAGTGAAATTTAATGCTGTCTCTTTGCTATTTTATCATTTCAACACTGACCCACAATATCCTAGCGCAACGCATTCTGACTGCTCAAAAATGATAACCTGACTTCAAATAATTAATGCAAAAGAATGACCTTGAATAAGAATAAATCCTAACAATAACGTATACATTTCATAAGTCACTTACCTCACAGAAAATCCTCATGACACGAACTACAGCGATACAAGCGCCAAACCTGCCAGCTAAATAAGAGATTTTAACTACTGAAGGCTCTAACTACTAATAGACTTATGGTTAGCAAAGGAAAGATTTTGTTCTAGAGCAAAAAATGTATTTAGCAGATTTTAGCTTAATCAAGTGACAACCAGTTCAAAGAAATTGTATAATCATCAGTAATAAATCTCCATGACGGATACACATTCAGACCGTCCGCTCGCGCTAATATTACAAACCTTCAACACTGCTAATTATTAACCTCTAACCTCCATCACTGCTGACTATTCACTCCCAACTTCAATCACTGCTGGCTATTAACCTCCAACTGCGAGACCGACCATCCACAGTCTCTCTTACAGAGTGCACACAGTGCTGTCAGAGTTATTAATGCAGAGCGCTATATAGCGCTGCCAACATACAAACACATAAACAGCTTACTTACATGTTTGTTCAAAATCGGTCCAGAATGCTTATTTTCCGTGTTACAAAAGTTACGCATTGTGTATCAGTAGGAGCAACTTGACATTTGCTGCATCTTATGAACGGTTCACATGACGTTAAATATGTTTAAAGAGTATATCTCCAGCCTGACTACAGCGTGAGGATGTAGTTAAGAGTCCAAACTTACTTAAAAGTGCGCACTGCTCTGCATGCTTCCACAAACTGCCTACAAAAGTGGTGTGTAACGCTTAGACGTGGCATAACTGCACAGAAAAAAGTAGAATGGTTATAAATAGGGCGAACGTGGAAGTCAAAGAATTGGCCCACTTATACCTGCGTAACGGGAATTAAAAGTGCGCTCGGGTACGCTGTACTGTACTGTGCAGTGTCGGCATCGCACATGAAGCTCCTCCTCCAACAGAATACTAGTAGTATGTCGTCCACGCACAACGATTAGAATACACCACTAGATCTCCCGAAACTGAGTAAATTCCTCTCGGGTTTTTCTTCCACGCACTGCTTAATTCGTCTTCCCGCGCATGCGGGAATTGGGCCCACCTACGAAAGGCTATGGGTGCTGCTGGTCAAAGAGAACACCTTACCGACCCATCAGTCAGAAGTTTTAACTCCTCTAGTTGACAGCTATCAGAATCTCGAGAACTCTGAGTCAACTTACGCGGTTCGAAAACAGAATTTGTTGTGTCAAGCAGCCGTGAAAGAATCCGTGGTAACACAAGTATCCACGCACTTTTACAGTAACTGAGTCCCAAACAATATTTACAGATACTTGTAACTGTTAATGAGTAATCAGATTTTATGTATTACCCACTATTTTTACACCACCTCTATACTAATCTTAACTAAGTACAAGTGTTATCCCAATAAAAATAAAAACATATTGCTCACAGCAGTAAGTTCTACTGCGCTGCGACTGTTCGCAAGACCACTTTCACGACTGTATTGAGCTCGCGACAAAAGATCACGAAGGCTGCGTTGTTACCAGTACTGAAAACAGCATATTTCGAGCTGTGATATATTTTCTAGAGAAGAAAGCGAAAACAGCTGCTAAAAGTCATCGTCAAGTCATTTCTGTAGATGGTGGACATGTTACGAATAGGGAAAATGTGGAGGTGCACTTACGAAACAACGCGGATGAATCGTGAAATTTTCTTCACAATCCGTTTCATCCGGCGGATTCTATTATCTAAAACTACGGCTAGCTGCCGGGAGGGGATGGCTGACAATCACAAACTAAATCGATAGGCAGCGGCACGAACATTTCTTCACCTACACTCCGCAAGCTACCTAACGGTGTGTGGCGACTGGCAATTCTCGTACCACTATAAGCCCCTGTGCTGTTTCACAAAAGAAGAACACGATAGGTAAGCTACCGTACAAGTGCGAACTTTAAAGATTTTCCTGGCATGGTCATTTCGCGGGAAAATTGTATGAAGTACTAACGCAGTACGTTGCTTGATCTTTCTTGGAAAGTACGTTGTTGGAATACCACAGTAAAACTCTCCGTAAAGCACAACGGCTCCTTGTATCGTCTGGAGCTGAATCTGATGACGCTCTCACTCTAACTGAACGAACCAGTACTTAAACGTAGAACCAATTAGACAAATCACGATTTTTTTTTAAATTAAAATTGTTAGAAAGGGTCTTCTGGTAGAATTCCTGCTGTTAAAGAAGTCATCGTCCAGAACTATTTTACTGATCTGCTGCTCCTACTTATATGAACAGTGAACTAGATGTATCGTTTAGACACTTTACATTATCCAGTGATGTCAGAAAGGCCCTGTACACGTCAAAATGCCGTATGCGTTCGTCTTGCAGGTATTCATTTACAGTCGATCAGGAGGGACAGAAGGGGAGACGGAAATTAGATTTAACATCCAGTCGACGCTGAGGTCATTAGAGACTCGAACTGCTAAAGAAGAAGGAAAAAATCGTCTGTGTCCTTTTCAAAGAAACGGTCTCAGAATTCAGTTCGGAGGAAAACACTGAAAATGTAAATTATTACGACACACACACACACACACACACACACACACACATGCGGAAGTGTGGCTAAACGCACTGAAAAAGATCAGTTGTCACGTTGTCGATTCGATGCACGATGTGAGCGGTGTGGGCGCGCAAGCAGCTTGTAGGTATCATCCTTCTGTCCTGTGTAGTTACAACTGACACGCAGCAAAGTTGATGAACGGAAAGCGTCCTTCGGATAAGACTATTACATCCAATATAGTTAGACGATGGTAACCGGAATGTCAAAAGAACTGGAGTGACAGCGATGAAACGCGTGTGGAACGACTTCGTACTGTCACTGTGTAGGAGACATCGATTGTCATATCGGCCATGGTGGTGTTAAGCAGCAGGAAATATATCTGACAGCCGCACTCTGTACACACGAAAGTTCCCTTCGCCGAATACTGAATGCAAACAAACAGCTTCGCTTTAAAATGTGGACTAATCAGTGCTGTGCGATGAGGGCGTCGCCAGGCGAACTGAATCTTGTGAATAGGTGCGCGAGTTGTCTCAAGATGAGAACAGTTCGGAGTCGATGCTGAATACTCGTAGGAAATGGGCTTTTAAGCATTCAGCGAGGAATAGCAATGGTCAAAATTTCCCGAAGCCGAGAAGATTATGTGAAATGGCGTGGAGTATGGAGTAAGAAGCTATTTAAGAACAAGACAGAGGACGAAATCTATCGGCAGGTGTTCGATGAAATTTGTGTCTATTGGTTCGCTCTGTATACTGCTTTCCCATGACAGGAAACATCTCTCTCAACATCCAGATAACTTACAACCGTGCTCGCCTGAGGAGATCGAACGAATGAACTCCACGATCCGTGGACCTCGTGATTCTCAATTATTATCTTCGGGGAAACCCGAATCCAACGGCATACCTATATTATACTCGCGATTACGGCAACTCAAGCACCGCATCGGTAGCGCATGGTCACGTGTGACGTGCTTTACAGCGTGCTTAAGAAATAGCGAAAGGGAGCTGAACTTTGTTAATCGTTGCAAGGTCACCGCACTGTTAGAGTTTACAGATGTACTCACTGAAACAACTTTGGTTTATACAGTTATTTCTGGACCACTTACTATACAAAGTCTTGCCTCGGAACACGTAGACTACATTCCCTGAAAGTTATTGACTTATATTAGACGACATGTCAAAGAAAGGCAAATTCGGTTAACACCATTTGTGGATTTTAGGAAAGATTTTGACAATGTTAGCTGGAATACACTCTTTGAAATTCTGAAATGTAGCAAGGATCCAATACAGGGAGTGAAAGGTATTTACAACTTGTACATGAAACCAGACTGCTGGTATAAAAGTCGAAAAACATGTACTTCAGAAAGGAGTGAGACAGGGCTGCAGCCTACCCCCTTGTTAATCATTCTGTGCAATGAGCAAGAAGTACAGGAAATCAATGAGAAATTTAAAAATGGAATTAAAATTCAGGGAGAATAAATAAAAAATTTGAGGTTTCCCAATGACATCAGTCAGGGACGCCAAACGATTTGGAAGAGCAGTTGTACAGAACGGACAGCATCTTAAAAAGATATTTCAAGATGAATATCAACAAAAGCAAAACAAGGGCAGTAAAATGTAATCGAATTAAATCACGTGACGCTGACGGAACCAGACTAAGAAATGAGCACCTAAAAGTAGACGAGTTTTGCTATTTGCGCAGCCAAATAACTCTTGACGGTTGAAGACGAGAGGAGATAAAATACAGACTGACAATGGCAAGAAAATAATTTCTGAAAAATGCGAATTTGTTAACACCTGACATAAATTTGAACGTTAGGAATTATTTTCTGAAGGCACTTGTCTGGAGTGTGGCCTTGTACGGAAATGAGACGTGGACGATGAGTAGTTCAGCTGACAAGAAGATAGTAGAAACTCTTGGAATGTGATGCTACCAAAGCTTTGCTGGTTAGATCGAGTAACTAATGGGTTGATACTGAATCGATTTGAGGAAAAAATTTTGACACGACGTGACTACAAGAAACGATCGGTTGACAGACACGTTCTTAGGCATCCAAGACTCGTCGGTTTGGTAATAGACACATTGTGTATGGTTGTGGGGGCGACTGTCAAGGGAGAAAAAGCTTCAGTATAATAAGCACGTTCAAATGGATGCAGGCTGCTGTAATTATTCGGAGATGCTTGCACAGAATAGACTAGGTGGAGGCACGGATCAAACAAGTCTTCGGACTGAAAATCACCACCACCACCACCAACAACAACAACAACAATAGATACAAGCTTGATCGCGTGCGGTAGTTACTTTTACAGAGCAGCGCCTCCCAGTGACAGAGACATTTTCTTCTCGAGAATACACGTCAAAACTGCAAAGCTCAAACACTACGCAACTACGTTAGGGGGAAGCGTGCCGTGTTTATTTGAAGAGGTGTAACATACTGCTGGTGGCTGCGACGAATGTGCCCAGTTATTTCTGCGCCGCTCCAATCACAACGTAGCAGTGGCAGCGGCATAAGCAGCTGGAGTATTTCAGGCAGCGCGCCAGCTGCGTAAGCGGTCTGGAGAGAAGGCGCCTTCCCGTACCAAAAGGCAGCCAGAGAACAGACCTCTGAGCACTGCACACTTCGTCAAAACGACATTTACTGAGTTGCTGCTTTATATCGTGCACGTGGCTTCCGTGCCGCAATGTAGCTAGATACACGCACCACAGAAGAGACGTGAATGATTCGCGTTCGCTTTTAACAGTGCCAACACTGACACACTGCCTATTGGCTTCTGACTCGGGTTCTTCAGCTGACGTTTGTTCGATAATTTTTCTGACGCTTCGCCAGAAATTTTTTTGTGAATGGCTGTCACTGTCAAAGCTAAACTCTCCATCGCCGATGGTGGACCACCAGCAATGCAGTGTGAAGCTTTGACATTGCCAGCCACTTTTGCTGGCGAAACGTCAGAAAAATCATCACACAAACGTCGGCCGAAGAACACGAGACAGAAGCCAACAAGGCAATTTGTACAAGTGTCCACGAAAGCCTTAGCAATTTTGCAGCGGCGACACTTCATTTCTGATTGTTCACAACTGCCTCCTCTTTTTTTGTTTTGCGAATATGAAAATGGTGACTCAATTTTTTTGTGTCTGACAGCTCGGTTACATCTCTTGATGATAGCACAGAAAATCTACTGAAACACGTTCTATCCCATAGTAAAAACTAAAACAACCGTAGTACAGCGAATTCATAGGTTTTGTCACACAGGACTTTGCACGCTCTTGCCTCTCTACGATGCAAATAAGCTTCATTAACGAATCATGGAAGCTTCAGAAATTACTGGAAACCGTCCATGGACGTCTGAAAGACTGCGACTGTCCATTAACTCAAATGTGTGTGAATTCCTATGGGACCAAACTGCTACGGTCATCGGTCCCTAGACTTACACACTACTTTAACTTATGCTAAGAACAACATACACACCCACCCATGCACGAGGGAAGACTCGAACCTCCGGCGGGAGGGTCCGCGCAGTCCGTGACACGTCGTCTCAAACCACACGGCCACTCTGTGCGGTAGTCCATTAACTAACGAGTACACGTGTGTTCAGATTCAAGGGACATTTAGAACACTTGCTATGAGTATCAGACTGAAAAATTTTCTTTCAGTAATAACTAAAAGAAAAAAAAAATTTTCACATACGTTTTGTAGATTCGTTCTTGTTTTGTTGCGAGCAATCACCTCACAAAGTCTGTAAAATTACGTTTTAAACGTTGGGGCTCTGCAGCTTGACTGTGCCATGAAGGTCTTTTTTTTTTAAATAACAATATGGACTGAAGTTCCGTAATATGAATATTTATCAACAGTCTTGCAGAACTAGTATTGGGCGATACGCCCACGTTCAGTGGTGTGCTAACAGAAGACAGAACTACATCTATTATCATCTCACATTACATATAAATTAAAGTAAAACAGTAGAATAAAAGATGCACGAGTCATGCAGGATAATATTCCATCAAAATATGTATCGGGAAATTGCTCAGTCACAAACTGGGATTTTTGAGAAGAAATCCAGTGAAGAATCGAAGTACTCCATTATTGTACAAAGTACATCTGCTACGAGTAAACGAGTATGGAACATAACTTCAATGTTAAATCATTGTGCCTAGCGTAAGAAGTAACTTTTTATTACGTAGACTGCTTCAACAGCGACAGTATGTACCACTTCGTTTCCTTATATCACATGTGCTTTGTGCTTAGTAACATGTTTTCGGCTTACGAGTATTCCTTCTGAAACGTAGTATAATTTAGTCAGTTTTATTACATTTTTTTAATTGCTGGACGGGGACGAAACCTGACCGCCTGTTCCCTCACCCCTGCTCCCAAATCAATGCGCAACCTAGCTCGGTAACACTATCATGCTGTGAGGGACTTTCACTTACATCAACGTCAGATTTGTGTTAGTCACTGAAACACCACGAAAGTTGTGGTCAACCTCAATAGCATCCCTGAACACTTGCATCCATTCGTGACACACTCAAACAAGATAGTTGCACATTCTACAATTCATGAAGTATCGCACTGGCAACCATGGCGTACAGCAGTATATTACGACTAGTAGTAAGTATCGCAGTCTGTACTCTAAAACACATTGCCATCAATATTAATTACTGGTGCATATCGTTTACTTTACTGAGCAGATTTTTTTTGTTTTGTTTCGATTTTATACCAGTTCGTTGGCTCCGAACGATAATAGTAATGGAAGATAGTTCTGAGTAAATGAAAAATGAACACACACAATGTGATCAAAAGTATCCTGACACCCTCAAAACATACGTTTTTCATATTAGGTGCATTGTGCTGCCAACTACTGCCAAGTACTCCCCATCAGCGACTTCTGTAGTCATTAGACATCGTGAGAGAGCAGAATGGGGCACTCCATGGAACTCACGGACTTTAAACGTAGTCAGGTGACTGGATGTCACTTGTGTCATACGTCTGTACGCGAGATTTCCACACTCCTAAACATCCCTAGGTCCACTGTTTACGATGTGATATTGAAGCAGAAACGCGATGGGACACGTACAGCAAAAAAGCGTAGAGACCGACCTTGTTGACTGACAGAGACCGCCGACAGTTGAAGAGGGTCGTAATGTGTAATAGGAAGACATCTATTCAGACCATCACACAGGAATTCCAAACTGCGTCAAGATCCACCGCAAATACTATGACAGTTAGGCGGGAGGTGAGAAAACTTGGATTTCATGGTCGAGCGGCTGCTCGTAAGCCATACATGACGTCGGTAGATGCCAAACGGCGCCTCGCTCGGTGTACAGAGCGTATACATTGGAAGATTGAACAGTGGAAAAACGTTGTGTCGAGTGACGAATCACGGTACACAATGTGGCGATCCGATGGCAGAGCATGGGTATGGCGAATGCCCGGTGAACGTCATCTGCCGGCGTGTGTAGTGCCAACAGTAAAATTCGGAGGCGGTGGTGTTAAGGTGTGGTCGTGTTTTTCAAGGTTGGGGGCTTTCACCCCTTGTCGTTTTGCGTGGCACTATCACAGCACAGGCCTACATTATTGTTTTAAGCACCTTCTTGCTTCCCACTGTTGAAGAGCAGTTCGGGGATAGCGATTGCACCTTTCAACACGATCGAACACCTGTTCATAATGCACGGCCTGTGGTTGAGTGGTTTCAAGGCAATAACATCCCTCTAATGGACTGGCCTGCACAGAGTCCTGACCTGAATCCTACAGAACGCCTTTGGGATGTTTTGGAACGCCGAATGCGTGCCAGGCCTCACCAACCGACATCGATACCTCTCCTCACTGGAGCAATGCGTGAAGAATGGGCTACCATTCTCCAAGAAACCTTCCAGCACCTGATTGAACCGTATGCCTGCGAGAGTGGAAGCTGTCATCAAAACTAATGGTGGACCAACACCATATTAAATTCCAACATTACCGATGGAGGGCGCCACGAACTTTTAAGTCATTTTCAGCAAGGTGTCCGTATACTTTTGATCACACAGTGAATGTGTAACGTTTCATTTCCTTGGATATTTCGATGAGCAGACATTATTGACGAAAGACAGTCGTACGAAATTACTTCGAAATAAATTCACTGAATGCGAATAACTTGGCTTTAGCTGTGTTACGTATAGATGTATTACCTATTGGTGGTATGTGAAAATTTGTGCCAGATCGGGACTCGAACCCGGATTTCCCGGTTATCGCGAGCGGGTATGTTATGGCGTAGGGCTGTAGACAGTGTGACATACAGATGTTTACTTCGGGCCGGGAGGCGCGCACGAATAGCATAATGGTTAGCGCAACTGCTCGCGATAAGCGGGAAATTCGGGTGCAAGTACGCGTCCAGCACAAATTTCCATGTGTCACCAATAGGTAGAGCAACACAGCTGAAGCCAAGTTAATTTGCATTCAGTGAATCTATTTCAACGTAACCTTTTACTTGTGGGCGATTAGCAGGTAATTAGACATCCAGTATATTCAGTTTAATAGCTGAACATATTAAATTGAATATGCTAATTACGCGTAACTAAGTAAGTGACTTTCAATGATAGCTCCTGAGAGAGTACGAAACGAAGAAAGTAAAAGTTCTAGTACCAAACACCGACAAACTAAGGGGCAGAGCAGGGTAAGCAGTCCACGTTAAATATTTAACAGTGAAGCCACAACATTTACACTAGCTACGTCCCAAGATTTCCGCTTCTGTAGGAATTCTGACGCAGCTGACGTAAGCATATTTAAGATGGCTGATATGACCGCACTAACCGCTGCACTAGTAGCATATATTCACCCGACCTTATTGGAAATCTGTGAGCTTCACAGATCGGCCCATTATGATACTTCCCATAGACGAACACCCATTAGTCGGTGTCCGGACAATTTTGAACACAGTGTATTGAGCGCGTAACAAATGTTATCTTACAAACAAAAATATCTTCCCAATATCTACTGAACAAATCGACCAATTCAGTTAGACGCGCAGAGCTGTTGGGTGAGAATAATGGTATTGCTGATAAATACTCCCAAACTTAAATGTCTATAAACGCGATGGATACAATGCCTCTCCTTACAGCTATTTTTATCTAGTATTAATAATATATTCGCATAGCCGAATTTCGCTAATTCCTCAGCCATTACGCTACAGACAGCTGGGCGATGTAGGAAATTTTAAAAACTTGAGCAATTACCACTGTACCACTCACCCGCCCGCATTTTAGATGAGTCGTACGCTACTGAGATTGTGGAACGGGAGTACACTTTGTTAAGGTCTCGATGTAACAGACTCTTAGTTTAACTGCACAACCGCAGGCCTTATTTCTCTTCATTTAGGTGACGGCTGCCACAGCCCTGATTAAATCTCTACAGGAATGTCACGACGAATACAAAGCATGCCCGTCCTTCCAGTTGCAAGACAGATTCATGTATTAACAGAAGTAAGCGTAGTGATCCAAGTATATGCTACAGCGACTCACTAGAAAATTAAACAGTTCCAGAAATGAAACTGTCATTGTCTCGACGCCAGTTACCTCGATGCTCAAACTGTTCTGATCCTTTGCCAATTCCTTTTCATTTGTCTTGCAAACGATGTAATCCTTACAAGTCGAATCTCCCTATCAAAGAAACCAAATAGGGAAACGCCCAAAAGGGCCCGTCAAAACTGGTTTCGACTTTATACAGATTCTGTTACTCTTAAGGACAATGTTTAAGTCATTCACCAACCAAGTAATGAAGAGTAGATGTAGTTTTGTTAAATCAAACTGGTCATTCTCTGCCTCGTGATGACTGGGTGTTGTGTGATGTCCTTAGGTTAGTTAGGTTTAAGTAGTTCTAAGTTCTAGGGGACTGATGACCATAGATGTTAAGTCCCATAGTGCTCAGAGCCATTTTTTGAACCAAACTGGTCATTATTTTCTTTTGAATACTCAAATATGCGAGTGATTAACATATATCCTCCGATCACCACTCACACAATGTAATGGCAGTTTTTGCACCCTTCCTGTAGACTGCAATTGTTAATGGAATGAACTCAAGAAGTGAATACGCACCAAAGAAATTGTCCTTCTCAGCCAGAAAATTTTAAATCCGCAGATATTATCTAGGTCAACCGCAGGTGAAAAGTAGCTCAACTACATGATTGTCTACGATAATCGATGGCTACACGTCTAAGTTCATCAGTTGCTGACACCGTATCAGTGATCTTTACAATATGGGGGGGGGGGGGGTCATTAGAGATGTAGATTTCACGTAGAGACCGTGGTCGGCTCGCTATATAGAGATGACTCTGGAATACGCCTTGAGACTTCAGTTAGGGTTACACTGCTTCAAGAGGTGCGGGCGACTTCGTCGGTCAAGCGGGGAAATACGCAATGTTCAAGCATGGGCTCTTTCCGCATTCAGTGGCGTAAAGCACGAACCAAAGTTCGCTGATTCCTCAAAAACTGTCGGGTCTGGCGTCGGGACAATGGCAGTCTCATTTCTGGAAGAGTTAATTTACGAATGACATCGCTGACATTAAATTACTTAACTCTCTGTAGCAAATACTTGGACCACTGCGCTTACTGCCTGTTAATGCATGAGTCAGTCTTGCAACTAGAATGATGGACACACTTTAAACTTGTCGTGACACTGCTGTACTGATTTAATCAGCGCTGTTTCTGCTGTCACCTAAATGAAGCTAAATAAGGCCCTCAAAAATCCGATATATCTGTCCAGGACCGTCAGGTGCCATCTCTCTTCAGATTCGGAAGATAATTATTATTTCTTTTTTATGATATGTGTATGGGAGGCGCCAAACAGACTGCTCAGTGCGTGTGGCAAAACGTATCAACGGAAAACGTCGTTTAAATTCTCATTACAAATCAACTATCGTTTAAACTATTCAGTGATCTTGCGTCGCAACTGAGAAATATTTTGAATGCTCTCATACCGCCTGCAGCTGTCATTTTTCTATATTTGCTGTATAATTGTACAATTTCGGTCTTAGAATATTTTCGAAGATCCTAATAAACGGAAGCAACATGAATTCACTGCTTTAACACCAAGTTAGAACTTAAATACAGTAACAAGTCATGCCATAAAATATGCTAGCATTAATAAAAACTCGGAGAACAAAAATTCAGCGATTGCACGTTATACTATATTAGTCTTAGCACATGTTATATTTGAGTGACGCCACCGTCATCTGCTTACGAATTCGAAGGTCGTAGTTGTCATACAACTACTTTCATAGGACCGTTAATACGGGTACATGTCACAAATTGAAAAATACATGTATTTCCACGTACCATCCCACTCGACTTACAAGTTATGAGAGCACAATGCTTAATGCAGGCATGGTACTATGGAAAATGCTTTTACTAAGAGCTTGTGCTAATCTACACAGCAGAAATACAGAGATGAAGCACACAGGTGTCATGAATAATCTATTCTACCAACTTACTTCCTGTACAGTTAGGAATGATGGGGCAGTCAAATGAAATGACCAAGATGTATAATTTACCAGTAGAGTAAAATAAAATACAATAAATAGGTATCCTTGCAGGTATACCGTAAAACAACCACAACTTTTGATTACATGGCTATGGATCCCCTGTTTCTGGGGTCGAGTAATTATCACCACAGTGACAGGACGACGACTGCGCGTTCTGTTGTCCTGCAACACCTCTTCGTAGAATAAATGCGAAATTGTTGGAAATTCTCCATTTCTTTAGTCTTTCTCTTCATTCAGATCTCTAACAGACTGGTCCCTTAGATGGGTATAGATTTCTGTCTCCTCCACCCGTCCATTAGTTTACCTTCCTGTAACTCATGCAAAACCTAATCGATTCAGTAATACGTATTTTATGTCTGAAGTCATTAAAATGTGCAGTAAAGGTGATTGCAAAGGTTACTGGACGTACTGTAGTGTGCTGTTTGAGCTGAGTGATGATCTTTCCGATTTGACCAATATGAAGTTACACAATGAATATTGTGTGTGCCTAAGTGTAAGAAAGGTTCCAATCTACGTGGCACACGTCTCAGTAAGTGATATACTACTTTGCTCCTGTTAAAATTTAATGTTTCATTCGCAGTGGAAATTAGTCAATTGTGATGTTCCTTATTGATTGTGACAACAAACAAAAATCATCTGTTTTTCCAGTC
This sequence comes from Schistocerca americana, assembly GCF_021461395.2. Classification (NCBI taxonomy): domain Eukaryota; kingdom Metazoa; phylum Arthropoda; class Insecta; order Orthoptera; family Acrididae; genus Schistocerca; species Schistocerca americana. The sequence continues at coordinate 360,513,079 of NC_060122.1, read as the reverse complement.
CCGAATAACACTGCAGTAAGAATCACGTACCACGACGTTGTTTCTTCTCAGAACTCAGTCGCTGTTGAAAACAAAATTCCACGAGCAGCTTTGTTTAGGCCGAATCCAACAACACATTACGAAAAATGTAACAGGAAATACCTTTCGGAACTCTTAGGACAGACAACTAGCAGGTAAAAATTTGGTTTGTGACACTTAAAACTCCTTTCCATACGCTTGTTCAAACCGTATATGCTTTTCTAAATACTCCAGAAAAATGACTAGTTTATTACTTAAATTTCTGATTATACACTCCTGGAAATGGAAAAAAGAACACATTGACACCGGTGTGTCAGACCCACGATACTTGCTCCGGACACTGCGAGAGGGCTGTACAAGCAATGATCACACGCACGGCACAGCGGACACACCAGGAACCGCGGTGTTGGCCGTCGAATGGCGCTAGCTGCGCAGCATTTCTGCACCGCCGCCGTCAGTGTCAGCCAGTTTGCCGTGGCATACGGAGCTCCATCGCAGTCTTTAACACTGGTAGCATGCCGCGACAGCGTGGACGTGAACCGTATGTGCAGTTGACGGACTTTGAGCGAGGGCGTATAGTGGGCATGCGGGAGGCCGGGTGGACGTACCGCCGAATTGCTCAACACGTGGGGCGTGAGGTCTCCACAGTACATCGATGTTGTCGCCAGTGGTCGGCGGAAGGTGCACGTGCCCGTCGACCTGGGACCGGACCGCAGCGACGCACGGATGCACGCCAAGACCGTAGGATCCTACGCAGTGCCGTAGGGGACCGCACCGCCACTTCCCAGCAAATTAGGGACACTGTTGCCCCTGGGGTATCGGCGAGGACCATTCGCAACCGTCTCCATGAAGCTGGGCTACGGTCCCGCACACCGTTAGGCCGTCTTCCGCTCACGCCCCAACATCGTGCAGCCCGCCTCCAGTGGTGTCGCGACAGGCGTGAATGGAGGGACGAATGGAGACGTGTCGTCTTCAGCGATGAGAGTCGCTTCTGCCTTGGTGCCAATGATGGTCGGATGCGTGTTTGGCGTCGTGCAGGTGAGCGCCACAATCAGGACTGCATACGACCGAGGCACACAGGGCCAACACCCGGCATCATGGTGTGGGGAGCGATCTCCTACACTGGCCGTACACCACTGGTGATCGTCGAGGGGACACTGAATAGTGCACGGTACATCCAAACCGTCATCGAACCCATCGTTCTACCATTCCTTGACCGGCAAGGGAACTTGCTGTTCCAACAGGACAATGCACGTCCGCATGTATCCCGTGCCACCCAACGTGCTCTAGAAGGTGTAAGTCAACTACCCTGGCCAGCAAGATCTCCGGATCTGTCCCCCATTGAGCATGTTTGGGACTGGATGAAGCGTCGTCTCATGCGGTCTGCACGTCCAGCACAAACGCTGGTCCAACTGAGGCGCCAGGTGGAAATGGCATGGCAAGCCGTTCCACAGGACTACATCCTGCATCTCTACGATCGTCTCCATGGGAGAATAGCAGCCTGCATTGCTGCGAAAGGTGGATATACACTGTACTAGTGCCGACATTGTGCATGCTCTGTTGCCTGTGTCTATGTGCCTGTGGTTCTGTCAGTGTGATCATGTGATGTATCTGACCCCAGGAATGTGTCAATAAAGTTTCCCCTTCCTGGGACAATGAATTCAGGGTGTTCTTATTTCAATTTCCAGGAGTGTATATAGCAAAATAATCCAAAGTCAGCGTGAAAAAAAAAAAAAAAGAAACAGGTTAGATGAACTTCAGATTTATAATAATCTTTATCGATGCAACTGAGCGTAGACCGAACGAGGGCGCACTAGCCGAGGGGGGAGGAGAGTGGGCATGGAACAGACTTACCATTTCAGGATCAGGATGAAGGATGAAGAGAGATAGTGACCAGTAGCAACTATATCCAGGATCATTATCGTGGAATTTCAAAACTGTTTTTCTGTTCGTTGCGAGAATAATATGTGTTTCAAGATATCCTTTTTTAACGGAACTACGTACATTGCCGTGCACTGCCAGACACCAACGTCCCAAAACGATTACAAAGAATGTTTTCCAAGCTATAGAAAAAAAGATAAGGAAATATCAACGTACAAGGGGCCGACGAGGCATGGTCAATATTCAGGTATATAAGAGCAACGCTATCTTACGCAAAAACATTCATATGCTCATATGCCCTATTCCGGATGGTTTTTGAGATAGAACACATTTAACTTGCATTTGTTTTTGGGCTAGCCATTTTAGAAGAACGAATGAAGGAAGTGAATTACTTGCATCTTTCGGAAAATTCGTTTGTTGAACATGCTGTAGACGTTCCTTTAGCCGCGCGGTATGCAACGTACTTCCAGCACGATGGACCTCCCCCCCCCCCCCCCCCCCCCCGCCACCCCAACACACACACACACACACACACACACACATTTTAACAAATGTGTGAGAGAACATCTCAACCAGCCTTATCTTATTCGCTGAATTGGTTGAGGCAGTAAGATTAATTGGCCACAAAGATCGCCAGACCTTAAGCCATCAGATTTTTGTTAATGGTTTAGGTTGAAGTTTGAAGTGTACGAACGAAAGATAAATACGCGAGATGAACTGCTTCGTCGCATCACTGCTGCCGTTGCCCTCATTAGGGAACGCGCTGAGGCATTCTCACAAGCAACACAATATGTTCTCCAAGTGTGCACATATCCAGGGAAGTTGACGGTGCGATGTTCCAACATTTATTGTGAACTATACGTATAGTGTACGATAACGCTTAGAGGTAAATGTGTTAAAAATACATATTTTTAAATTGATACTTCTAATGTTTACTAACTGTTGTACACGTGTACGCCTGACTGTGTATTGAATGATACAGAAAATAAATAACGATGCATACTAAACATTATGGTGCAGTGTCTGACACACTGCGATGACGACAAACAGCTGCATTCACTTAAGAACAAACCCGAAAACAGTGTTTGTGGTTCCGCATCAGCTGTAGAATATTTCAGAATAAATGAGAATTTGTCTTGGACCGGGACTCGAACCCGGATTTCCCACTTTCGCGAGCGGTCACCTTAACCGCTTCCACCATCATTCAATGAAACTTTCGTTTGTATAGAGGCACCTGTGTCTGTAATAAATATGAGCAGATAGCCACTCTGCTGTCAGCCTGTACGCCCATGTACTTCCAAGAACAACCTATACCTCCCCGTCACTTGGACGCCTTATCTAGGCTGCCACCTGGTAGTGCCTGAATTTCAAATAATGTACTACCGCACATTAGGCCTAACCTTAGTTTGATGCTGTGTTGTTTTGGGTCCATCGTACTTATACACGTTTGCAGTCACTCCTTGTCATAGTCACTTATCTGAACGATATTGTCATCAATTTGACGTGCTATGCGTTTTGCCCTGTCGTCCTTTAACAATCCGCCTCTGTGGCACGCCCCACGCTGCGTCTTCCTGAGATGGTACAATCAAGTGCTAGCTTTCATCCCTTATCAGTACGTGTTGAACAGTTTATTTCGATATTAACGGCTCCCGAAGATTAGATGCCTATTTCTTTTCGATACATTTTTTAGTTGCTTCTTCATTGTCGAAGGCATCTTCACACAGCCGCTAACATTATCTCGTATTACGGTCCGCCCGCCCCCCCCCCCCCCCCCCCCCCGCCACATCACCCGGGAAAGGCAATTAAATGTGGAGCAAATATAAACAAAATTTGAAATACGGAGCAGAGAATAGGAATCTACTGTTTCTTTTATAAATCTTTCATTTTTATTGTTCTCCAACACACACACAACAACGCTTGAGCACGCGACGTCTAGTTATCACATAACATCATTAATCATTAAAAATTCCAGAGTTTCTCTTCACTAAGTTAATCAATCTTACGAAATTTCAAATATAACAGCTTAATTAAGGAGTTAAATACAATGGCAACTATAGACCGTTTACTGGCAGAATCAAACTCTCTAAAATGGATACATCTCGTCTTTTCTAGACAAAGAAAAACATACGAGGTTAGGCAGAGATGCACATTTCAATTCTTGTCTGTGACTTCACAATCTCAAATCACTGAATTACTACCAAACATTTTATTAATGGTTTACGACATAATTCTACCCTCGATGGGAGGAGGGAAAGGCGCGGGATATTACATCGTCAATGACACAGAGGGCTATTCCGGTGGTAGCACAGCTACTCGCAGCACCACCCAACTTGGCAACGCTCAATCAAAGCTCCAAGTAATGCGTGTACCCCCAATAGCGTTGTGGAATAACAGCCAAAGAAAGTCATGCTGGCATCTGACTGGTACACCCCACCCACATAGCAGCATCTATCAATTACTAGAAAGATTAACAATAGCCTCGGCAAGGACAGACAACTGTTGATGTCAATATTAATAACAATTTCTATTGGTGGATTCGAAATCTAGTTTTTGAAATTCTACGTCTTCAGTTTTCCCTGTGTGACTCGGTGGCTGAGTGGTAAATGCCAGACTACTGATCGAAAGGTATTCGAGTTCGATCACTGGTCAGTTCTGCGATTTTTATGTGTCACGTATCACTTCTTTCATTTCTAGTAATGTTTGTGTATGAGAAAACTCCAGAGCTGCACCGTGGTTCGGAATCCACGCTGAATTGCAAAAGAAAAGAACGACTATTAAGATATTAGCCCCGTCGAGGAAGATGTGATTAGAGACGGCGCACAAACTCGGATGTTTCTTTAAGAATGGGGAAGAAAATGGACCGTGCCTTTCAAAGCAACCATCCACGCATTTGCCTGGCGTGGTTTAGGAAAATCACGCAAATCCAAAATCTGGATGGTCGTAAGCGGATTTGTACCGTCGCTTTCACGAACGTGTGTCCAGTGTGCTAACAACTGCACCACATCGGTAAATGGTGGGGTCAGTAAGTTCAAAAGTTAGAGGAATGGAACGGCGTACCACCTCCAGGAGGACTGTGCCGAAAAATGCACTGTGCGGTTCAAATTAATCTTCAGATTGATGACAGTTTTACCTCTTTAAGTCTTCCCAACATGGTAAAAAATCGAATCCTTTGGTTGTTACATAGCGACCCTTGATAGTTTTCTCGAAACAGTTGCTTGAGCACAGAAGCTCCGAGAATCAACTGATTTTTCATAGCTACAAGTAGGAAGTAAAAAAAAAAAAAATCCTTTGGTGTGGTGGTGATTAGAGACGGCGCACAAACTCAGGTGTTACCCTGGTTGGAAGAAAGTGTGGCATCCAAAGTTGTCATTTTTTATTAACAAACATTCATCTCTTTATCAAGATACTGACATAAGAAATGTCATAGTCAAATGCTGAAGTCGTCTCCAGCATCCAGATAGTGGTGCTTGCTCGAGAGAATGCGAAGTGTTCGTGAGAGATATTTCTTGCCATTCACTGTGCAAGCATGCATTAAAAATTCTGGTGAAAGCCAGCAACGGACTGCAGTTTACGGCGCACCAACGAACCGTGCTAAATGCCAAGTGTGCGAAGGCGGTGAACGAACGGAAGAGAGAAGCTCAGGAGGGCTGTAAAAGTCGCCGGGCGGCTCGTTGCGGCTGGTGGCGCCGTTGCGTTCGGCACGTGCGGAACTAATAAGGCACCGGCAAACCGGCCGGGCCGAGGCCTGATTTCAGAGATTCCAGCGACTAATTAATCGCGCTAACCGGAAATTGCCCTCATCAGCTTTCCTTCTGCTCGATCCCTCCCTGCCCGGTTGGAGCCTAATTCCTCTGGACCTCATTTACAGGTCGACTAACTTAAAAAGAGGGGAAAAAATGACTGGATCCGATACGCAGCAAGCGCCTTTAATCACTCATGTCCAGTTTCCAGAATGGCGTCCTACTTAATATCGATTACTGATGTGATGCCATCAGAGCTCATAACAAAACTGCATCACAGAGAAAAACGCCCAAGTGAGTTTAAACAATGACAATACGCGGAACACCATTCCAGCAATGATTGCAGAGATGTAGTGCACACGCAAGTAAACGGCGTCGTTTCTTGTGTGACAGCTGAGACATTATTACAGGCACACGGACAATGAAGTGCCGTAAGACGAAATGGAAACATAAAAACAAGTGCCAGTAGCCTCCGTCGCCGTCAGAGCGCGCAATACCAGCACGTTCGTGGAATGATCACTGTCCATTAAGTAGTTTCTAAGAAGACATACTGCAATTTGCCTTAAATGATTTAGGGAAACCGTGAAAACCCCACAGCTGGTTGGGCAGGCAGAGATCTGAATCGCAATCTTCCTAAATGCACTTTCTAAGTCTTATTACTGCGCCATCTCGCTCTACAGAACGAGTGACACGTTAGTGTTGTACACTGCAGCGAGCAGGTACTGGATCACACAATGCGACTACATCCTGGGATAACCACCATTTTGGCCACATGACTATAATAGATGGTTCGACGACATTATCATCTGCTGCTGCTACACACCATTGTATCATCTACCACTGTTCAGGAACAGAAACCCGACTGCAATGAGCAAGTGAATGCTGTCGTTGAAGGTTAGCTGCCACAATCTTTTCGGATAAGTGTTGCGCTAAGCGGTCGTACAGTGCATTTCTTTTTTTTTTATTTCCTCGAGGTTCTATCACATAAATATGCAGTTGTGACCATTTCGATCACACGAGATTATCTGCAGAAATTATAATGAGCATGTAGGAAAAGTCTACAGCAAACTCTATTCGACGATTTTTGAAGACTTCATAATTTCAATCTAGACCTATATTTTTTTCTTTTTTTTTTTAATGGCTGGAACAATCAGCGATTAAAAGCCCGTTACTGTGATTCTATCTGGAAGAAATAAATAATTGTATAATACTTGCCAATCACTAATATCGAAGAACAGTTTCGTACCTTCCCGCAAATATCTTACAGCGTAAGATACTGGGAAGTACTGTACCATCCACCATACTCCCCGGACTTAAGTCCTTGTGACTTTGTTTTGAGTCCGACGACGAACGAACCACTCCGTGGCATTCGCTTCAGAATTGTTCCCGAGATTCGACAGGCAGTAGACCGCTCCATTCGCACCATCAACAGAACAGGCTCTGCTAACGGCATACTACGCCTTCAACATCGCTGGCAACGGGTTCTACACAACGCTGATGACTACTTTGAAGGACAGTAATAGGTGCAAACATGTAACTCTTTTGTATCGGTTGTGAGTAAATAGTTGCCACTATTTAAGTTCCAACCAAATGGTTCAAATGGCTCTGAGCACTATGGGACTTAACAGCTGTAGTCATCAGTCCCCTAGAACTTACAACTACTTAAACCTAACTAACCTAAGGACACCACACACATCCACGCCCGAGGCAGGATTCGAACCTGCGACCGTAGCTTCGTTCCAACCCTCGTATATAAAATATTGTATTAATTTAGAGAACTTAGCATGAAATTTTGTGATAACTTAAAAGTAACTGGCACTAGAAGTCCACCATCTACTGCAACAATCTCGGCAACACTTACATAGTTTTTAGTTGCTGTTCATTAACAATCTTGTCACGCTACCGTCAGCTACCTGCGGCTTGGAACAACTACACGTTTGGATCGGAATGGTGGGGTTAATGAGACCAAACCACGTGGTAAACGGTTCACTCTGAGGGAATCAAGCCGAGCGTTCCTCTACAAGAAAATGGTTAGTCAGCCAAATCGATAATGCAACTACAGCGCGTCTCCTCAGAGTAATAAAGAAAAATCCCTCTAGAACCAGACGAGATACACAAGGTAAGAAGTTAAGTAGGAGTTGCAAACTTAATTCTTCTAGGGAAATGAGAAAACTTTGCACACGCAAGGCGCCATATAAAGTTACATCACGCCATGTCGAGGCAAGAGAAGAATAATTAGCTTTCAACATACGTTGTTGAACTTCATGTCACGAAAATTATGCACTTTCACATTTATCAGGACACACAAAAAGTTGCCTCAACAAAACTACTGTGCAAGATACATGTGCGTTCAAATTTCCGAAATCAAGATTGTGTTTCGGTAGGAAAGAAGACCCTCCATCAAGCTTAGAGTTCAGCACAAATCATTCAGATTAACGGCTGATGGCAGAGGGTCAGAAATACTACGCAGAGCTGAGCTTGTACCCAGACATTGTAGACTAGCCACAAGAGCCCTTGGTTTCTGAGGGAGATAAACGGGGCGCGCGTCCCTCTTTCGTAAATAGTGTTCCGTGCCTTTGTAAACAGAGGGTGATATTTCATGTTTGAGACACGAGTCACAGACGGATAAAACACACCAAAACATACACAAGTAAATATGAAAGTGGACACCCTTTTTCTTCGTTTCCAGGTTATCAATTGTTTTCTAGTTTTGAAATAAAAAACTTGGAAACCAAGACTGCTCTGTAAATCATTGTCATATTGCCGTGTTCTGTCCCCCTTTCACAATAGTACTAGAACCACCAAAATCAAGTGGGAAAAATTTCTGTCCTTTTCAGCTGTAAGCCTCTCGATTTGACACAACTTCGGCGGGTTAATTATTCTGTCAGAAATAGAATGCTCCCTCGCCCATAATAACGTCACTTATCGGCAAGAATCTGAAGTGACGAGCAGTAGCCCTCTCTGACATGCTCAACTATTGACCGTGACGAGGTTTGTTCGTTTACCGACTGTTATTTATAATTTGTCCCTGCCCCGACTACGCATCATTATTTCTACAATAGTGAATGGGCGGCCTGAAGTGTCTTAACGGAACACGTTTTCGTGTTCACATGATTAAACAAAAACGCTCTTCATAATTTATGCTCGCTCTGACAAATGGGACCTTAATGTGTAATATGGAAGTATACTTAACGCATACGTTACTGCGCCCGAAACGACACAGAGTTAGCTTACGATATCAACCGGTGAACAAAAGTGCACGGATATCTTACAACCTGGCACACTCTAAAGTCAACTTGTGATACTGATGTTAATTACTGACACATATATACGGGAAAATTCCTTCTGTTTTCTCTTTCCATTTCAGATACTCTATACATATACAGTTAAAACAGAAACGTGTGTTCGGAAGAATCTGGCTTGGTATTCTACGAGGCCGTCATGATTGAGGTATTCAGCAGTTTTCCTAAATCACTACATCCAATGTGTAGCCGGTTCCTCCATAAATTCCACGATAAAATTCCTTCCTTCTCCAATTGATTCACATACATCAACACTTCGTAAACGATTGTGTGGAGCACATAATACACAGCTGAGAATATTACGCAATGCCCCAGTCCTAATCCATTCTCTGACGGTGACTGAATAACGGTTCTAGGATATGTCTCGATATACGCCCGAATATCCCCTATTTTATCATCATGGTCATTTGGGAGGAAGTAATGAGTATCGGAACTCTCCGAATGATCGGTCCGTGCACGATAGCAGTATGTTCCAAAAAGCGGCACGCAAAAATGCGATTTCGCAAGAGATCTCGGGTTCTACTGATACAGAGATCAAGGGACATGTGTTTTGGTTAGCTCTGGGCACAGTGACCATTTGTATACTTATCGGAAGAACGAGCATACTGTAGTTATGCTACAGTACAGGATCGAAATTTAAACGTTACACACTTCCTCAAGCCAAGGCAAACTGAGCAAATCTGTTGATTCTTTTGCATCAGGTGTGGTCTAGAAGGACCTTAGAGGGCTTATAAAAGCACCATTTGTTCACAGACGGTTCCTGAGAAAAACCCCATACACCATGATTTTTGGGTACGAGAAGTACCAATCGTAGGAATGGCCAATTCTAAAACTTATATTCATTGTCTTGTTTTAGGGCGCAAAAACAACAGGTGTCATACGACCAAGTCAAAACTATAGAACACGAAGACAGAGAGTAGTTAAAAACGACTAAGGGCTAAAAAAGACACCATACAGAAACGGAGGTACAGAACTAAAAATTGAATGGCCTTCGCCTTATTGCTTTGACGGATAGGAAGAAAAACGCGGCCGACAGCCGGCGCGTCATTTGCTAAAACGGTCGATAACTCAGACGCCAAACCCAGGCGGGAACGTAAACGGTTAAAAAATGGGCATTCTGTCAGGAAGTGGCGGACGGTTAAAACTTGGGCGCAATGTGTGCAAAGTAGTGGGGGAGCGCCACTTAAATGACGATGGCTAAAAAGGCAGTGCCCAATGCGCAACCTACTTGAAATGACCTCCCGGCGGGAGGGCCGAGAGGTGGTCGTCCAAGCCGCTGGGAGATGCTTCATAATTCGGAGCTTATTCCCATGAAGGGAGGACCAATGGCGATGCCAAAGGGACACCAACTCCTGACAGAATATTTATTATCGATGGTCGAAATTGTTACTGTATGTTTCTAAGATGATGTTCTCAGGGATGGTCGAAATGGTTACTGTATGTTTCTAAGATGATGTTCTCGGGGAGGTCCAACGTTACCGTACTTATGCACGTATTATCCGGTCTGAGGCATCATTGTGGTTTTAATTGACGTAGTGAACATATGCCAAGGGTTCTGGAGTAGTCACAAGGATTCTGAGTTCGCCAAACTATGTATGTAGTCGGCATTCTTTTCACCAATAAAACCCTATAGCGCGCTGTCTCTGTATAATAGACATTTCACGCCTGTATAAATATGTCGAAAGTGGTATTGTAGTGACAAAAATTGGCTAAAAACAGTCTTAACATGCCTGACAAGAACTTAAAACGACTGCCAAAAATTATGTAAAATTGGGAAGACTGCAAATTCAGTAAAATATTTGTAATGACATTTTTACTATTTTAAGATAGAAATAGGATATACGCCGGGCATTTTCGATTAATTGCTATCGATGAACAAAGTATCCATAAAAATGTGAAGTCCACGATTTTGTATCAGCCTTATATTAAGCGCACTTACTTGTTCATGAGTATCAAAGTATACAAACATGTCGAAGTATAAAAATAAACTGTCAAAACTTTATTGGCCGATAGAATTCGTTAAATAAGCAGCACAGGCTGCTGTAATACGGAAAAGACGAGGACCAGCGGAAAAATGCCCCTGTCGGAGCACAAAAAAACCGAATATATTCCTCTTTGAAAGACTCCGACGGAAAAGAGGGGAACCAGTTGCCTCAATCCTCATTCCGCCTTCCTCATAAAAAATTTTGGCTTGGGAACATATTTGCACTTTTTTGTGCTGAAACAGAGTAGCAAAGAGACAGTGACAGTGAAAGAGATAGGAGACAACAGCAGTGGGAGAGAAAGAGAGAGGAGCCTGCGTTGGGAGAGAAAAAGTGGCAGTGAAAGAGAGATGGATGGAGTTACTCGTAGAAGCAGTGGGAGCAGCCAGTGGAAATGAAGAAGAGAGATGAGTGCAGACCATACATAGGCTTTGGAGGGGGAGGGGGGACCATCCCAGAGCGGCGAACTTTAACAAGTAAGTATAGGGGAGGGCGTATTTTGGATCGAAAGTTTAAACACGTGTATATAGGGAAAAAAATACGTTAGAACTACCGGAATTTTTGAACTCTTGAGGTACTGCTCAGGCAGTGGGAAAGAAAGACAAAATGAGGCAGGGGCAATGGAATGAACTGTAAATCAATGAGAGAAAAAGGAGAGACATATACCGGGTGTCTTTTCTAATAGTCGTCAGGTGCGTTTTCTTTGGTGTTTCGGAACAGATTTTCAATTTAATTTTTGCAATGTGTAGCTGGTGTCAGCCCAAACAAATGTTGCTCATGACATCTTCCATGCGACGAACAGCGTCGACGAAATGTATCTGTTTGCCTCCTGTTTCACACAAAATGATTTTTAAATCGAAATTTTACGTGCCCGTTCCATGTAGCGCTACCACATAAATCAGTGTGATATTCGGTTTACTGATATGTATTAATAGGAACACGCGAGAAATAACCGGTACCGCAGCAACGATAATGAGCAGCGCGCTTCTGCATGGTGGTAGCAGTCAGCGCGGGCCAAGGCGGTGCTGTCACTTTTGAAGTAGTCGCTCTGTCGAAGTGGCACGTAAAATTCCACTTTAAAAATCATTTTGGTCTGTAACGGGAAACAAACTGGTGCTTTCCACTGGTGTTGGGCGTCGCAGGAAAGGCGTGTGAGCAGCTTTTTTTTGGAGGAGGAGGGGGGGGGGGGGAGACAACATTGCAAATATCTGCCGAAACACCAGATGAAATGTGCCTGACGACTCTTAGGAGAGAGGCCCTGTATGAACAGTGGGGGAGAGAGAGAGAGAGAGAGAGAGAGAGAGAGAGAGAGAGAGAGAGAGAGAGAGAGAGAGACAGAGAGAGAGATGCTGAGTGTGATGGCTTAGCTACAGGGACAGACTGGGTAAAAGATTGAGGCAACTGGTTCCACATTTTTCTGTCGAAGTCTTTAGAGCTCCTACAGCAGCATTTTTCCGTTGATTAGAATAAATCTTCAGGAATGAACAATTATTTACTAGCATGTCTCGTTTGTTGACCATTTCTATGACATACTCGTGCTGAATATTAAATCAGTTTTTTTTTAAGATCTGCAATCTACTCCCTTGAATCAACTTAGTAAGAATAAACATACAACTGTCAAGAACCGATAGGATGAGCTTTCTGTGAGATACTTGACTTGTTACTCGATTTTATTATTTCTCCGTTTTCGTCTCCTTCCCCTTCAATTATAGGTTTCCGTGATTTGTGTCTACTGGGAGACTATCCAACACAAAAATCAAAGTCGCTAGACAGAACCTTCATCAAGTACATGAATAGCTCCAAAAACGAAGAAGAAGAAAAAAAAGAAATGTTCTACACTGCGCATGCGGCAACTATGCAAGACGCTGGCAACATACACCTCGTACGCTGCCTCTTATCCCCTTTATCTTATGGTTTAACTTCCCGTTAGCAGCGAAGTTATTTGAAACTGGCTCACACGACAGAGATACGGGGGAAGGGCAAATGGGAGAATTCGTATGTGAAATCACTCAAGGAGCTATTCGGCAATCCTCCTTAAGTAAAGCAAAACATAATGTGGACGGCCGGGGGTACATGCGAGTTATGACACGTCAGTGGCTAGTGTGGTTTACGGGTCACTGACGAGCGGCGCTTTGTGAAATACCGTATAGGCGATATATTCTCGTTATTTCACTGACTGGAGGTACTGTGCATCATGTCAATCTCGTGCATACGGCCTCCAAATCTGAAGCCGCGGGGACTGTCAATGTGAGGTTTCTTTCCACTCCTGTACAAAAAGAGGTTGGTCGCAGAGTATGACGTTCATTACCTTCAGTTCAGAGAAACGGAAAATGATACTTATCTAGAAGATAGCCACATTTAACGATTGACGTGAGCATTGACGAAGAATTAAACATAGTAGCGACAAGATTCTAAAATTGCCAAGTTTTTATAACTGATTCCGTGATTTTTAATGTATAGTGCGCCAAAAGTAAATCTGACTGAAATTACACAAAATTCATTGTATTCCCACTAATTAACAGGTACCCTAAGCAATTTGCTCTTTTATAGGTAAATTACTTTGTTACCGAAATGCTAAGCATATTTCAGTCGTATATGCTAATTTTTTTATAACTAACACGAATATAAATTATTCAACGACCTAAAATTACAGCCTTCTAAAGTTTAAATCCAGAGTACTAGTGAAAAGCTCTCGCGTGCTCATCAACATGGCGGTGTTGAGAAACTGCGACGTTTCGACGAGTGCTGTCCTCTTCACCTTCTAACGAAGTCAGACGATAAGTACCACACTCGTCCAAACATCGCAGTAGCTCAACAGTTATCACCCACTCGGAATACAGAGACTTCTCATCAGTAGTATACAACGGGAAAAACTACATTCACCCAAATCCAGAGTACTGAATAAGTTATTCACAAAAAAATTAACATACGAATAATGTTAACGTGTCGCCGAAAATTAAATATCTGAAATAGAAAAAAAACAGAATTATTGAGAAAATTATATTGAATAGCAACAAAAATAATCAGGAAAAATAAAAAGTGGGGAAACAGAATAATACTTTAAAAAACCACAGAATTTGCCATAGCACTCCGAATGCTAAATTTGAATTTAGAGAATTGCAGGTTATCACTGAGAGAAATGCGTGACAATTCTGTAATAGTCGTAAAGTCCGAGAGACGCCTAGTGCTCCCTCTTGCCGCCCCTTACCCGTTACGGACGCCTGTAGACGTGAGTGTACCCTGTTATAAGACTCGTTGCCGCAGGAAGGCGCCCCGTAAATGAACAACTGCTTGGCACTCGTAGCGGAACGGGCAGGCTCATAGTTCTGTAACAGGGTCGTTGGACTGTGCGGCGCTTGTAGCTGTGAACAGGAAGATGTGTTGTAGGACAAGTTTGGCCGTTTGCGAAGACACCGTTTGTATTGAGCGAGGACGCGCATGGGTTACAGAACTGGACTCGAACTTGAAAATAGCGGTATTATAAATCCTGGCAATATGCCGAGAACGTGTGGGCGATATTATTCATGAGAATTTGGACATGAGAAAGTTCTCAGGCAAATGGATTCCCAAATGTCGCAATGCAGAACAAAATCGTGAACTCGTGCGTTCACAGTCCGTTTTGTCCAATTTCGCGCGGATCTTAAAGAATTTTTGGGAGGGGGGGGGGGTTTGGGTCGTTTGGGGAAGGAGACCAGACAGCGAGGTCATCGGTCTCATCGGATTAGGGAAGGACGGGGAAGGAAGTCGGCCGTGCCCTTTCAAACGAACCATCCCGGCATTTGCCTGAAAGGATTTAGGGAAACCACGGAAAACCTAAATCAGGATGGCCGGACGCGGGATTGAACCGTCGTCCTCCCGAATGCGAGTCCAGTGTCTAACCATTGCGCCACCTCGCTCGGTAAAGAATTTTTGGATCGTGTCGTCACCGTAAATGAAACATGGATACACACTTACGATCCAGAGACCATAGAACAGCCCAAAGAATGGGGACAAGTGGTTCTCCACGTCAAAAGAAAGTCAAAACAAAAAGATCAGCAGACAAGTGATATGAGATCTCAGGCTTTCCCGGCGAATGTGCTGTATCCAAGGTTCTCGGGTGTCCAGCCGGATCCGTTCGTCGAAGTTCCACGAACGGATCCGGCTGGACACCCGGGAACCTTGGATACATCAGCAGACAAGTTAGTCGCATCCGTCTTTAGGAATAAAGATGGAATCCTGCTTACTGACTAGTTACAACATGGTAAAACCATCACGGCGAAGTATCACCTGAGGAAAGGTGAAAAAAAAAGGAATCTTGTCTCTGCGAGACAACGTTCCTCACAAGGTAGCCATCACGCAGCAAAAATTGGCAGATATGCAAACCTCCACCCTACTCACCCGACTTGGCTCCCATAGAATATTATCTGTTCTAAACCTCAAGAAACACCTCCAGGGAAGACGATTTCTGAACAATGGAAAGCCAGAAATGTTGCGGATTCTGGATCACAACAGCTTATTGTTTTCAAGACCTGTTCAAAAAGCTGGAAAAGATGCCATAAATGTGTCGAGCTCAAGGGGAAATTATGTTGAGTAAATAAATTTTCTCTACCCCATAACAGTATTTTTTCTTTATAAAGTCAAGGACCTAAGCACCCTGTCATAGGTAAAGACTAAATATTTCCCTGTATGCAAAGGCATACTTGGGCTCTAGCTACTACTACCCTAACGACATAAACTTTCATTAGTAATTAGACATAATTTATAGTTTTTGTCCATAATCGATGTTCATTGCAGAGGTCACGTCGCTCTCAGTGGTAAATTCCTTTCAGACAACTGTAGTAGCTGACCACGAGTGTATAGATATCAGGATAACGTGAGGTCATTGCACAGGGACCAAAAGATGTGACTGAACAAGGCTGGAATAAACGCATCACATCAGCAATGAAGCAGTTTAGAAATCGTGTTGAAACAAAAGACGCAATACGAGATATCAAGAAGGATAAACACCAACCCCTCAATCTTGAGAACAGGTCTACAACAATAATGTCATGCTGCAATTACACTGCTAGCCATTACAACTGCAACACCATGAAAGCAGCATCGGAGATATTGCTTCGCAGTTATGACTTGTCATGTGAATATGGAATCGCTGGGTTCAGGAGGGCCAGACAGTGCTATGCAGGAACTCAACGGCCGCAAGCGACTAGAGCCCGAGAGACAGCCACATCACGTAACTCGAGTCACGAAACGGGTTTGTAGCAAGACAAATATCCATAAGGGCAGTGTGACGGCGTCTGGAGCACAACGGTCTGTTGGCACGGCGACCAGTGCTGTGGCTTCACTTAACGCGGCAGCAGAGTGACGTTCGGCGACAATGACGACAACAATGGACCAGGAGTGGCAGCACGTCGTCTTTTCAGACATGTTCCTTTTCTGTGTACAGCATCACGATGGACGTGGCAATGTCAGGCGGCTCCATGGAGAATGAACTTTATCAGATGGTTTCTGTCATTGTCATACGGGCCCAGCACCAGGCGTGACGGTATGAGGCGCCAATGGGTACACTTCTGTTTCGCATGGCAGGTAATTTAGATAGCAGCCTTTACATACCTTGCCTTTTAAAGCCAGTGGCTGTGCTCTATCTTCGAGACATCCGCGATGTTATCTCTCAGTAACATTACGCAAGGCCACATGTTACCCATGATGTTTCTGATCTAGCTCGATACAAAGGGTACTCGACTGCTGCCGTGGTCAGCAAGCTATCCAGGTCTCTTACCCATTAGAAACGTATGGTTCCAGTTTGCCTACACACTGTCACGCCACCAGTCTCCAACCAGTACGATTCCTGAACACTGGTATAAGAGTTGAAGAGGCGGCATCGAATAATCTACCCATATCTGTCAACAAGGTCAGTTTTACTCGATGACCAGCCAGGCTGGAGCAATCGTTGCTGCTCGAGGTGGCATCTCTGAGTAATAAATTTCGCAACCTGTCCACTCCAAAACACCTACAAAGTTTATCGTGTACTCTTCCTACTACATTGCATACGTAAAATAAAATTTCATTATTTGCTACCCTTGTTCATTTTGCAAATTTTATGGCCAGCATATCGTCACAAAAACAATGCCTAATCGAAGGAGGAAATAATGATACGTCCACGTCCACTGAGTATTCTAAAACTGCCGTGAAACATGTTTGGCAGAAAAACATATACTGAGGTGACAAAAATCATAGGGTACCTAATAATGTCGTGTCGGACCTCCTTTTGTCCGGCATAGTGCAGCAACTTGACGTGGCTTGGACCCAACAAGTCGTTGCATGTCCCCTGCAGAAATATTAAACATTGCTGCCTCTAAAGCCGTCCATAATTACGAAAGTGTTGCCGGTGGAGGATTTTTTTGCACGAACTGACCTCTCGATTATGTCCCATGTATGTTCGATGGGTGGTCAAATCATTCGCTCGAACTGTCCAGAATGTCGTACAAGCCAATCGCGTACAACTGTGATCTGGTGACATGGCACATTGTCATCTACAAAAAAATTCCATCCTTGTTTGGTAACATGAAGTCCATGAATGGCTGAAAATGGGCTCCAAGTAGTCAAATATAACCATTTCCAGTCAATGATAGGTTCCGTTGGACCAGACCCAGTCCATTATGGATCCACCATCTGATTGCGCAGTGCCTTGCTGACAAAATGGGACCCTGACTTCTTGGGGGCTTCGCCACAATCGAATCCCACTATCAGCTCTTACCAGCTGAAACCGGGACTCATCTCCCCAGGCCACGGTTTTACAATCCTCTAGGGTCCAACCAATATGGTCACGAACCCAGGAGAGGCGCTGCAGGAGATGTGCTGTTACCAAAGCACTCGCGTCCTTCTGCTGTCGTAGTCCGTTAATACCAAATTTCACCGCACCTTCCTAACGGATACGTGCGTAGAACGTCCCACTTTAATTTCTGCGATTATTTCATGCAGTGTTGCTTGTGTGTTAATACTGGCAGCTCTAGCAAATGCCGCTGCTTTCGGTCTTTAAGTGAAGGCGGTTGGCAACTAGGTACTCCGTGGTAAGAGATAATGCCTGAAATTTGGTATTGTCGGCACACTCTTGTAACTGTGGATCTCGGAATAACGAATTTCCTAACGCTTCCCGAAACTGAATGTCCCATGCGCCCAGTTCCCGTCGTGCGGCCATAATCACGTCTGGAACCTCTTCACATTAATCACCCGAATATAAATGACAGCTCCGCCAACGAACTTGGTGCACGCAATACTACCGCCATGGTATATTTGCATATCGCTACCTTATGACTTTGGTCACCTCAGTGTACAACTGTGTTTTGCTAGAAGGCGGACCTCGATCGCAGTGGAAATAAACTGCAATGACAGCATCCAAGACGAAAGCTCATCTATCCCCTGCGTGGCGTTCATATACACCGCTCGTAACAGTGCTGGCCGCGACATATTCGTCGGAGACCGAGGCAGGTGTTGGGCGTGACGTATAGCAGCGCCGAGGGGTCACAAACGGCGGCCGCGGTGTCCCACTTTCGCGGAGAGAAGCGACCAGGTACGCGTTGAAAAACGACGCCTGCCGCAGCGCCGCGCCGCTGTGTTCGGCAACAACTCGCAGCCGCCACAAAAGCTGCTGCCGCCTGACACGCTCTGATGCGCCCGCACTGTCCGCAGAGTTGTTCTCACAGCGGGGCACTACACCTGCCGCCGTCACTGCTGCTCGCCGCACGACTCCCGTGCATTTCTCCCGGAGATATGCACTGAGTTAAAAAGAAAACAGTGAGTAACTCATTCCGAGGTATTAAGCCCTCAAAGCAACAAGCTCATACAGGGCTCCTAACCATACACACAGCGTTAAAACACATGTGTAATATATATTTACGAAAAGAAGTCTTAATTGCAAGAGAATATTATAGGACCATTACTGTTCACATAAAAATGAGCATCTGGATAACGTCAGAAGTTCCGCGAGGCTGTTGGCAGATGACGCAGTAGCATACGGCGAAGCCGCAGCGATAGAAAATTGTAACGAAATGATGGAAGACCTGGGGAGGATCAACGTTTGTTGCAGGCAATAACAGTTGACCCACAACACAAACGTAAACGTAAAGTAAAGTTCTATGTACTGACTTGGCAGAAATTCCTAAGAAATTTTGGTCTTATGTCAAAGCGGTAGGTGGATCAAAACAAAATGTCCAGACACTCAGTGACCAAAATGGTACTGAAACAGAGGATGACAGACTAAAGGCCGAAATACTAAATGTCTTTTTCCAAAGCTGTTTCACAGAGGAAGACTGCACTGTAGTTCCTTCTCTAGATTGTCGTACAGATGACAAAATGGTAGATATCGAAATAGACGACAGAGGGATAGAGAAACAATTAAAATCGCTCAAAAGAGGAAAGGCCGCTGGACCTGATGGGATACCAGTTCGATTTTACACAGAGTACGCGAAGGACCTTGCCCCCTTCTTGCGGCGGTGTACCGTAGGTCTCTAGAAGAGCGTAGCGTTCCAAAGGATTGGAAAAGGGCACAGGTCATCCCCGTTTTCAAGAAGGGACGTCGAACAGATGTGCAGAACTATAGACCTATATCTCTAACGTCGATCAGTTGTAGAATTTTGGAACACGTATTATGTTCGAGTATAATGACTTTTCTGGAGACTAGAAATCTACTCTGTAGGAATCAGCAGGGGTTCGAAAAGGACGATCGTGTGAAACCCAGCTCGCGCTATTCGTCCACGAGACACAGAGGGCCATAGACACGGGTTCCCAGGTAGATGCCGTGTTTCTTGACTTCCGCAAGGCGTTCGATACAGTTCCCCACAGTCGTTTAATGAACAAAGTAAGAGCATATGGACTATCAGACCAATTGTGTGATTGGATTGAAGAGTTCCTAGATAACAGAACGCAGCATGTCATTCTGAATGGAGAGAACTCCTCCGAAGTAAGAGTGATTTCAGGTGTGCCGCAGGGAGTGTCGTAGGACCGTTGCTATTCACAATATACATAAATGACCTTGTGAATGACATCGGAAGTTCACTGAGGCTTTTTGCGGATGATGCTGTGGTATATCGAGAGGTTGTAACAATGGAAAATTGTACTGAAATGCAGGAGGTTATGCAGCGAATTGACGCATGGTGCAGGTAATGGCAATCGAGTCTCCATGTAGACAAGTGTAATGTGCTGCGAATACATAGAAAGAAAGATCCCTTATCATTTAGCTACAATACAGCAGGTCAGCAACTGGAAGCAGTTAATTCCATAAATTATTTGGGAGTACGCATTAGGAGTGATTTAAAATGGAATGATCATATAAAGTTGATCGTCGGTAAGGCAGATGCCAGACTGAGATTCATTGGAAGAATCCTAAGGAAATGCAATACGAAAACAAAGGAAGTAGGTTACAGTACGCTTGTTCGCCCACTGCTTGAATACTGCTCAGCAGTGTGGGATCCGAACCAGATGGGGTTGATGGAGGTAATAGAGAAGATTCAACGGAGAGCAGCGCGCTTCGTTACAGGATCATTTAGTAATCGCGAAAGCGTTACGGAGATGATAGACAAACTCCAGTGGAAGACTGCAGGAGAGACGCTCAGTAGCTCGGTACTGGCTTTTGTTGAAGTTTCGAGAACATGCCTTCACCGAGGAGTCAAGCAGTATATTGCTCCCTCCTGCGTATATCTCGCGAAGAGACCATGAGGATAAAATCAGAGAGATTAGAGCCCACACAGAGGCATACCGACAATCCTACTTTCCACGAACAATACGAGACTGGAATAGAAGGGAGAATCGATAGAGGTACTCAAGGTACCCTCCGCCATACACCGTCAGGTGGCTTGTGGAGTATGGATGTAGATGTAGATGTAGATCACGCATTAATAGGGGGAAGAACCCTTTATTGTATAACATGATTGCCGAAACAGCACTGGAAGCTTACAGGACCACGTTATAGAGAAGTATCGACACTAGACTCGCTGGCTCCAGTCCCCCCATCTCCATTTTTAAAATTTATCTATAATACGGATCGATTTTCGCAAGTTTTAATAGAAAAATTCAAACATTAAATGAAGCACAGTTTTTTTTGGATTATAAATTACAATTTTTAAAATTTTGAACTTCAAATATGAAATTGCAGAACACATTATTAGAAACAACAATGAATAATAACCAAAGCTAAATAAATTAATTCGTGCGCACACTATCTTTCGCATGTACACAGCTCGTTCAATTGTTGACCTGTTAGTGCTCATGCGTTCAATCGTTAAAAGTGATAGAACTGTTTCACGGTGACCAAAATAATAAAAATATAGTAAATTATTATTAAGACCATTCGATACGATACTATGAAGTATTGATATCAATAAAAGTTTCACGTGGAAACTATCTAGTAAAAAAAGTATTAGTACTGAGATGAAACTAATTGATACCAAGAAGTATTGATACTTTTCCGTATCCCTAGTCGTATTCATCAAATATCGGCGCGTATGCTAATGGAACTATTTAAAGTGGAACGACGCCATAAAACAAATCGCAGGAAAGGCAGATGCCAGACAGTCACTGGAAGGATCCTTAGGTAGCGTAGTGCATCCACGAAGAGGCAGCTTGCAAAATCTTCTTTCGACTGCTTTTGCTTGTCAGTCCAGACGCGCACCAGATGTTATTGATGGAGAAGGTAGAGAAGATTCAAGGAAGAGCAGCGCATTTCGTCACAGGTTATTTTAGTAAGAGCGAAAGCGTCAAAGACATGCTCATCCAACTCCGATGGCAAATACTAAGAGAGAGGTGTTGCGCATCACGGTGCGATTTACTGTTAAAATTCCGAGAGCGTACCTTCCTAGAACAGAACACAGATATATTGTACCCTCTTAAGTATACCTTGTAAGAACATCATGAGCGTAAATTCTGATGGATTCCAACTCACGTACAGGATTACCATGAATTGTTATTTACGCGCACAGTTCACAACTGAAGCAAGAAACGGGAGGATGTGACAGTGGTACATAAAACAACTCTTCACCACACACCATACGATGGCTTGTTGAGTGTAGATATAGAACTGCCTGTATTACGATTTTTATTCCTTACACGAATTTCAGAGCGAACTTTACGGGCGGAGTGCAGCTTTTCATCTTCAACAACTAGTTAAAACACCAATAGCTGCCCTTTCGGCTGAAACTGGACGCACAGCTGACTATATCGAAAACTACTTTAATGCCGAATATAAACAACAACACAAAAGCCCCAGACCGGACATTCTAGAACATCTAGAACTTTGAAGACACAAAATTACATAACACATCAAATGCCCAACAAAAAGACAGACAGCGATAACAATCGGATCCTCAACGCATTCAAGAAACTTTGCCTCAAATACCACCCACTGTAAGCTCTTACTTCACCTTATCTTCTTCTGTTCCACCTCAAATCAACTTGTGACACTAATATATTTTGTTATGTAATTGCATGATCGATGATGTTCCGTTGAATGGTTCGCACGCTGACACTTCTTGATGGCCCGGCACTGAAAGATGCAGCAATTTGCGGAAGGGTTGCACTTCTGTCACGCTGAACGAGTCTCTTCAGTCGTCGTTGGTCCCGTTCTTGCAGAATCGTTCTCCGGCCGCCATGATGTTGGAGATTTGACGTTTTACCGGATTCCTGATACTCAGGGTACACTCTTGAAATGGTCGTACGGGAACTCCCCACTTCATCGCTATTCGGAGATGCTGTGTCCCATCGCTCGTGCGCCGACTATAACACCACGTTCAAACTCGCTTAAATCTTGATAACCTGTCATTGTAGCAACAGTAACCGATTTAACAACTGGGACAGACACTTGTCTTATGTAGGCGTTGCCGACCGCAGCGCGATATTCTGTCTGTGTACATATCTCTGTATTTGAATACGCTTGCCTATACCAGTTTCTTTGGCGCTTCACGTATTTACGTCTACGAAGTAATAGAGACAATCGCCGCACGGAATAAGGAAACAACTTTCAGTTGAGTGAGGGGGTCGCCTGGCATCCAAACAATGCTAGTGGGGAGAGCCGGCTGCTCAGAGTGTGCGCTCATTGGCCAGTGGTAACGAATGATTTGTCGCTAGTTGGGCTCGTTAATGAACTAGGGGGGGCCAGCTGCTGACAGCCGCCTCTTCGCCAGCCTCTCTTGGCTGCGGACGCTAATCGCAAGAGCCAAAAAACTCAGCCCATTTTACGCTTATTCGAGTGCGGCGTTCTTCACAGCAAGCGTATTAATTATCAACTTGTACACGTCTCTTCCCCAACATAAGGTAAGTTGCCGTTCCGTCCTAAATAACCAATAACACACATGAAACCATACAGCGGCACACCTAATGCAGAAGTATCTGGTAACCTTCAAGCACAAAACGCCGCAGCAGGCTATTGCTACATTCCGAAAATAAATTTCTCATTACCAGCACGGTTTAAATTCACTGAACGTTTCGTGCCAGCGTGACATGTTTCCAACGAAAAGTGTGAGAAAAACGAGTATGTATTTACAGAAACATATAAATTTTGCTGTTTATTTTCTGTACATGAGGGAGCTGGACCAATTTCCGACCATCTGTGCGCTATTAATTAAGAGTAATTAAAAACTCTGAGAGATTGGCCAAAGTCAAACATTTTTGTACCGTGACGCGGAGCAGCCGTGTGAACCAGTGAACTTCACAACGACTCTCTTCTCTCTAGATAACACGTTTATCTTCTCTCAAAGAAACACTGGTCATTCAGGCGCCGTCCCCAAGGCCACATTGCAACTGCGTCGCGATCACACGTGGGATTACATGAAGAACGCAAGAAACAAAAAACAGAGTTCGCTGAAGTGACGGACTAAACATATTTTTTGCCAAACCTGTAATTTCATCCTTTTAGCGCCAAATTGATTCATTTGGGTGCTCACTTCGAGTTAATGAACTTAGCTTTTTGGCATTTAGGAGGCACGTCCGTAATGTTTTCACAGACTTCACTGTTTGAGGTCTTCGCTACGATATAGCACAAATATTAATGCCCACCTAACAGAAAGAATTACGGCTAACTGAGTGATAAATACTAATACGTTCACAGAAGTATTGAAATTTAAAAAACACATAAAAGTTCATTTTCTTGAGAAAAATTTAATTAACCAGTCATTCAGTCAGCCTGATACAGGTCTACCTAATTACAAGTGGTTCCTACAGGGGATGAACTAAAATACGGGAACACCGAAAACACATTACCAGCCTAATACGGTGTAGGAAAACCGTAGGCATTCACAACAGCTTCCAGTCGTCTCGGAATGGATAGGTACAGGTTTTGTATCCTTTTCGAGGGAATGTTATACCATCCTCCTCGCAAACTGTGGCAACTTCATCCTCGTGCTCAGAAAACCTATCCTGGACGAAAACCTGTCTTTGAACGCAGCATCGCCATTGGAGAACAAACGTTGTACCATAGGATGGATCCGATCAGCAAAAGTGGTTACATAATCCTTGGCAGAAATATGACCGTTCAGATTAACGATAGGGCCCATGGAATACCACGATGTGGCTGCCCAAATCACCACCGCCATATTTCACGCTTCGCTCCAGATTTTATGGCTTCGGTACCACGCCTCACTGATACGGGCATTTGCAGCACTCACGCGTGATTTTGCAATTCCAGCTCGCCCTTCAATTCTCTGCTTCTGGATCCCTCTTCGCGTTGTTTTGTTGCTGACAGGGTTCGCGAGTGCGACATTCAGTTCTACAATGACTTTTGAAGCTGCCGTTTTCTTATTTTTCACCACAATCCTCTTCAATGACCGTCCGTCATGATCACTCAACACACACTTTTGTTCGCGTTGTGACGTAGCGGATGAAGTTTGTCCGCTTTCCCTATATGTAGTACAGATCTTGCATGGGCGCCTCTTAAAACAGGAACCATTTCAGCTACTTTAGTTACGGAAGCACCCACCATTCTAGCACCAATAATTTGTCTACGTTCGAATCCTCTTCGCTTCTACATAATGCACTCTCAACTACACAGAATACTGATATGAGCACGATTGAAATTTTCAACCTAATGAGAGCACTGCACAGGTGTAGTTCATGGTCAAATACAACAGCGCAATCTGCAGGCTTGCAGGAATTTTTCGCAGTTTTTCCATATCTTTGTCCAACCCCTGTAGGTCCTGGTTTCCGTACTACCTCGCTGTCGTGAAGCCATTTAATCTGTGGCAATAACAAGAGTATCGCGGTGATCTCCGCCTGTCAATACCGTAAATTTTACAACTAGCCAAATAAATGCGAAAAAGTCGCCTAAACACTACACAAAAAAACCAACGTAGGCCTTCAGACAGGTTCTGATTGCCTGATATAGGATGGCTTTTCGACGCTCCTCTCAAAGTACGCCTAAGCAGTAATATCAAGTTAAGAGGCGCTATACATTGCATCCGACTTTGTACCTGCGTGGATAAGAGATGGAGAAAAATAAACGAAGTAAACATTACAAATTCTGCTAAGTTGCACCATGGTTCTAATTCTGCATTAAGTTGTTACATGCTCATTACGACTGCCAAGCGCGCCGTTTGATAAATGGGAAGAAAGCAAAGAGAAAACGCTACCTCTAAAAACACCAAACTTACTGCAGCAATAAGCTATAGTGTTTTTTCCAATATATTTGGTATGGTTTTCTAACGCCAGCGATCTGAGTATAAATAACGTGGTAACAGTCGTTTTCACACTGTACCATTTCCACTGACTGGTCGTCGCGTTCAGCGTATCGATAAGATGTACGGGAGATGGCTGCTTGTATATTCCGTGTATCCAGTTGCTACTCTTTCCTCGAGGGCCCAACGCGGGTGACATTTTAACATCACAAAAAAGCGCCAAGAGTATTACATAATAATTTTGAAACATAAAGGTTTACTGAAGAAATGAGTTATCTCTTTTCCTCTTCTCCTCCAACACACACTATTTAACCTTTCATGCATGCCACAGACTCTAGTATCAGTCCATAACTTGCTGCAAAGCTGTTGTCTACGCTTCCTCCTGCTCACATTTGTCCTTACCACTAAACTGAAGCCTGATATTTTCTTATTACAAGTTTAGTTACGAGATTAGTCCATTAAATACAGCAGTATAGAGTTAGCGTCAGCAATTTCGGAGACGTGTGTAGTCCAACTTAGATATTAACTACTACATTGCACTACATTTAGTAATGCGTTTATTTCTTATTATTCTAAAGCATTTTGCAACAAAACTGCATACGCTCCATATTCGTCAGGGTAGTAAAGTGATGGCATTTCGTCGTCACAGTACTTCTTAATGTGCGTGTGCACCTGGGCGACTTCCCGTGCGCACGTTACAGCTGCTAGGTGTCGTCACAGTAACAAAATTACCAACATGCGAGCGACTGCCACAGTTCGAGGTGCCCTCCATGTCCAGGGCCAGTTACTTCACCAGCTTTCTTGATTCCATTGTAACCAGCATCTCTTACGATTTCGCATAAGCGTCAAAATTACAAAGTCTGAAATGGACATTTGGTTTATATAATAAATCAGTCCTGATGATGAAAAGTTGTCCAATTGTCCCCCACCCCAAATCAATCAATTCAAATCTGAGAACAGATTGAGATATTCTTCGATCCAAAGACTGCCAATCATTCGCATTTCTCGATGAGACTCATCTTCGAGCTTCAGCTATCCAGGAGGACACTGCTGAGGGACCCTGTTGTCAAATAATTCAGTATACCCTCCACTACTATGTCCTGTACGGAGAATAGGTTCAAAATGGTTCAAATGGCTCTGAGCACTATGGGACTCAACTGCTGAGGTCATTAGTCCCCTAGAACTTAGAACTAGTTAAACCTAACTAACCTAAGGACATCACAAACATCCATGCCCGAGGCAGGATTCGAACCTGCGACCGTAGCGGTCTTGCGGTTCCAGACTGCAGCGCCTTTAACCGCACGGCCACTTCGGCCGGCGGAGAATAGGTTTGTACGTCAGAATTACTACAGTCGTCCATCAAGCTTTTCCATTACTTCGTCCCGCACTCAAGAAAGCGCTAATTTGTTATGTTGTTCCATCGTAAATTATTCCCGATGGATGTCAGTAAAAATTTACGGTTTGGCTGATTCCGTTTGTCAATTTGCGCCTGTGAAGGCAGAGTTAATACCCCAGCTTTCCGCTTGTATACGCCCATAACATTGCATTCGGTTATGGTGTGGGTTGCTGCACCAAGTTTTGTACATCTCCTGCTGATCCTCCTCCAGTTCGTATAAAAGCCCCGGAGATGTGCGTCTTACCAGTAAGCCCCACTGCGTCTTACTAATTTTCTCTGTGCCACAGGAAACCAAGGTCTACATCGAATATGCTTTTATTATATACGCTTGTTTGTGCAGCTTTCCACTGTGACCTACGAGTACTGTGTGTACAATGTAAATTTTTAGCGTAAGTCTATGGAAGGCATAAATCGTCTGACAAATCATTACTGGTGGCAGAAATGTGAAGTAACCGCGCGAGCTACAAAGAATAGGAGAAGGAAAAAGTGGAGGGGGAGGGTAACAGTTACGTACTGAGAGAGGTACACATATGATGTGTGTACTACACGGCTGCACACAGTACAGCATGTACAATATTTAATCGTAAGAATTACGAATAGAAAAGACGTTGATGCTAGCGACTTAGAAGTATACAACTGGATCAGTGATATTTTAGTAATATTTTGAAATTGGGGAGGGGGATCGGGGTACCTGCTGTTATCCTCCTTCAATGACCACGTCAATTCTGTGCATCTGGTAAGGATTGGTTCACAGCGTCGCATTCGAATTGTGATAATCACGAAAAGGACATTGGGGAGAACGATACCCAGTGTCGGCACACGGTCTGTTCCTGTTGATTAGCAAAAACGGAACCATCGGTCTCAGCGTCTGCTGCGTTCACAGGAAGATACGGAACACAGCCATACATAACAGTGAGCTGAGCAGCCTAGTACTCAGAAGCAACTGAGTTACGGCTATCATCCAAAAGATGGCGCACTAGGTAATTAATATTTTATGCTTCCGCCTTACATCACACAAATAGTCCACAAATAACATCCATACGCCAAAAGCGGATATAATGCGCCACGGCTTCAGTGAAGTTAGTATGAGCTCTGTATAAACACAAGACAGTAGCTGGATCGTGTCTACAGTCGTCGCCAAGAAGAGCCCAACTGGATAGTGATCGTAGTGATTTTTCACGGTTTCAGGAGTGTATCAGAGTTAATGACATTGATTGCAAGCGAGTACTTAACTATTGCCACACACCATCTTCACACTACAGTTAAGTATTTGTAAGATATTTACTATTAATTTCCTGCAAATTTTTGCTAATGTGTGCTGCAACCACTTCTGCTGTAGTGTTGCAGAACCCTATTTGCCACGGTGACGGGGTTGTACAGTTGCTGCGTGAAAGCAAGCCACCTTATAGCAGCAACTACTTTTAGTGATAGGGGGTTCTCTTCCTGCCACTTTGACATGTTGGACGCCATTTGGTGAATACAAAAGTATTACTGGACACAGCACTTTTAAATCTATCCGGCTCTCACTTTCGTAATCATTTGACTTTGCTTCACCACTACGTCAGCTGTAGTTTTCTTTTTCTGTACGTATACTATACCCGTGAACTTAAAGTTCTTACGCGGAAATTTCTACATTCCTGTTACGTGTAGTATAGAGATGTTCATTACACGAGGGCTATCCAGAAAGTAACAGACGTTCTGGTCTATCGCGGCGGTGGGCGGAGCTACAGCCGCCTTCTCGGTGCCATAACACTCGTACACTCCGTTCACACCCTGCGGTGGTAGTGTGTGGTCGTGTGTCTGCTCTTTGTTTTCTGTGATATGTTAAAATGTACGCTGCAGTAGAAAATGTTGCCACTTGTGAGACGTGTGGGTAAAAAAATACAAACCAATTGAAATTCATCACGATCTTTGTGATGTGTCCGGAAAAGAAAAAAATGAGCTAAAGCCGAGTGAGGCAATGGTGCACTGAATTTAAAAATAGCCGTACCAATGTTAACGATGAGGACCGCAGTCGTAGGCCTAGCCTTGCAACTGACGAACTGGTGATGGACATGAACGACAAAATTCACGATTTGCGAACTTTCGCAACATTTTCCCAAATTTCACGGAGTTTGGTGCGTGAAACTGTGGAAGAGAAGCTTGGTTACAACAAACTTTGTGCTAGGTAGGTTCTCAAAATCCTAACGGAATACTACAAAAAACAGAGACTGGCTGCAGCATTCACCTTCCTCGAAGATAACGAGAAAAATGGTAACAAAGTTATCGACTGCATCGTAACTGGGAACGAGACTTGGGTGAAGCATGTCGATTGTGTAACAAACGATAGTCGACGAAATGGAGTCACAGAAATTCTCCGAAGACACCAAGGAAGTGTTCGCAAACGCTGTCACCAAGAAAGATGGTGGCTACTGTGTTTAAGAGAGTGATTCTCGTTGAATTCTTTGAACGTGGCACAACAGTTAACACAGAGAGGTAATTTCAAACACTGAAAAATTTAAGACAGGAGATACAAAACATACGTTGGGGAAAACTTAGCGCAAAGTGGTTTATTTTCCCCACGACAACGCATATTCACAAACAGCCAATCGTATTGGAGAGCTTCTACGGGGTTTTAGATTGGGGGGGTTGATACTCCACCATACAGCATGGATTTGGCGCCCACCGACTACCATCTTTTCCAAGCAATGTCTCGCTACACAACGTTTCGATACTGACAGCGATGCACGCCGGTATGAACAAGGGGATGCAATCGCAGGCGGCAGATTTCTACAGAGACAGTATTGAAAAACTTGCGCCACGGTATAAGCGCAGTTATGCAGAAAAACAGCTTAAGAATACATGAGAAAAAGTAGCACCACAGCAGTATCACACGACTAGTTTCGGCGGCACATTACCGCCATCCTCAGGCCCAACCAATCCCAAAAGAGTACTCGATTTCTTTGGCGCATTTACTGTGGAAGCCTTGTAACACGTGTGTTAGCACTGGAGACAACACGACATCGAGTATAGACTCCTTATGAAAGCTAGCCCAAGTGCGCTAGCAACAAGGATCCCACAGTAAATCCGCGAAGGAAATCAAATACTCTTTTGGCAGTGGTGGAGCCTGAGGATAGCGGTAATGTGCCGCCGAAACTAGTCATGTGATAAAGACATTTTCCAATATACAGCTGCGATTGTACTTTTTCTCATACATATCATTAGCTGAATTCCCTCGTCCGTGCAATAAGATGGACATCCATGGCTTAAGAGTATTGCTCTAAAATGAATATATTAAAATTTGGTTTTCCATACTGTTAATTTTTTATTTCAAACCGTCTGTTTCTTTCTGGGTAGCCCTCATATCATTATCTACAAGGGTAGGTTGTAATTGCAATATCAATTTCTAATTCCACTAGAAAATTGCTTCAATATAAAAGTCGAAATCATCGCGGAGTAAAACGAATTTTTAGCAACTGGAGCGGTTATTTATCAGCATAAGCAAGTGACCACGTAACTAAATTTTTTCGAGGTATAATTAAATCTTTATGACTATTCCTTGTATGCCGTGGCGTTTTTTTGGGTTTACATTTTCGTGTCAGGTAGAATGAACAGTTTACCGACAGGCTGTACTTGAGAAACTGACACGACTACGAAGGAGATGCGTAAGT
Source organism: Schistocerca americana (assembly GCF_021461395.2). NCBI lineage: Eukaryota > Metazoa > Arthropoda > Insecta > Orthoptera > Acrididae > Schistocerca > Schistocerca americana. The sequence continues at coordinate 360,482,477 of NC_060122.1, read as the reverse complement.
GACAAAACAGGCAACACCCCGGTAGCCACACAGGGCGAGCCGAGCTAGTGCATCCGTCACACAATTCCTGCCCCTCCTTCGGTCAGGTACGGTGGCAGCGCTCTGAATTCCGCGCGGAGTACTTCGGCGTAATTGCAGGTAGCGCAAGCCGCGGAGCTCACCCCTCGCCCAGGGCAGCGCGATGTCAGGCAGCGGAGGTCGTTCCCACTGTGGCGCGGTTTATATCCGTCAGGAATAAAAAATGCAAAAGGCGCGTGCGGCGGGAGAGAGGAGAGGAGCAGAGGGAGGTTATTTCTGTGTTCCGGCGGGCAGCGGTCGCGCGGCGAGCCCGCTACGGCAGCCGCGCAGGCGGGTCGGGTGCCGCCCGCGCCGGTCGCTGGGCCCGCGTCTGCACACGACGCCTGCGGACGCCACGCTTCGCTTCCGGGTACAACTTCTTCCTGAACTAAAAGTCCGATCCGGTACATGCAAAAACAGAGTGCACAGTTGTTGCTGCTGTGACTGTGGTGCGCAACAGAGCTTCCATTCGTCACTTGACCGACTTTAACTGAAGATGACAATAACTAAAAATGCACCTAGAAATACATGTTCGCAGTTGTTTGCAAGAAAACGCCTTTTTGCTTCCGGCACATGACTTTTTAAAATTTTGTTTATATACCCAGATGCATTACGCCTTTTTAACAAGCCATCTTCAGTGGGTGTACTGGAATATTACACGATTTTGGGTTTTCACTTATTCGTTTTCAGATTCAGTTCAGGAAATATTTTATAATAAAATGAAAGTGTGTTTACAGTGAGACGTCTAATTCTTTGCTTAAATGTTGTTGTGGTCTTTAGTCCTGAGACTGGTTTGATGCAGCTCTCCATGCTACTCTATCCTGTGCAAGCTTCTTCATCTCCCAGTACCTACTGCAGCCTACATCCTTCTGAATCTGCTTAGTGTATTCATCTCTTGGTCTCCCTCTACGATTTTTACCCTCTACGCTGCCCTCCAATACTAAATTGGTGATCCCTTGATGTCTCAGAACATGTCCTACCAACCGATCCCTTCTTCTAGTCAAGTTGTGCCACAAACTTCTCTTCTCCCCAATCCTATTCATACCTACTCATTAGTTATATGATCTACCCACTTAATCTTTAGAATTCTTCTGTAGCACCACATTTCGAAAGCTTCTATTCTCTTCTTGTCCAAACTATTTATCGTCCATGTTTCACTTCCATACATGGCTACACTCCATACAAATACTTTCAGAAATGACTTCCTGACACTTAAATCTATACTCGATGTTAACAAATTTCTCTTCATCAGAAACGCTTTCCTTGCCATTGCCAGTCTTCATTTTATATACCCTCTACTTCGACCATCATCAGTTATTTTGTTCCCCAAATAGCAAATCTCTACGTCTCATTTCCTAATCTAAATCCCTCAGCATCACCCGACTTAATTCGACTACATTCCATTATCCTCGTTTTGCTTTTGTTGATGTTCATCTTATATCCTCCTTTCAAGACACTGTCCATTCCGTTCAACTGCTCTTCCAAGTCCTTTGCTGTGTCTGATAGAATTACAATGTCATCGGCGAACCTCAAAGTTTTTATTTCTTCTCCCTGGATTTTAATACCTACTCCAAATTTTTCTTTTGTTTCCTTCACTGCTTGCTCAATATATAGATTGAATAACATCGGGAAGAGGCTACAACCCTGTCTCACTCCCTTCCCAATTACTTAAATATCATGCAGTATTCACCTATATGGAAAAGGTCTACTTTTTCGTGTAGTCTCTGTGATTTCGTAAAATAACATCCAACTGCCATTTTCGCTGTCAAGCGTGTCATTTTGTTTCTATAAGTGTGCCTATGTTCCCCGTTTTTTCCGCTTATATAAACACACACTCAATACGCAACATAGTTAAAGGGTCACCTTTTCGAAACCCCCTAATGGTCTCCCATTGCAACGCGGAAGTTTAAAGTTGGTTCAAAGGGGCCTATAACTTTCCTCTGTAACGGTGACGCTTCAGGTAGCACGTTGTCGTCACATGCGAAAAAAAAGGCCAGAACTCGAAGTACATTTGAGGTGAAAGGTGGGTTAAGGATGTCACTTTGAAACCAAATTTCACCAAATTCAGTCCACTGCCACCTTGGACGTTTCACGCGATGAGAAGGTCGTTACACACCCGCTTATACACAGTTCGCCCCTTCTCTTGACGCCTCTGCGATGGAGGTCAGAACGGTGACGCCCAGCGTTAAAATCACGCGGTTTTCTTATGGATGGCAGTGGAAAGTATTTCAGAAACAGTGCCGCTCAGTATCGACCGAAAGGGCCTCAGAGGGGTGGTTATAAAGGGCATCAATGAAATTACCACTTTCCTTGGGGTGTTCATCCCCCACATTTCGCACCCGAAAACAACAGTTCGCAGTGCAGTGAGCGACAGGACGACGTTCTTGACAACCTTTGACACTGCTGGCAGCCCCCGGACCATTCAGCCCTTCTCTAAAGGCATCACCGCTGAACGTGATCGTACCCTTTTAGAGTGTAATGCCATCACAATTTTTGCTCTGGTGTACAGGGTGAAACCACCAGATACTGTTCAAAACCATTCAACGAAATTTGTACGGGATTCAAAGCAGCAAAGAGCGCTCATGTTTTATCAGCCGTACTGTGGCAGGACCGCGGGGTGCTTGATGGCGGGGAGGGGGGGCGGGGTGATAAAACTGCAAAGGGTCACTTAAGACTCCCCAGGACGAGAACACCCTCAGTGACACCTGTACTCCTTTGCAGGGCTCTTTAAAACTGTCCATGTACAAAGACAGCCATTTACTGGTTACTAAGCTCTGCCGTGACAGGTACCCCTCTCAACATATCTGACATTTGCATGCGGCCAGCAGGTGTCTGCATTCGCACCACACTCCAAACGGGTCGATCGTGTTCAATGGCGCTGCCGGTTCACGATGTCCTTAGAGGAACTTCGAATCGTCCGGGGGCGTCAGTAGTACTGAAGGTTGATAAGAACGTCGTCCTGTTGCTCACTGCACTACGAACTGTCGTTTTCGACTTCGAAATGTGCGGGAAGGAGTGGTTCCACAGACGACATTCATGCCACCCCACGAGGGCTTTTCGCGTCGACTCTGAGCAGCGGTGTGTCCGGAATGTTTTCATCGGCCATTCAATACGAAAACCGCGATTTCAACGCTGAGCGTCGCGGTTCTGACCTCCATCACAGATATGTCAGGAGAAGGGGTGAAATAAGGATAAGATGGGATGTGACGATCTTCCCACCGTGCGACACGTCCACCCATCGTGCGACACGTCCACTGTGGCGCTGGGCAAAATTGTGGCGAATTAAGCCACCTTTAACGTCATATAAACTTCTGGAATCTGGCTTTTTTTTTTCCGCATGTGTCGAAACCTCGCTCCTTGAAGCGTCACCGAGCCCAAGGTCTTCGATTCAAATTTCAAACTTCTGATTCGCAATGGGAGACAATTACGCGGTTTTGAAAAGAGAGAGAGAGAGAGAGAGAGAGAGAGAGAGAGAGAGAGAGAGACAGAGAGAGAGAGAGAGAGAGAGAGAGAGTGTGTGTGTGTGTGTGTGTGTGTGTGTGTGTGTGTGTGTGTGTGTCAGAATAGTAATTTTTAACTAAGAAGAGGAATAAGATTTGTCATCACATATTGGGATATTTACTATTAAAAACAGTCTTGATCACAATTTATTTAGTACGGTGACCGGTTTCGACCACTACTTTGGTCATCTTCAGACCAATGAGTAAGAACAACCTTCTGCTAGAGAAATGATTCTCTAGCAGAAGGAGGTTCTTACTCATTGGTCTGAAGATGACCACAGTAGTGATCGAAAACGGTCACCGTACTAAATAAAGTGTGATCAAGAATGTTTTTAATAGTAACTATTTGTAACATATTGATCACTGTTCATCCCATAATGTATCCAAAAGTAATTAACATATTGGGATGCTTGTCTATTTTCTACTATGTAATCAACTGGTTATTGAATAGTAGTTTCTTTTCTGCCTTTGTTTTGCATATGAGAAAACATTTTTCTGTAAAGTTGCCAGGTGTCTCATTATTTATTTTAACTATTTTCATTTATTTCTCGCTTGTAGTTGGCATGTGATTAATTTTCTCTTAAAAGTTCTGTAAAAACTAAGTTGTTTGTACCACACTTCCCAGTTCTGATGTGTTCCTTGTAATGGGTTTTGTCGGTTTGTCCTACATATCTTCCATCACATGTATTGTTTAGTGATTGGTAATATACAGCTGCTGTAAAAAATAGCCACCTCAGAAAACTAGTTACTTGCATTGTTGTGGTCTTCGGTCTGAAAATTTGATGTATTTCTCCTTGCCAGTCTATCACGTGCCAGCCTCTTCACCTCTACGTAACTTCTGCAACCTAAGTTCATTTGAACATGGTTACTGTCGTCAAGTCTTTATACCCAATCCCACAAAAGACTTTCCTTCATTAGGCCTATCTCATTACTCATCCGCTCTGGGCATATAATGTTCAGTGGTTTTTCTGTAGCATCATATCTCAGAAGATTCTATTCTCTTCTTCTGTGAACTGTTTTATCGCAAACGTTTCAGTTCCATACAATGCTACAATCGAGCAAATGTCCTCATAAAGACTTCTAACACTTAAAATTATATTCGATTTTTAACAAATTTCTCTTTTTCCGAAATGCTTTTCTTGCTGTTGACAGTCAGCGTTTTTATATCTTTCCTACTTCGGCACCGTCAGTAATTTTGTTGCCCAAATAGGAAAACTTATCTACAGCTCCAATGATTCAAGTATTTTACATTACCCTTGTTTCGTTTATCTTATATCTTTTCAAACGCTACCCATTCCCTTCAACTGACTTTTCAAATCCTATGCCGTCTGTGACAGAATTACAATATCATCTGTAATCCTCAAAAATTTCATTTCTTCATGTTTCTTTACCATGAACTTCAATTCCCTTTCAAATTTCTCCTAGGTTTCCATTATTGGAAACATATTTAACAACATAAGCTACAACCCCGTCTCATTTCATTCTCAACTTCTGCTTCTCTTTCACTGCTTCGATTCATAACTGCAGTCTGGTTTCTGTAGAATTCGTAGGTAGCCTTTCGCTCCGTACACTTCATTTCTGATATCTGCCGAATTTAGAGTGTGTATTCCAGTCAATATCGTCGAACGTTTATCTAAATCTATGACTATATAAACGTTTAAGTTTTCCGTCCCTAAGTTGGTCTTTCGACATAACTCGTAGGGTCATTACTGCCTAGCGCTTTTTCTACACTTCTCTAGAGGCCCGCGTCTACCTACCCGTAAATAATTCGTGTTACTACTTTGCAGCGATGTCTTATTAAATTGATGGTTCTGTAATATTCACACTTGTAAGCATCTGCCTTCCTACGAATCGGAATTATTACATTCTTCTTGAAGTTTGAGTGTATTTCTTTTGTGTCTCATATCATGCATACCAAGTGGAATGTTTCGTCATGTCTGGCTCTCTCAAGGATCTCAACAACTCTCGAAAATAATGTCTAATCCAACGGTATTGTTGCGCCTTATATGTACAATAACAACAAAATTAACAGATGCACAAACTGCTACAAGCACAAAAAGCAACAAATGCGTCTAAAGAGATCCACAATCAGAAGATTTGGTTAATGATCAAGGTAAATTTTGCTACCGAGAACAATGTTTAAAAGTTGTACGCGGACTTAATATGCTGTTTTACACTTCGTGTGTAGTTACCAACAGGAGAGGGTACGACGTCAAGCTGGTTATTGACTACACTCCTATTAAAAACTGCATACACTTTTCCTAAAATACTCGTGTCCTACAACCACAGCTACTAAGGGGCGTGCTCACACTAGAGACGGAATTTATGAGGCAGTTCCAGTTATGCCTCAGTGACTGAAAGTTCCAACATGCTGTCCCTCACTTCTGGCCATTCATTCTTTCAATGACACATTATCTTGTGCTTCAATAGCCAGGACACAGGGTGCAGAACGGACGTTCCCTCGTGCTACGGTAGATCTTGGGCACGCTTCTTTGGTTGCTTCATTCACTGATACGCTGAACGGAATTCCACAGCCTAAGGTACTCCTGCCTCCGTAGATTGAGGAGGCAGTCCGAGATGTCGTGGGGTATTTCTTTGCCGATTATATGGACTGGATGATTTGAAGGGCACTAGCGAGTTAGAGCAGAGGAGCAATCTAGTTGCTAGAATACATTTCCTCCAATTCCATCAGTCTACACAAGCTTCACTATTCGTTTTCTTTTCATTTTGATAATAACCGTGGTTGAAAACACTAAACTCCACAAGAATGCATCAGATCAATTCAGATAAACACTATGTCCAGGAAAAACTGAAGGATGAACAAAAGAACGCGTGAAAATAAATGTCATTATCAATGTTCTGACTACTGATTATATTAGGATACATTGTGGCGTAAAGATCTATCAGAGAAAGCAACGAGCAGTGTTGATCAAGTCATAGAACATAAGGATATGACATCCAAGCGTCGAAAAGCGTGTCCTCCTTAGCTCCACGGTAAACGCAGTTTATCTCCTAAGCAAATCGACACATTCCTTGGGCCGTAAGCAATAGGGAGAATGCAGCCAGGCTAGGTTGGATTAATCAAAATATCAGTTGATATAAACTGATAGCACGCAGTCTCCACGACACCATTTGAGAGCAATCCTATGTGCAAGATGGTGGTTGCTCTGTATCAGTATATGGTTTATTTCCTGCACCAGTAACTGAGTGTAAAGCACTATACGGGGCTGCTACGTAAGTTTCTGTACTCGCTTACATATTCAATGTGTCGTATTAAAGGTAGCATCTGCCGTCACAACAAATGCCTCGCACCGCTAGACCACGATCGTTCCCAGCGAGTTAGACGAGCGCGGTGAAAAGTTTCGGTGAATTTCGGCAACCTGGATCGGCAGGTATACATGCAAGCGATACTCCTGAGATACAATTCGATAACAATTTGTGGCCCAAATTATTCACAGGTGACCACCACGTAATTACTGGTAACTGTCGAGGCGACATGGACGAACATACTGCGAAATTCCGCAGAATACCAATGTCCAGGCTGCATATTTATTGCATGAGCTGCCTGTTACATAGTTGCACCGAAGTTCCCACTCGAATGACAGTTTTTTCCTACATTTCGTATTACGAGAGACGTCCTCTTTCTTCCTTCATTACAGTCCTCCCTAAAACTAAATGGCGTGTATAAAAAGCCTTGGGGAAGATAAACGGGCAGCGCAAATCGATTTACTTCAATTGTTGGTAGGAACGAACATTTTAGTGTCAGAATAATCCAGAGAATGACAATTAATGAAAAACTAAAGAACTTCCTTGATGTGGACGTTGAGAGTAAAAGCTACCGATTATATTCGACCGCTTCCTTATTCGTAACGAAGGTGCCGGAAGAATGTCTAATCCCTTCTTCTGATACTGACTCCCCGAATACCCTGCCACTCTCGGCGGCGAAGGAAGCCAAAGCAATGTGCTTAAAGACAAAGGCGTTGTTCACTGGCAGCATTCCGTGAAACACTGCGTAACTCTAAAGTCTCTCCGCTAAGTTATAATCTCGTCCAAAGGCAATATAGCTCACAAGACGGAGAAATATTTGATTCATTTGATGCAATACGATAAGTGTCTGCAGCTGATGTGGTGAGTGTGGACACATTCATAAACAGCTTTTCACAGTCTCACTGCATTTCGTGTCTAGTATACATGTCAGATACAGAAGTTTAATATGTCCACAGTGAATTTGCGACTGTTGCCACTAATGTAGCAAATAAGCTGTTTGGGACTATATTTGATGTCTGAAAACTACAATATTACAGTTGACCAATACAACACTACAACGGATAGAAACTCCAAAACCTTGCAGAGATGTACACGACCGAAACTGGAGAGAAGCCAGCGCTTTACAGGTAAGTGTTGGTTGTACTATGCGTGTTGTGAGTTAACACACAGTATACTCTCTTGAGATTCACCAAATATTTGCATTATAGACGTAATTTCACGGTTTAGAAACAAAAATGTTAGGTGAGTCAGAAGTAAATGTTACAAATAACAAGCGCTCATGTATTTGATGACATGTTCTGTGAGAAGCGCACAACACACCACTAAAAGAGACATGTAAGAGATCAAAAAGTTATTGTACTGAATGTTAGCACATAATTTGAGAATAAACTGAAAAATTACTCACATAGCTATAGAAACAGCAAAATGTTTACCAGTGCACATAAGATTGTATCCAGCACAATACGAATCTAGCATTCACACCAAAAAAAATATACTGCTCAAAACTATTGTCAAAAATGGACAGAAAAGATCTGACAAATGGTATAACGTGTCGCATGCCTGCCACACAGAAGAGGCTATCCAGTCTATGGCTCCCATATGGCATTATTTCAACTTATCCTCAATCACGTTGTAAGGGTTTTCCAGGAGGAATTGTCAATACTCATGGATATGATAGAAACGATCATTCGAAGTAAAAAGTCTAGTAAACATGTTCGACATTGCGAAACAAATCTCTCTACAAGTTTTTTGCTCTCCATATTTTCGGAGAATTAGTATGGACAAAAAAAACTTGTCTAACAAAGATGGGCTCTAAAATGCATACGTTAAGGAGCTATGAACACTTTTCAGGAGAAGTGAAGTGTTACACAGTAGCGAAGATGACTTAAGGTATGCATTTTAGTGGCCAAGTTTACCAGACTGTTTGCTTCAAATGATTGTTCGTTACAGTCATATCCCTGAACATTGGCCATTCCTTCTGCAGCAACCAGTAACTAGCAACGAGTGCACTGTTCTAGATACATGGAACACTGAAACCGCGAATAAGTGTTGAAACGACAGTGACACAATTTATTAGTTTGTCCTCTACTTTCATGACAGAACGAGGTAGTGCAATGATTAAAGAAATTGGACTTCCATCCAGGAGGATCAGAGTTCACACTTAGTATATTCCGTGGTTTCCTAAAATCACTACAGGAAACCCGCACCGCTGTACTAGGCAAGGTTGCCTTCCTCCGACCGTAATGGGGATGAATGATGATGATGATGATGATGATGATGATGATGACAACGACAACAACAACACCCAATCATCTAGAGGCAGGTGAAAATTCCTGACCACGCCGGGAATCGAACCCGGAACCCCGTGGCCGCGAGGCGAGAACGCTACCGCGAGACCACGAGCTGCGGACAGATGCAATCAATAACAGTTCCATAAATCCAACTGAGTGATACTCCACCTTTAATGGTCTGGACGTCGACGTGGCACTAAATTGTAAACTTTCTTGTGATTCAGAACACACAGTCTGGCAAAATTTCAACTCTCTGCCACTGCTGGAAGAAACATTTCCATACAGACTTTTCAAATTTCCAATCTTCACATTGGTTCCTTGGTTACACAATCATATAAATGGGGCGAACGAGTATAAAGAAAACAGCATCCGTTAACGACCACAGCTCAATTTCGCTTTGTGAAGAAGGAAGTCGTCGGCTATAAAGTGCTCCCGTCTTTTGTCCAAATGCTTCGCGCGCTGCTGTTGCTGCTGCCGCCACCGTTTAGCAGGGAGATCACGTCCTTCCAGAAGGTCGACCCCGCATCGCTAGACGCGGCACACATCCGCGTGAGGGAAACCAAGCGGCGCCGATGCGAACTCCAGACTGGCGTCGAACATTGTGGAGCAGAAGTAAGATAATTGTCTCGGTCACAACTACGACGCTAATACAATTGAACACAATCCAATTAAATAAAACGCGGCTGTGTTGGGCTCGACAGTCCATTGTATCTGCTGACGTCTTGAAAAGCTTACAGCAGAGAATATGTTACAAGTTGACTTGACAACCCTCTAGTACTGCCACGACATCGTTTACGCTATCAAATATATATGTGTTTGTGTGTGTGTGTGTGTGTGTGTGTGTGTGTGTGTGTGTGTGAGAGAGAGAGAGAGAGGAGGGGGGGGGGGGGCAGATTCGGAGACTAAGAGAAGGCATTCGCCACAAGGTGACATTTGCTCATCCCAAGTGAGGCATTTAAGTTACTAGGCTTGGCAACAGTGAGGGCAATTCATAAACTCCATTCTCAGTGTCATGTAAGGACTTCTGCATAATATGTTCTATATTTCTATGCAGTTCAGTCTATCGCCGCCACTTCTCCTTTCAAAAAATTTCATCTGAAGCAAGGCCGCTCAGATCTGTGACAAACATACGCAATCAAAATTGGTTTAATCCAACGAAAAATGGTTACAAATACACGTGCCGTGCAAAACCTACCTTCTGTTCACAGTCTCAACGCTACTGAAGCTCACAGAAACGGCGTGAAAGAAAATCTGCAAATCTGCTTTGGGGTGCAGTAGCCTAACGTATACAGAAGAAAGGAATAAAATATGATACCGCGACCGACAATGGAGATCACAAAATAAGTTTATATACATAGCACCGATCAGCAAGAGTTTCATTTTTAGAGGAAACAAAACTGCTTTAGGCGCTAGCGCATGTTGTGGACTTTCAGCACAATCCAAATCGTGGAGTGATCGATAACGATATCATACTTCCCAAAGCCTTAATTCTCAAGACACTGATAAGCTTGCATAACAGTGACTTTATACACTGCTACAGCAACTATCAACTCTGTACAGATAGTTTGAATTCTTCGAGACAAACAAGAAAGAGCTTACTATACTGGTATACTACTTCTTTTGTTAGACATCCAAGTAGAAAATGTTTTCCACAATATTTCCCACTGAAGCTAAATGTGGATCGAAATTTTCGGTACTCTTGCGCCAAAAGACTTATTCAATAACTTCCAAGTACCTCCCAGTAGTTTCTACAGAGTCACCTTTCAGTTCCGACTGTGAACAGCTGTTTCTCAAAGTTGGATTTTCATGTTTTAAAGGGGAGCACATCAAAAGGTCACTGAAAACCATAAGAGATGGAAAAAGAGGAATTTAAATTTGTCCACAAAAAGAAAGGACGTATTGTTGTGGTACCAACTCTGCTTGTATTCAGCACTCTTTTTTTTTGTTCTGTCAGATAGATTTGTATCTAAATTGGCCACTGTATGAGCAATTAGCAACAAATACAGAGGTTCTCATGGAAGGTTCTCAAGCTTCTCTACAACCTATGTGCTTTTGGGACTTAAAAATAATGACACCATGGGAAAAAAAAAAAAAAAATACTAACAGGATAGTGTTGCTGAGAAAGTTTACAATCGATAAAGTTATCTCGAAAGTAGTGGAAACCAGGTTTTCAACATTTTATTTGTTCCAGTATTTCTGCACTGGGCATCTGCTTCAATTTTAAATATGAAAATATGCTACAGTCAAACTGCACTAATGAGAAGTGAAAAAGTTTCCAAACAACATACAGCAAAACCTCGAAATGTATGAAACGAAACTCATTAACAGTATCACATATTATCAGTATTATCACATCACACAGCTTACCATCTTCCGTACTAGTTTGCACTTTTCTTAAATTAATATAATCTGTCCTTATACCATATACTGATCTGATTCCTGCGGAACATATCCTCAATTTGAATTGCAATGTGTCGATTGTGATTTATATTTCTCTGCAACATCATCAATATGCTCACAATACGATCACAACTGATCCAAATACTGGCGGAATAGCAGTGAACTGCAGTTTTAAGAAACGAGAGAAAACCAGCAGTTTCCAGTAGCTAAGTGGGCTATTACAGGTATTATTTTGATCCTTTACATAATTTCTACAAATAAAACACTGTGTATATTACGGTACATGTGCTTCTTCCTAACTTCGGATTCCCTTAATCGCGCTATGTAGTATCGAACTCATTTTAGTGAGAAATTAGCATTACGTTCTGCATGTATATATGTATGAATAGTAGATCTTGCACAGGGATTCCCAAGGATCACTTGGGTAGGTGTGTAGAATTCTTTCACTATAGGTGACGTTTAAAACGAACTACTATCGGGTTATGCAGTAGGCCGACAGTATATACAAATTAGCTTTAACCGTATGTTATGCATTTTCTGACAATTCAGTAGAAACCGGTTCCGAAGTAAAAAACGTTTTCTATTTAAACTCAATATGCAACGTCAAATTGTAAGAGCCCTAATAAAAAAATGGCAAGGGGCACATTATATACGTGACAACCAATTTTAAACTTTATTTCCAAACAGAAATGCATAATGCATGTTTCTATGTGATGCGGTGTTTTCGTCTCTTTAACCACTCGACTGTGCTGGCTGTATTTGACAACTGCAGTATATTTGTTAACATCCGATCAGAAATATCAAATTTGCTTGAATTTCAAATCGTTAACTAGGCGAATACGAGGGACACCATGATCACTTTTCTACACTGTTGTTGTGGGGTACTGTCAATAAAAACATGATACATCTGAAGTTCAAAATCAGGCACAAAAACAAAGTCGGCAACATCAAACCGTACCTAGGAAACTTCTCTGTTCATTTATGGTGCTGTGAGGAAATTCACAAATTTCTACTTACAGGATCCTAATACAACGGCAGTCTTGTTTCACTACAGCTGGTCTCCATCTGTTTACAGCTACCTTACTTCAACACAAAACGCACAAAACACTTTGCAAACACCGAACACTCCACCTGCCTGCGAGACCCTCCTCACACAAACAGATTTTTTTTTTCCGTCAGTCAGAGAGTTTACAAACTTACGATAGCCGTGACATCTATTGTAGCTTTGAGAAAGCACGCAACTGACTGGTGTCAAGCAGTTGGCAACATTGAAAGCGTTTGGCTTCCTCCTCCTTGCATTGCCCTTACAGTAAAAACATCTATGGAGCGAGCATTAAAACGCGCAACACATAATTCTCATTGCCAATACGTGGGTTAAGTACTGCGAAAGGTTCGCCCGCAAATGCTCTGCAGATTTTGAATGTCATAACTTAAATGTAGTTTTACTGAGCTAAGAGAAGTCTGCGACTGTCCTTTGATTTAAAATTGCTTCAAATTTGCTGCTTCAGCCACATTTAATAATAATAATTGCTTAAGCTGAGCGCAGTGCGGCATGGCAGCGAACGAAAGTAAATTTTACTGTTAAAGATGCATGAAGCAGCAGATTGTGTTGTATATAGACACGACTTGTACCGTCAGATGCCGTTCAAAAGTACCGTGGATTTTGCGCGTGATTTCCATAGACATCTTAACAATTTGCACTCTATACCTGGAATGGACCTGGCTTAAAGCCTGGTTCACACATGCAACAAAAGTGTCGCCACAGCTAATGGCACAGTGCAGTTGCATGTGTGAACTTCCAGTGTTGACTGGCACATCTTCAGATACGCAACTTTCGTTATGCCACAAGAAGTTCAGCTTGGTTGTATTTTTTATGCAACTTTGCTTCCTCCACTGCTCCCTGGTGGCTGCATGTCGTAACACGAGTGTTCTGTCGCAGTTATCACGGAGTAATTGCTGTTGTACCCCATTCGATTTCAGTGTGTTTTCATTTTGTTAAAGAAAACAGTCAAAACAGTGGTCGGCAGGTACCATGTCGCAGTTCCTGGAAGTACGAAAACAACAACTTATGTTTAATTTTCTTTAGCAATGTGTGTGTGTGTGTGTGTGCGCGCGCACTATATTTGCAAACCAACGACATAGGCCTATCCCAAAACCTTGAAAGATCTTTGGGTGAATAAATAAATAACAAATAAATAAAACTGATACGTAACCAAAAAATTGAGGTGAAGAAAGTGGCTGTGAGATCAAGCACTGTATAAATTGTGGTTTATATGTGGGAAGTATTCTCTGAGTGTGATGCGGAAGTTGTTAAACTAAAAATCAGATATTCGAAATGCCTAGGTCAATGTATAGAGTAAGATTATAAAATACTGGAGGAGTGGCGTGTCTGCAGATAATATTTACAAAGCTGTTGGTTGGTTTCCCATAGCAGACAGCATTGTCTTCTTCGGGTACAATTTCTTTTGCTAATGTATTTGGAAGCCCTGATTTAAACCTGCACAAAATCTATTTTCGGATCTAACATTTGGGTTTTGGCTTCCTTGTATTTGACTCTTGTCATAGCTCTAATGCCATAACCTGCACTATAACACAAAATTGTTTGGAAAATAAAGATATTATCTGTGCAACACGGTTGGACCTCAGGAGCGATTTTTATATGGACTCCCTCAATATTCTCATAAAAAAGCTCTTCCACTGTGGAGTAAGAGAGAATGATCTATGTCTAATGCAGTCATACTTGGACAATCTAAAACTGTTAGTTAACACATATAATCAAATGTCAGAATGTCTCCCAGCTGTAAAGGGCGCACCTCAAGGATCTGTTCTTGGACTTTTCCTTTTCATTATTTATATAAGTGATTTACCTGCAGTTGTATTATGTGATTCAGTGCTATATGCTGATGACACAACACTCATCACATGTGATACCAATCTTGAAAATGTGCAACACAGCGTGGCAGTGGCAAAGGAGAGGTGCACTACTTGGTTTGAGGCAAATGTACTGCAGAAGAATGATAGTACAACTGAAGGTATTGTATTCAATCTGAATACTTCCAGACATAATAACAAAACAGTAAAATTATTAGGATTTCATATAGATCAAAAGCTCAGCTGAGATATTCACAGCAGGGAAGATATGTGATAAACTGGTACATGTCATATATTTGATGTACAAGCTGAGGAGCAGTGTCAGTAAAGAACTTCTGTTATATACATATTTTGCATTCTTCCATTCACATCTGAGTTATGGAGTACTATTATGGGGCAATTCTGTAGGCTCAAAATCAATGTTTAAATGACAAAAGAAAGCCATAAGGTGCATAGCAGGACTTAGCCCGTATGAATCATGTTGAGATTATTTTAAGAAACTAAATATAATGACAGTGCCTGCGGTGTATATTTACAACTGTCTTGTCTTTGTTAAAGAGAATCTGAGTAAATTTGACTTAAGGAGAACAGTTCATCACCATAACATAAGAAGTGGACCTACAATTAATATGACATATGCTAGGCTTGCAAAGACACATAACAGTTACAAATATGTTGGTCCTGTCTGCTTCAGTGCCTACACAGTGTCGCTAAATAAATTTAAAACTAGTCTTTCGAAGTGGATGGAAAGTAAAGTAATTTCCTCTGCTCAAGAGTTCCTTGAGTATGTGACAAATGACCCACTTTCCTTATGACAGTGAACTATAAATTAACTGCAAACTATACATTTGCCACTCTGTGCAACTATTTTATTACTGTTTCATGTACTTAGTGTTAATTATCTGTTTGATTATTTATTTTTCATTCACTGAACTATGTAGTTCATTTATCTTGTACTTGATCTGTTAGGAAACTTCTTGTTGTTAATGACATTTGCACAAATATGAATTGTATCCATCTTGGATTATTATATTGTAGTTAAAACATTTGTCATGACAAAGTTTACATTATTATTACTGTGACACCAATTGCATGTAAATATACTCAACAGTGGAATAAAACATTTGTATTTGTTCTACACGTTGAAAATACTGCTTCAGTTGTAAATTTCTTTTATTATCACAACCAGTTTTGGGCTCTCATAAGCCCATCCTCAGGTGTCGCAACTGTGCTGTGTCCCCCGAGCGCCGCTGTGGACGTGTACTAGGCACGGTTTGCTCAGTTGCAGATGTTCATCCAACAGGATTATTTGCATTTGTAATACACACCCATATGATTTCGCTTGACGCCATGCTGAAAGCTGTGCAGGTATATAAAATTTGTGGCATCCTGTGTGAATGGTAGATGCCACTACAGAAAGTCGCAAGGATATTTCGCTTGTTACTGACAAGTGTAACAGCTTGGATGATAATTTTTTGCTGTCGGAAAAGAAGGGATAACCACAGGTTCGTTTGGATTTTGTAGTGAATTATATTGTGTTGGCTAGTGTTTGATTTGGCTTCTTATAATGACACACCAAAAGGAAAGGACTATGATATGAAGTGAACTGGCGACTTACACTGACAAGGGGAGACCGCCAATTGTGAAATTCAGATTCGATTCATACTGCGCATAATAAAAGCTCATGGCCAGAGGTGTAACGTGGCAAAGCACCAAGATGCACTTCTCAGCCGTTGTCGAGAAAATCGACAGTTAAAAGAAACCGTTGCATTGAAATACTCTCTACGATTAATGATTTTTCCATATCGTCGTGGCGCAGCGGTAAGCGCTCGGGTTCATAATCCGATGGTCGCCGGATCGAATCTCGCGCCATTCAAACCTTTTTTTTTTTTTTTTTTTTTTTTTTTTTAGTATTTGTTTTGTGTAATTTTAATGTGTATATATATACACATACACACACACACACACACATACACACACAGATATATATATATATATATATATATATATAATCAGTTGCAACAATTATGCATATAATAAGTTGTTGAAACTCGTTTCTCGTGGAAAAACTGGCGACTTCGAACATCATTATGTTTTCCGCAAGCAAAGTTGTATTTCACAAATGTTATTAATTGTCTTCATAATGTTAACCACGTATAGTTAACGGAAGACGTAGAAACGATATTCCGAAATGAATACGTGTAGCGTAAGTCAAACGTTCGAATTAGAACAGAGACCCCACGAACACAAATTTGCTGTGGCAGGTATGAAATATAAACTCCGTTACTCGCTCGTTACACTTGAAGGACAGATGTTGAATGGGCCGAGACGAGCAGCTGCATAACAGCGTAGTTGCCTGCTAACTTCGAAAGAAGGTAGATGCGGTCCCTAGCGCAACTTATAACATCGTCGAAAATCAGTGCGAACAGGAGAGCTTTGGTACACCCTGTTAAACAAACGGAAAAATGGAGGCGGTACAATTGGAGAGCGATCCGCCTTCACCAACATGCATAAGTAATTCATTAATAGTTTATGTTACAAAAAACTAATAAAAAAATTGCATGGCGCGAGATTCGATCCGGCGACCTTCGGATTACGAACCCGAGCGCTTACCGCTTTTTTTAAAAATTTTTTTCATCACTTTTTTTTTATCTCATTTTGTTCATTTTAGTTCGTTGTATCTGCTCGGCGCAGACATCGAAAGACACCCGTTTCAGTTCGTTGTTGAACCATTAACTCAGTTTTCTTGTTACAGAGGGCAGCTAACCCTCTGACCGAACACGCTGAGCTACCGTGCCGGCATCCACTGAGCCACGACGCTGTAGAAAATTATTAATCGTAGAGAATATTTCATCGCAACGGTTTCTTGTAACTCGATTTTCTCGATAACGGCTGAGAAGTGCATCTTGGTGCTTTGCCACATTACACCTCTGGCCATGGGCTTTTATTATGCGCAGTATGAATCGAATCTGAATTTCACAATTGGCGGCCTCCCCTTGTGAAATGTCAAAGGAACTGGTATAGCTATGCATATTCAAATACAGAGATATGTAAACATGCAGATTACGGCGCTGCAGTCAGCAATGCCTATATGTGACACCAAGTTCTTAGAGTGGTTACTGCTGCTATAATGGCAGGTCGTCAAGATTTAAGTGAGTTTGAACATGGTGTTATAGTCAACGCATGAGCGATGGGACACAGCATCTCCGAGGTAGAGATGAAGTGGGGATTTTCCCATACAATCATTTCAGGAGTGTACCGTGTATATCAGGAATCCGGTAAAATATCAAATCTCCGACATCACTGAGGACGCAAAAAGATCCTACAAGAACGGGACCAATGATGACTGAAGAGAATCGTTCAACATGACAGAAGTGCAACCATTCCGCAAATTGTTGCATATTTCAATGTTGGACCATCAACAAGCATCAGAGTGAGAACCATTCAACGAAACATCAACGATATGGTCTTTTGGAGCTGAAGACCCACTCATGTAGCCTTTATGACAGAATGACACAAAGCTTTATGTCTCATCTGGGCCCGTCAACACTGACATTGGACTGTTGATGACTGGAAACAAGTTACCTGGTTGGATGAATCTCGTTTCAGCTTGTTTTGAGCAGATGGATGTGTATGGGTATGGAGACAATCTCATGAATCTACAGACCCTGCATGTCAGTAGGGGACTGTTCAAGCTGGTAGAGGCTCTATAATGGGTGGGGCGTGAGCAATTGGAGTGATACGGCACCCCTGATGCATCTAGATACAACTGTAACAGGTGACACGTATGTAAGCATCAAGCCTGATCATCTTGTCCATTATGGATTCCCATGGACTTCGGCAATTCCAGCAGCAATACCCCCACATCTCCAGAATTCCTATGGAGTGGCTCCAGGAACACCCTTCTGACTTTAAACACTTTTGTTGCCCACCAAACTCCCCAGACATGAACACTATTGAGCATGTCTGGGATGCCTTGCAACATGCTGTTCAGAAGCGATCTCCACGCCTTCGTACTCTTACGGATTTATGAACAGTACTACAGGTTTCATGGTGTCAGTTCCCTCCAGCACTACTTCAGACATTAGTCAAATCCATGCCACCCATTGTGGCACTTCTTGTGTTTCCGGGGGCCCTACTCGGTATTAGACAGTTGTACCAGTTTCTTGGGCTCTTCAGTGTATAAAACATATTTTTAGGAACGAAATTTTCTAGATTTATCTTCTATTGCCATATTTTTAATTTATGTTGATGCTTAGAAAATCAAATACATTTACTGCATACAATGTTTCTCCTCCTCATAAGTATTATTCATATAGCTTCCTATTGTGACGACTACAATAATCACAAAGGGGGATATCCATAAAGTAAATGTCATCTGACTAGGGCCTCCCATCGGGTAGACCGTTCGCCAGGCGCAAGTCTTTTGATTTTACGCCACTTCGGCAACTTGCGCGTAGATGGAGATGAAATGATGATGATTAGGACAACACAACACCCAGTCCCTGAGCAGAGAAAATCTCCGACCCAGCCAGGAATCGAACCTGGGCCCTTAGGATTGACATTCTGTTGCGCTGACATCTCAGCTACTGGGGCCAGACATTCATATAGTAATACTGTCGTATTCATCTAACATTTCTCTCATAAATAAATGGTTGCACAGCACTACATTAGCGCTACCTTTTACTACATTGTGTCTTGCTTTACAACACATTATAAGCCACGCTACAAGTCCATATTATAACTATAATTAGTTCGTTGTGGTACTCCTTACCTCCAAGGAGGCCCTCCTTTTTCAACTTGAACCTGTAGCTGTAATAAATATACATACAAAACAGGGCAAAGGTGAATAAAATTAAAAGTTTTAGTCTTAGCACAAAATGTAAGCAAACAACAACACATCAGAAACATGTGTCAATCCCAGATTGCTGTTGGCTAAATGCACAGAAGCCTACATTATGCTTACAGCATTCATATTCATACCCTGTGGTATTAATACATGGTATTGACTTATTACAAATGAATTAAGTGGGCTCGACCTCCAGAAAATTTTTTTTTGAAAACTTTATCATCGACACTTCTACCTACATTAAAATGCTACTGACCTACTTTTGGACATCGTATGGATCCTGACTTTCTTCAGGACTACGAAATGGAAGTTCCTGTAGCGACTAATATAATCGATTCTTTTTCTTCATCCTACTCTGGGTAAGTAGATGGTTCTAGCTCTGATCAGTACTTCGTTTAAGGGCTGCTGTACATCAAGAGAAAGTTGTACTACAAAGCATCAGCAGGACAGGTGTTCCATTTGTTGCTCATGAAATTTTTATTACAATAATTCTTATGTCTTTTTTTATTCACTGTTCATTCCTCCATCTGAGGGTGGTTGGCAGGCTGTTTTAGAGCTTAAAATATGATATTTGCAGGATCTGAATACAGCAGTTACTCACCCTAACTCCAAGACTGCAGACCTCCCAAAACGAAATTTACCAGTTCTACTTGTTGGGGCATAATGCTGTAACTGCATACTGTAAAGTAGTTAACAAGTGAAGCAAATAGCGACAGTAAAATCAGTGTACTCTATTTTTAACTCCCACATTCATTTTTCTTTTTTTAAATCCTCCCACTTTTTCATCCAAATGAATTCAGTTAAAAACTAGTTATTTATCTGCGCTGGTTAAAATCAAACTTATTTGTCAAATTCGGCCTTTCCTACAGCCACTGATTTGCCAAACAAGTGCACAGACATAGATTCCGCGCAGGATACCACGGGCGATGCGCAGGGACCAATTTTCATCCAGAGCGCTTGACGAGTTCATTCGTTAGTTCAGCAGGGGAGGCCGACATAGCTACCATTTGGCCGGCCGGCGATGACAGAATCGCGGCACCATCTTTCACAAACGATTTTACAGAAACTATTAAAAAAATTACTTTGCTTTGCTCGTAGCTTTACACGTCATGTTCACTATATTGTACTCATCATTCTGTTAACGGTCACAATTATTGTGATATTTACGGGGAAGGGAGGTTTGTATCTGTCACCAGTCTCAAGGAAACTGATCTGACAAAGCACACTCATTTGTGATCGTACCATACGAGCGATAAAACCAGAGTAAAATATTCATAACATTCCTCATAGTTCATAAACGGCTTGAGATAACAAAGTGAGATTTTGTAAAATGGTAGCATGTCAAGAGGAGAGTATTTTGCCATAGGTTATTATGAAAAACTTTATTATCTACCATATTTTTCCACCAACTACAGGCTTTTTCGATGAAAGAATGTAATTTTTAAGGGCTACCGATAGTTGGCGAAACTAGAAATGCTTTGCGTTTTGCGACAACATAAGTGAAGACATTACCTTCATTTTTACCCAGGATGTGCTTTGTCATAAGATAATAGCATTACCTTTCCTCAGTTCCTCAATAATTGCACTTCCACTTGTATGTTCTGTATAGAACATTGATTAGTTTCTTTCGTCTTCCTAGATAATAGTCTATGTAGTTGGGAAAGACACAACATTTCTACCATTGTAGTAATGGCCAAAGCTCTTAATTTTTAACTAACTATAAGTAACTGGTGCGAAAAACTTAAGAATGAAAGTACCATAACTTTTGTATTTTGCTCTAAGAAACTTGGACCATACTTAGAAATAAATGCTACAGTATAATTTAAGTGAAAAAATATGATATGAGGCGAACAGAAATGACACTTTTGTTGAAAAACAATAATTATCCCGCAGTCACCACACCAAAACGATCAGTTCAAGAACGCTGGATGTACCTTCACTTGACGAGATGAAGGAACTCATGATACACCCAGGAACTTTGTCCAATATGGTAGTTTTGGTGGTCCAGGTGTTAGGGCATGGGCAGATGTATGATGTTGCATGGGCATATTTAGTTCGAAATCTTTGAACACAGTACATTTACCTACCAACGTTTTCGTGAGACTGCACTCCCCCAAGAGCATATTTCCAGTCCTTGTGACCAGCATGTTGCAGTGCATACAACGCCATCTGTAATGATCACACACCCTATTAAGAACCACGTCCTGCCATTTGTAATGTGCAGGGGACCACGAATCGTGATGATTTAAGTTTAATTACTGTCTTTGAATAGTAGTGTCATTTCTGTTCATCTCCTTGCATATTTCTTTCAGTTACCTTCTGCGTTATTTTGTAGCAGTTATTGTAATCCTTAGGTTTTGCACATCAGTGTATTGATTTCTCTTTTCATTCATCCTTCTCTAAAATACTTTTTTTTAGTGACTGCGCTCTTTTCCTCTCACCTCACCATTTGACTCTAGTTTTTCAATTTGTTTTATCTTTCTGTAAACTTTTGACTTTCTTGACTCCTAGTCTGAATTTGCATGTTGCACTAGATGTCTATGTACAGGTCACGCAATTCTTAAAAATTACGGGCCGATGGTATCTGGGCATGGAGATGGTGCCCATAATGTTCCACATGTGTTGCATTCAGCTCAGATGAGGCGAATTTAGTGGCCAAAACATCAATGTGACTTCACTGTCGTGCTCCTCGAACCACTGTAATGCAGTTCTAGCCTTGTGACGTAGGCTTTATATGGCTTGAAGATGCCATTCCAACAATAAAAGTGACTCATCTGATCAGATGACATGTTTCAACTGATCCACAGTCACGGCTTGATGATCACTTGCTCACTGCAATTGTAATTGATGACGTCATTGAGTCCACACAGAAATATAGGTGTTATCTGGTGTGTAGGCCCATCTTCCACAATGTGAGCTGCACCATCGTTGTACTATGTCATCAGATCTATCACAGTTCATCGCCTATTGTGCTTTAAGGAGCTGGAAAACCTCTGACCTCCACATTATGTGATGAAGTGTGGACATCCAACAACTTGTCACGCACTTGTAACTGCATCATTCTTCAACAGCTTTCCATAGGTGCTCACAACAGTAGCACACAGACAACCAACCAGCTTTGCTGTTTCCAAGATACTTGTTCCAGGCACTGGACCATAACAATTTACCCATTGTCATTGCCACTTATGTCAGTGGATGTCCCTATTTGCAGCCCAAATCATCACTAGAAGAGTTTCCCATTTGTATACTTTTCATACGGTTTTGCATACCCATTTCCACATATGGCAGCATTCAGTCTTGCAGAGGTTAGTGACTGTAGTGTTCCGGCTCATTGATGTATATGGGCATTGCCTCAGAAAGTAGCAAAATTCTTTCTGATCAAATACAAAAGATGAAAGCATGTGACACATTAACATTAATATAGTTTTATCGTAGTTTTTCATGAGTAAGTTCAGTAGGTAGATCTTATTGGAATGGGACACCCTTATATACCTCTAACCTTTGAAATATTTTATCAAGACTTTCACACAGTACACTCCAGTTTAACGTGGACTTCGAACCACAACTTCACATTTATCACTTTAACAGACCATTACTAAGATGAAGGAAGTGGCAAGTGACAGAATAAGTCTTAGGATGGATTGAGAATTATAAAAATAAAAGTTGTCTGTATAATAAGCAAGGATAGTTCTATGGAGAACTGTTGCCTTTTTTTAAGCAACACTAACAGTTACAAATCTCCCACACTATGTCTCTACACTCACTGTCAAGATTGTGTTGTCAGAGAAGCAATTCACAAACACTATATCAGAAATAAGAGCATAACTGACTGGCCAAGGCATAGGATAGCAGCAAGAACAGGGGTCCTTGCATCTTTGCACATCCAGCACCTGATGATGTCTTCAATGATTATGCTGCGACTTGATTTCCTAAATGAAGATTATTTATTACTTCTGTTTTGTGTTAATCACTTTTATTGCTATCTGACCTTTTTCCTGTTTTTCTATATGATTGCTTTCTTCTCTGATCTGTCTCCCCAATATTTTTATGTTGCTCTTCTGTTAGATTATTTCTTCTTCATTGAGAATTTTCTCGTAACACTGCTAGACATGTTTCTCTTTCTTGATCAGTTTCATTGTTCCACACCACTTTTTGGCTTCTTCACACTGTGGGATTGTGAAAAGTTGCTTTTACATTTGGACATTTTACTCCAATTTATTTT
Organism: Schistocerca americana; assembly: GCF_021461395.2. Taxonomy (NCBI): domain Eukaryota; kingdom Metazoa; phylum Arthropoda; class Insecta; order Orthoptera; family Acrididae; genus Schistocerca; species Schistocerca americana. The sequence goes on along the minus strand of NC_060122.1, from coordinate 360,459,020 downwards.
CACATTGTTTTTTATCACACACACACACACACACACACACACACACACACACACACACACTTGGGTTTGTGTACACATTTTTCACTTTGTAGCAAGAACTATTCACTGCAGACCAATGGTGTTTGTGCATGGGTATAGCCTTAAGTCTCACATTGTGCACTATGGTGTTTTGGTCATGGTGGGGGGAAGCAGGTAATTACGGGTGGCAAAAATTGTAATGCTAATGTAATTAAGAGTCAATGATCCCAACAAGAATTGCATGGTGTAACTTCTGCTTAGCGTGTCCAACAATTATTTATAAAATTGCAAGAAAAAAATAACAAAGGAAAAACTTCTCATGAAAACTGTGATTCAATTACAGTTCAATATTTTAAGGAGGAGTAATTACTCACCGAATAGCAGAGATGCTCAGTTGCAGATAGGCACAAGAAAAGGAGTGTCAAACAAAGCTTTCAGCTAAACAGGTCTACATCAATATTAGGTAACATACACATGCACACACTCACACAAATGCAACTCACAAACATGTGATCACAGTTTTTGGCTGCCTAGGCTAGACTGGCCTTGGCAGCCGGAGACTGTGGTCATGTGTGTATGAGTTTCTTTTTGATATGTTGATTTTACATTGTTTTAGTCTAATTGTAACTGATTTCCAGGACTGCTTGGAAAGTTATTGTAATAAGTTCTTCTGTTAATTTTTGAAGTTTATCTACAATAGAGAAAAACAGTAGATCAGCATCTGAAAAATGAAGAAGGTTCAGAAAGGATTCATAAATATGTATCCCCTCTCTGGTTTCGCAATTTAAGGTCATAAAACTTTCTATTTTTTGCTTCAGTTTTACTGATCTTCAGTATTCAACTGGTTGTTGTTGTCCAGATGGTGTAATATTTTGGCAGGCTGACTTGTTACATCCTCAGGCAGTCCATGTGACTGACTGTCTTCTGCGGGGTCCCATCTATATATCCCGTTCCTTCAGTCTCAGGCTTGCAGTGCCTGGGTGAGGCTCTGCTGGTGAGATGAAAGTGTGCTGTTGGGACATAGTTTGCTGTTCTCAGTCCCTGTGCTGCTACCATTGGGCTCGGGATGCTATGGATGCAGCGGAGGAACATCTACATACTACTGTCTCAGTTCTTGAGTTGACATGACATGAATAGATCTTTCCACAGACTGCCATTGTGCTTTTAGCATGCTGAAGGCTTACTCCCAAGACTTTCTTAGTAATTAAGATTGTGTTAGGCCTTTGTAACAAGTTTGTACCAACACAGTGCATGATTATATCCTTTAGTGGTGCAGTGCAGCTGACTTTGTTGATTGTTCTTCATCCATTTGATGTTTATGCTCCGTACATATTTCCTGTGCCATCCATATAATCAAGCATACATACATTTTTCAGCATTGGCACAATATGCAATGGTCTTCTGATAACCACTCATATGTTCCTGATATGAGGGATAACTGTCACTGGAACATGTTTCTCTTTTATCTCTGCAAGCTGAAGACTAGCCTTGTTTGGCTTTCAAATTCCAAATAATGGATAATAGCTGTGTAATTTAAATCATTTTTATTTAGAGTTTCACTGGTAAAAGCTATTGTGCTGTATTCCTCTTTTTCAGGACCCCATTTTTCTTGAAACAATACATAATCAAGCCCATATTCTGCTTAGTTTAAAAGGGAGAAGCCTTCCAGGGTGGCTTAAAATCTTGGTATTCAATGGAGCCTTGCTTAACATTATTAAATGCTTCAGCAGAGACATAGTCACATACCAATCTCAGTTACTGTTTTAGTGCAGATGGGCTTTTCTCCTTATAAAACATGGATAGCACTCAGCCAATCCTAAAAATCAACATCACTCTTTCACATTGCGTGGTTCAGGCCAGTCTTTTATCACTTAGATCCTTACTGGATTGGATTATACTTCTTTTATACCCATGATTTGTCCCAAAAATTTTAATTCACCTCTGCCAGTATGTTCAAGCTGTATTGTTATTCATTTCTCTTTGTAAAATTCTAATTAACAATGCATAATGCTCCTCCTGTGTCTTGGATACTAATAATAAGTTTTTTGTTTATATAATTACACCTTGCTCTAAATCATTAACCAATGCTTTATCTAATACTCATATAAAAACAGCTACTGATATATTTAATCCAAATGGAAGTACCCAAAATTGATATGATTTTATTTCAAACAGAAATCCCACATAAGGTCTTGAATCTTTATGTAAAGACACCTACAAGTACCCCATCATTAAATCCATGGAACTAAAGAACTTTGGTAACAATAATACTTCTATTCTTACTGGCCTATTCCTTTCTGTGTCAATATGTTTATTTTAAGTTCACCAGATGGGCACCTACAGTAGTAGATTTATTCACCACCAACAATGTTGTCCACCATCAACAATGAATTGTTATATACACTCAACCTATACTCAATAATGCCATTATCAATAACTTTTTGTATTTTCTCATGGTCGTCCATGCTCACACTCACTGGAATGGAATAGGGTTACCAAAGAAACACTTTGTATCTTTTTCTTAAATTGTTGTATTTCCTCACCAGTCACTCTGGGTTTACCCAAAAAGACTTTCTTGTACTTAAGTATTATATCACGCAATTTCTCTTTATGCTGGATTCCTGAGATTTTAGCATTGTACTATTCACTAATTCTTCTGTTTCATTAAGTTGACTGTCCACTGTTACTATATTAGTCATAGCCACTAGATACAGTTGTAAATCTTATTTAAACTTCACTGAATTATTTTTTAACAGCATTCTATAAGTAATATTCTCATTGTTCTGCAATGCCGCATTTGTACTGAAATGAAGAGGTGCTTTATGACCCAATAGCTAATCTAGGCTTAGTAGTACGTCTAAGTTAATATTTGGCACAATCAACAGAGTTTGATGGAAAGTAAAATGGTTAATTACAGTGGGGCAATCTTGTCTATTCTTTTATAGAGTTTCATTTTCTACAACATAAACTCTAGTTACTGGGAGTATTGGGCATACATATCTATTTCAAATGGTGAACATTGGTTCCCATGACATTATCAATATTTTATTGCTGGAGACAGATGAATATTGACATCTGTTTCAAATAACTTTCCCAGAACTATCAGTGTGATTTGTTCTTCCTTGTTTGTACTCTTCTGTTCCAATAGCCACTCATTTGTAGGGAATGTGTGAGTAATGGCTACTACCCCTTCTTCCTGGGGCCTTACTGTTGTTTTGTTACATCCTGAATCCTGTCCCCATCTTGAGAAAGTTAATTGTTTACCAATGACCGGTTCGAAAATGATATGTCAGCCAGCGTATAAGTACCTATAGAATCTTAGCCCAAGAAAAGATATTGGTGACAGTAATGAGACAGCATTTGTTAGAACATTCTTTATTTATGATATGACATGAATACAAGAGCATGTCATACTACTTGGCAGCTATAGAGTTCCTTAGTGACTATGCAGTCAGTGGTCAGAGAGGATCCTCTCTTGTGGTGTCCCCACAGACATTCCTCCCCTCCTCCAGGAATGCTTGAGTGGAATGTAGCTGTGATCCCATCACTACTATGAGACCTCTTCCATGTTGAAGTGGAGATGTCGTTGTCCGGGAGGTGCGGTGCAGATGTAGAGATAGTTTCATCGAAAGTGACTGTAAATATCTGATGCTGAGCCAGGGCTGGTGTGAACCCTCACTGAAGTGGTGATGCAGGGATCTGTCAGAGTAGAGGTGATCTGGTACTGTTTCCTAGGGGCAGTTACAGTGAGGAAACCATCAGAAAATAGGTGTGATGTAATGGTGGCCAGGTCCAAATCATTAGGTAGGTTGTAACTGTATGAGAATTGACAGATAATGAATTGATTCTCAATCTGTCATCTGGCATGCCAACCCTGACTACCAGGAAGTTTTCAACTAGTTTGATGTACAAAACATCTGGAAGAAGTATTGGATATTTGGGTGTGATTGCAGAGGGCTTGGAAACCATAGCATCCGGCTGTATAGCCAGGAGTAAGGCTGCATAAGTTGAAGCAGGTGGTGCATGGTTGATTGAAGAATTGTTGCATAAGGTCCATGTTGACTTGAGCTAATTGAAGCAAGATGTCAAATCCATGGATCCCACATTTAAGGACCTTGCAAGGGCCTGTGTATAATGGCTGGACTGCTGGCCAAACAGTATCATTGTGAAGTAAGCAAAATTACTGTTGGCCAAAGCCTTGTGGGTGAAGGTTCTTTGTGTGCTGTGTGGAAGTGGAGGGTGTATGCAAAGGCACGCTATGTGCTGTTTGCCATGTTCAAGAAGGTCAGGCAAGTACGTAACTGATGTTGATTGATGCTGGAGAATGAAGGGTGCAGGTAGAGTGTGTGCTTCACCATATATGACCTCTGCCAAGGAGGCACCAAAGCTGCCCTCTGTGTATGGAATGAATGCCCAAGAGTACTAAGAAAGGACCTTGGTCCATTGACTCCCATAGCACATTATGACTACTTTTGAAGTACAATCCCAGTGTTCAATGAGGTGATTGCTTTGCAGGTGGTACATGGAGGTATGGCGCCAATAAATGCCACACAGTTTGCATAATTCATTGGAAAATGCCAACTGCCAATCTTGACCAGTGGTTATAGAGACCCAGCAACTGAAACAGGAGATCCGAATATCAAGAAAAGCCCTGGCCTTCATTTCTGCTATGATGTCTCTATGGGATATGGTCTCCACCCAACATGTGACATGATCCATGACTTAGAGCAGGTATCAGTAGCTGTCAGAGTCAGGAAGAGGCCCTCCTAATGTGAGGTGTAGGTGCTGAAAGGATCTTTTTCATATCTCAAACTGATCAAGTGGCAGCTGTGTGTGACATCCCACTTTACACTGTTGACAGGCCACACAAATATGCATCCACTCTCGGCAATCATTTTCACACTAGGTCACACAAAGCATTCTGTGACAAGTCAGGTTATCAGGCAGATTCCATAGTGCAACAAGTTGTGAAGCTGTTCATAGATGAACTTCTGCAGTGACTTGGGTACAAAGGGACAAGGGAAACTTAACTAAACATCATGTGAGTCGAGTTTATCTGTGCCCAGGAGTGGGCAACATTCCCCAGAACTGTGCAACATTCCAGGTACAGGTTCTTCATTGTATTGTGGAGTAAATGGATGAGTTGTTGATCTCACAGTTGTCCAACTGCAAATTTGCTGTAGCCAATCTGTGCAGAGAGGAGGATATTGATGTGCAGCAGGTAGCCTCTGACACTGTTTTCCATGCCATGCAAATATCTGACATCAGTCATGAGCTGCATTATATAACTGAGGCGATAGAATTGTCGAGGGCACATATCGTTTGAATGATCAAGTCCACTAAAGGTTGACGGTCAGTGCAGATGATGAGAGGTCTGCCTTCCTCATCATCTTTAAGCTGACAAACTGCTTCATACAGTGTCAGTAGTTCACAGTTGTTGTGTTAGCAGTAGTTGTGAGTTGAGTTTGCAGAAGTGGGTGTGCCAGTGTCATTGCTCCCATGAGACAGCCATTTATTTGCTTGAAGGGATGCTACATATGAGGGTCCACTTTAGCTTACATTTTCTGGTAGTATTCATGCCCATGAGAATTTCTGTGGGTGGTGTCTGAATGGTGGCTGCACGAAAGAGTTGGTGACAATAGAAATTAATCGTCCCAAGGGAACAATATAACTTGTAAAAGTTCTATGATAGTAATAATCGATGGATGAGGTCAGTTCACTGTGGTGCAGTGCAAATACTGGCCGCATTGACACTGTGCTCAAGAAAGACGACTTGAGGCTGCTGAAGATGGCCTTTGTCATCATTAATCACTATGCCATTGGCAGTGAGCACATCAGGAACTTGTTTAAGATGCAGTTTGTGCTATTCCAAGATAAGGCAGAAGATGAGAATGTCATACAGGTAGACATAACAAAAAGCAAGTTTGAACAGAACACTGCCGATACACTGCTTCCAGCTTTGAGTGGCATTCTTAAGGTTATATGGCTTTGAAATAAATTAAAAAGTGTGATGATCGCTGTTATGTGAACATCATCTGCACCCTTTGGTATCTGGAGATATGCCTTCTTACAGTCTAAGGCACTGAAAACTGAGGTGCCAGCAAGATAGCATGTGAAGTCTTGAATAACTGTCGTGCAGAACTGTCAGGCAAAGGTTTTGTGGGGGTTCATAGCCCTACAGTCTCCACATAGTCTCATTGTCCCATCTTTCTCAGGCACCAACTTAACGAGAGAAGCACACAAACTATTAGAAGGTCTCACAGTCCCACCTTGTAAAAGTTCACTGATTGCCACTTTGATGGCACAAAGCTTTTCCGGTAGTAATTTTCATAGCCTGCAGTGAATAGGAGGGCATGGGGTGTTGGTAATCTAGTGGAACATTCCATTTTCAAATAGCACATTGAGTAAATAACACCTATGGTTGTGCAGAGGTTGTATGAACCCTCAAAGTTTCAGTGTGGTGGCACAAGAGCAGGAAGCACATTACTGACCTTGGTCATGTGTGGAAGACTGTGTATGCTGTTTGAGAGGACGCTGCTGTCATGCTGAGGCTGAGAAGACATGGCGTGGTGGAGTCATCCAAAATAGGTATGAGCAGATGTCACATCTGAGAACCAAACCAGTAGCATCATGCGGCATTGAGTTCCTCTGACCTCTGGCACATTGTGGAGCATATAGCAGTGTTTTCATCCTTTAGATATAATGACTCCAGTCTCGTGTCAAAATAATGCAGCTGAAGATGTTGCTGTTTGACTAGAGATGTGATGCATTCTTGTAGGTATCATTGACTCCGTCGATCAAGCTGCAGCATTGAGTGCCATCTGATACAGACATGGCATAGGCATGGCACTGGCAGGACATAACTGACAATGCTAGTAATGGAGTGGCCACTGTCTTGGTGGATAAGAATAATACAGGCAAGGTCCACTAACAGTTAAAAGGGGCCAAGTGCTGAATCACTGACAACTGCATTGCGGAAGTTCCATCTAAACAGTTCCCCAAGTTTGAAATCCAGGTTGCAAGAGTCCACTCTGCAGAGAGTGTTAGAAGAGTCATTCACTATGTGGAGCTGCATGGTAGGAACAGCACTAAACAGTGAGGGTAGTCCTGGGGGCCAGGTACTCAAATCAGAACCTGTGTAGATAAGGAAGTATTGTTCATTGTTGCTATCAAGGGTGTAGAGTCTGCTTCCATGATGGTAGTGTGAAAGATGTTTTGTTGATGCAATGAAGAGTAAGATGACTTGAATGGACTTTGCGATCGAGTGCACTTATTGTATGCAGACTGCACATTGCCTTTTGGTAATCATACAGTGGATGGCAGTTACATGCAGTGTCACTGAACTGCATGTAGAAGCAGCAAAACCATCCCCATATTAGTGTGTCAGTGCACAGGGCACTGTTGCCAGTTGTGGGAGTGTTTTTGTGGTCATGTGAAGGTCACCACTGTAATAGGACACACTTTTCTAACATTACCTTTGTTTTTATAGAAATACCATTGATACTACTGATTTTTGTATATGTGAACATGATCTCAGCTGTTTAACTGAAAGAATTTCATATGATTTTGTATGCGATGTATTATATTTTAGGCTAAAATGTATTAGTGTGTTACAATTGATATATACTAACAGTTAAAATTACTCTTCTTTTAAAAATATTGGAAATTACAAAACTTCTGGCATACTTAAAATTCATATTATTAATTGCACTATCTAATGCTTATTATTAAATTTATTTCTGGACTCATTTATAAAATAATGATGTGGATGTAAACTCTGTTGCTTTGTAAACTCTTTGGAATATTGTGAGTGGTGCTGAATGTTAGTAGTAGTGGGCATGACTCTAATGGAAATGCATGTATTTTGCTAATCTTGTCAACAACAATGTAATTGATGTTTTTATAAAAATGAAAATTGTGAAGTCAGTGTGATATAGAAGAATGGGATAAAATAAAAGAAAATCATAGCAACAGATAGTACTCCATCAGTTATTTAGTCATCTGGAACCCACAATGTTAAATCAAAATTTCAGCTGCAAGACTGTGCCGCTAGATGCAAGACTTGGAAACAAGGAGAGGAAAAGAAGATAAGTAAAAAGTTTTTCTTTTGTATATCTTATGCCGCTTGAAGCTTTTGAAAATAATGGAAAAGACTAAGAGAAATTTAATGGTGATGGGTGGGAGGGTAAGATTACGCAATCCTCTGTGACAGAGTTGACGTCTCGTTCGGTGGCAGTTGGACGAGTTCAGTATGGCTCGGCTGTAGTGAGGCAATGGGCAGGGTTAGGCTGCTGTGAACTACATTTGGAGGCATTGTTGTCTGCAGTATTTATACATTATTACTGTTGTTAAACTGTAAAGATTCTGTCTGCCAGTTTCAACTTGTAATCCAGCAATTCATGTTCACATGAAATCATAGCAAGTTATACTTGAGTCACGAGCTTGACAGCCCAGAAGATGCAGAGCATGTGATCCAGCATCAGTATTAAACACTAATGTATGCAACTGATAACAAAGCAGTGAATATGTCCTGCCCCCCAGCCTTTTGTCATAAATAACTTGTAAGTGTTGCTTCATCATCCAAGAGAGGTGCTGGAGAAAAGGAGGTTTCATAGCAATGTATTTATTATCATTTGGAGGTGGAAGAATGATGTCACTGATTACATCTGTGCGATCACTGAGATGACTGAGTAATGTGGCGAATTTGGCACTGTCACTTGGTATATTATATGTTGACAACTGCATACCAGATAGTGGGTTGATCTGGTTGAAACAGTGACATTTTAGATTGAGTACTACAGTGGACTGCGATGTCACTAGTGAATGGTCATGCCAACAACCATTATGAAATCTGGAGTGATACAATGGATGAATGCCCACCATCTATACATGGCATGGTCGTATGTGTGATAGAAACACTAAAAAATTATCCGGAAGGCTAGGGCACATGGTGCAGGTTGAATGGGATGAATGAGTTTGAATGCAATATGGCAGACGTATCAGCATGTTTGTTTTTGACAAATACGTGTCATGTTAGTTTTTGACAATTATGTGTTGATGTGGAGCTGGCTGTAAATCACTGTGCACTTCCATGTGGAAATCACATTCCTGCCTTGAGGATTTCAATATATGGCAACTGCACTATGGCTGCATGGGTTCTAGAACTGTAGCAATACAAACTCTATACACCTTTATATGTACCCTGTTCACACAATACTTTGTGTTCTATGTCCCACTTTGATTGTTGTATGGATGTTGTGGAGTGCAGGCAGAACACCATCTTGCTCTAAAATGCTTTGTCACCTGTGGTGGCTCTGGTTAAGTGTTTGGTATCTGTCCGTAAATTTCTGATAATACCTTCTTTTTATTTTTGATGAGGTTTATCATCATACAAAGACACAAACATCCAGTCAATTTTCCCATGACTAAAGAGAGGGTTATTGCCTATGCACATATATGTCATATGAGGGCATGCTGAAAAGTAATGCCTTCAAATTTTTTATGTGAGTAATGTTAAACCTTACTAAATAAAACAGTCTTTACTAATATTCTAAATTTTTATTCTTCATGTCTGCATATTTATTTCTCCACCCAACCACTATGGCAACAAACACCTTTCTCCCAGCAAGAGACCAGTTTGTTGATATCATCATTGTAGAATGTTTGGCTTTGTTGTCAAAGCCACTACCACATTGCATTACTTCGTAACTGTCACAGTGAAGTCCTTGAAAGTGTTTGTTAAGTTTTGGAAACACTCCAAGTTCTGTCACACTCTTTGAGGTCAACACCACCGTCACTTCATAACAAGCATGAACAACCCAATCTCCCACATTACTGATGTAGTACAATCACCACCATACATGACTTCCATTCTTCTATGGATTTCAATTGGAAGCATGTTTTCTGTAGTTAGAAACCTGATTAAAGCATGTTGTTCGTAATGCACCAACATAGTTGTGTTGTTCACACCACATTACACACTATAATTCAGACACACTGTAATTCAGAGTCCTCTAGCAGCAGAGGGTTGTAACTTGCATCAGAAAAGCGACAAAGTTAGCTGAGTAATATGTATGACATATAATACCTCAACCAATATTGAGATCACAACAAAAAAAATTGGTGTCATTACTTTTCAACTCACCCTCTTATATGAATGTGGGAAGTAAAGTTCTGGTAGAAGGTAAGTAAGTTAGAAGTACAGGAGACCACTCTCCGAACAGTAAAAGCATTGAGTTATTGACAGGCACACAAAAAAGAATGAAAACTTGCTTGCTTTTGGGAAAGTGGTAGAAGTGTTGAGTTGTTAATAGGCACACAATAAAGAATGAAGCTATACACTGACATGAGACAAAGGCATCATATAAACTTAATCTGTATACTGTATCAACAATAAACTCTCACTGTTCAGCTTAATGCTGTCCACTCTTATGCCACCTAATTTTAGTCGAGTAAGTTAGGAAGCTATCACTTTGAAAAAAGCTCTTACCATCTTAGTTTTACTGTACAGCAGTTATTTATTTGCTATTAGTAGCTTAATATTTACTCAATTACAATGGTATTTGTCAGAGAAAACTTTTTTACTTCTACAAACATTGAGTCATGTTTGTATTACAGTAGCAAACCCAGCAATTGCTAAATACGCACAGGAATTGGATATGCACCCTAAACCCTTTCCTGCCTTCTCCCTCCCTATATCCTCCTCCTCCCTCACTGCATCATCCTCTCCCCCTCTCTTTTGTCCATCTCCCCTTCTCCCCCTCTCTGTGTCCATTTCCTATCCAGTCTCTGTCCTATTGCCCTTCTCTCTGATCTTGAACCTGATTGGGAATTTTGGAATTGAAGTTCCTTAAAATGAGCAGGTAAACTGACTGAGATCATTGGTATATGGGGTATGAGAGAGACCTCTCCAGCTGTTGGATCTTTGAGTATAGTAGATTCAATTGTGGGTGCCTGTATGATAATTTGTGTGTGTTTGTGTGTGTGGAGGGGGGGGGGGGGGGGGGTGGCAGGGTGCAGCTAGACCACCTGGGTTATGGAGGATTTTTAATATTCTGGAAGATGAATGGCAACCTGTAAGTAGTCATAAAAATGTTCCGGTTCCGACCCTATAAAAAACCTTTGTAATACCAACTGTTGATCATTTTCTTGAAAGACAGATACCTGAATACACTATATTTTTTGCTTTCCCTGAGAGTTGGAGGTTGGAGCCAATGGGTGGGACGAGGGTATGGACTACACTGCCCCTGTCCCCCCCCCCCCCCCCCCCCCCCCCCAGTTATCTGTGCCTGTGCCCTTAGCTTCGGTGACACTATTTTGCATAGTTTTAATCTTTCAATCTTATCTGTGAATGAGTAGGATTACAAAGTTTTGAATGATTCATATTCCATAGTAGTATTCTAATCATAACCTGATAAATCTTAAATACAACTTTCCCATTTTCTGTAAAATTGATGGTGAAGAAGCAAACAAGAAAGCACATTGTTGTGTTCACAGTTTTTGTCTGAAATTATGTAGAAGGAAAAAGACTATATATGGATGTTTGGAAGAAACTGTTTATCTAATGGAGTATACAGGTATGCCCTCCAGTAGACTGTAAGAAAGAAATTGTGACCAGACATTTTCGCAGTACACAACACAATTTTCTTTGTCACAGTCATTTTTAACAGGAAACCTGTACATTGTAGTTTAAAAAAATAACCTATGTCCGTCTGAGTGTTTATTACAGTATCAGGAAAAATTTGAGGTAAATCATTCAAGAACATTTCAAGATTTTTGATAAGAAAATTTTCCCATTATTTATTAAATGTAGATTTATATATTATATACCTTAAAAATATGCAGCCATTGTCATTCCAAATTTTTATTAGAATATCATGTAAAAATGTGAAGCAAACTAGTCCATAACTTTTCAAGTTTTAGGTAACAGTGTTTATCCTTTGTATATTTTTACATATTTTATATATACAAAGGGGTCGGAGAGATATAGTCATAAGCCACACTTTTGTCGAAATTGAGATATTCACGCCATGACATTCTTAACGATGCCCTCCTCATCATGGATTGAAGAAGTTCTGTCTTTCTCCATCAGCAGGCAGGTGATGATGTAGTTTAGTTCTATACTCTGCCACCTGGTGTCTTTTTCAGAACATACATAGTCACAAGCCACATCAAAATGGTTGAATGTTCACATACATCTGAAGGTGCTTCGCACTTTCTCGGTGTATATGGCAGTGACAGTAGTATAAATGAGGATTCTGATTCTTATGACAGTGAAGGTGGTGAGTCCTGGTGTCTATCAAGCAACAGTACTAGCTCAGAAGATGTTTTGGTAAGTACACAAAAATATTTTTTACTGGTGATCGTTGTTCAGTGGCTTGTGACTTTGTTTCTTGTAACATTGCACTCACAGCTGATCGTCGTCTTTTGTGTTAATGAGAAACCTTTGGAGCCTAATTTTAATGACCAATGATTGTGGTAATAATATAGTTCTCATGGCTACAAACATGTAAGAATATTTTTATTATCAATGCCATTTCAGTGGCATATAATGATTTGTGTGGCTTGTGACTGTCTCTCACGGAAGTTCTGTGACTATTTTTCTATTCATATTACAGATTGAAATAAGTAGAGCAATTGAAGTATCACCCCATAATCAAGCTCTTCAAGAAGAAGAAAGCGTAATATTGATGGGTGGAAAAAAAATTAGGCCAAACATTGATGTAACGTGGGTCAGCAGTATGTGTCTTCTAAAACCAACAAGACTGTTCAGGCAGCATCTTTGGGAAGTCCCTGTAGTTGTTCAAATAAGTGCTATATAAAACTACTTGAAGAAGAAGAAGAAAATATTTTCCACTCGTTTTGGGACATAGGAAACTTTAATGCCCATAATACTTACCTAATGTGTTGTATGAAAATGGTACCAAAAAAGTGAAAGTTTGTTTCACTTTTTTTAAACATGAGGGGACCAATTGTCATAAATTTAATTTACCTTGTTCTGGTTCACATTTCTTTCTTTTACAGCTATCTCAGAAAGACTACAAAGCGAATTTCATCTAGAGCTGTGACATTTTAATACAATGTGAAAGAAAATGGAATGGAAGTCATGATTTGCAAGCAAGCTTTTCTCAGGGTTCATGGCTTACAGAACCACACAAGAAGAGTGAGGAATTTGCAACAGCAAATGAAGTTGGGTCACTCAGTTCCAAAAGAAGATTTTTGTGCCCGAATTTAACATAGGCTTCAGACTGCCAAAAAGCAACACCTGTTCAACATGTGATGCCTTCGCAACAGCAATGAGTATCCCAGAATTATGTGCAAAAGAAATTACACAAAGAAAAAACAACATAAGTTGCATTTAAGAAAGGCTGATAGTGGTCAAAATATGATCGTGTCTTTAACTTCTCTGGCTAAGGAGAATGTGAAAGAGCACCACATAATAGCAATGGACATGCAACAAACGTTTCCCATGCCAAAACTAACAGTTGGTCCAGCATATTACAAGAGAAAAATATGGACGTATAACTACAGTATCCATGGTTGTGGGTCAAATGAGGGATGCATGTTTCTGTGGAGTGAGAAGGACAGAGGAAGGGGTAGAGATGAAGTTGGGAACTGTTTATTAAAATAGTTGGAGATAACTAACACTCAAGCCAAAAATCTCCAAATAATCACAGATAACTGTAAGGGTCAGGTAAGGAATTGGCCTCTTATTGCCCTGGAAAGGACTCTCATTGCCACTGAAAGATTTGAGTCTGTGCAGCATTATTTGCCCATGGTAGGTCATGCTATACTTCCTTGCGATCATGATTTTAGTCGCATTGAAATTTATGGAAGAAACAGACGTCCAATAGTATACATGCCAGATGAATGGGCAGAAGTAGTCAAATCTGCTAGTCCAAAAAATTTTGTTGCAACGAAAATTCACAGACAAGACTTCAGAAGCTTGGGTGATCTGAAGTCACTAATCTCGATACCCACTCTATTCAGATCTTGAGATCCCATCTGTTTTAGTGAAGCAACTAAATGATCTGAAGTCACTAATCTCGATACCCACTCTATTCAGATCTCGAGATCCCATCCGTTTTAGTGAAGCAACTAAATGATCTGAAGTCACTAATCTCGATACCCACTCTATTCAGATCTCGAGATCCCATCTGTTTTAGTGAAGCAACTAAATTTAAGTTTGAGTATAAAGCTCTCCTCACACTAAGTGTGAAGCACTGCTACTCAGATATAGGAAGCTTCACATCAGCGTATCTACGTTGCAAGCAGAAACGAAGACTTGCTGAACCAGAACTATTTCAGATGACAATAAAATACAGAAAACCACTTCAAACTAATCATAAAAAGACTGATTACATACTGTCTCTTATGGCGTATGTACCTGCAGCATATTAAAGCTTTTTTCAGCCTTGTGCTGGAAATAATATGAACAATTATGATGTAAAATAACTTCCTTGATTTTACATTTACAGTGTAAAATAAATTATTAGCCTGACTTATCTGTTATTATCATGTGTATGTGAAAGTGCCAAAACTGTTAAAAATTACTAGTTGTTATATAATTTTCAAAATAAAACCTTAAAAATGTATTTTGTGCTCTAAATTATTTTCAGGGAGGCAAAGTCATAAGCCATTTTTGAACACATCATAATTAAAATGAATCTCAAATTAATATTACATAACAGAAAGAAGATTGTCTATTTTACTTAAGGTTTGCAATGCATTAACGTAGGTTTGCAATGCATTAACGTATAATTAAAAGCAAAAAGGAAGTGTCTATTTGGTCTTCAACATTTTTATACTTCCATGAAACTTTAAAGTCGCTGTATCTCAAAACTAGCTGAATTTGGCTTATGACTATATCTCTCTGACCACTTCATATATGTAGCATATTGTATAATGAGCACAGAGTATAATGTAAAATTTTGAAGTAAATCAGCCAAGAAATTTTCAAGATTTTTGGTAACAGAATTTCCCCTTTGTACATTAGATATACATTTATATATTAAATGCTACTCTATGGACATAGAGTTCTTTAGAGATCATGTAAAAATTTGAAGTAAATTGGTCAAGCACTTTTTGAGATTTTTGGTAACAATGTTAAATAATAATTTGTCTTTCTATAGAAGTATATGTTGCTACTTGTCATACAGCACTATAACAAACAATATTATATGTCATGTAGCTAACAGAAATTTTCAATGTGAATCTAATTTGTAGACAGAGTAGCTAATAAATTTTCTTTCCGAATGGTAGGGGTACTCAATTTCTTGCTTAATGTTACATGGGAGCATACTGTATATTTACCACTGGAGTACATAACTCCAATCTGAAACAACGAGGCAAAATTTACATGAAATTTATTTTTATGCCTTCTATTGTGACAGTGTACATTAAAGTGAAGTGGAAACTGACTTTTATTAGCAGGAATGAAAACCATTAAGAAGTCAATCGATTGAGAAATTAGAGTAAGAACTCTGAGATCCTCACAAAGGCTTCTGCACTGTATATGATTATCTACTTTACACAATTTCCTTACTGCTTGCTTCTGCTGAACAAACACTTAATTTGCTTTAAGACTGATGTTTGAAAGAATGACAGTTATGTTAGTGTTTTGTGCAGCCCATTATTACTTAATCTAGCACATATAAACAGCGCAAAAAATTGAGAACATCTGACTGAGAGTTAGTAAGAGGAAAAAAATAATAGAAAGTGGGAAGAGATATGGGTAAGTCTCCATCACAGCACACAGGGTTTGTGGTTTTGGAATATATATTAAGGCTTTGGAATATATATTAAGTCCACATCCCAAGACTAGTTGCCTACATTCTATTACTGTTTTCACTTCTATGCAGTCTTGGCTTCAACTCTGGAGAGGCCTGTGTTCCCGTTATAGCACTGTTGTTAGTACTCATTACACAACATAATGCCTCATTGTAAAGTTATGACTGGATTTTGCACAAAAATATCTTACACCTACTATTATTAAAGTATTACACAAATCTATAGTTATCTAAACCAAAGTGTTTGGTTTGTGCCAGATATGGGAACAGCATGCCCCCTTTTTTCACCTAAGTATCATTTAAGGATGAGTGTTGCCAACAGTGTGGACACCTGACCATGAAGGCATGTGCATCAGATGCATAATGTCACTTTTACTTCCTTACACTCCCACGTCACTCACTTTAACTGTGGGGTCCTTTTCTGTGCATTGCACTCTGGAAAGTCCATGGGGGCACTTTTCCATATATACTGCTAAGAGCCTCTTCAAGATTTTTTTCCGAGACCATTACTTGTGTATCATTTTTTGGGGTGTCTTATTGTTGCCCACAGATCTACTGCTAACAGAATGTTCTGTCTAAAGGCTTTAAATTATACACAGTGGAAGAGAGTGAGTTCTGAATTTCCATCATCTCCACACTTACAGTAGCCTCTCTGCCTGAGCTTGAGTCATTCAAGATGTGTAAGATGAGGACTGTGAGCTGTCAAATGATGCACCATGGACTGACTGGGATTGACATAGTGCAATTTCAACCTTACCCAGATTTTTGGGAAGAGAGGTTAAACCCACCAGCCCTTATTGAGATTCTCCCATTGATTCCAGTTTCAGAATTGTCAGGCCTCAGCAAAATTATGAAAAAAAATGTTCCTTGGAAGATTAACAGTTTCTTAAATAAAGAGAGGCTGATAAGTGACTCACAACATGGGTTTAGAGCTGGAAAGTCAACTCAGACAGCTAATTTTGCCTTCGTAAATGAAGTATTAAAAGCAGTGGATGATAAAAAACACCTATCTGGGATATTTCTGGATCTAAGTAAAGCCTTCAATGCTATTGATCATGGCATTCTCTTGCACAAATTAAGTAATTATGGAATTAGAGGCCAGTCTGAAAGGTGGCTCCAGTAGTACCTCAGCAATCATCAGCAGATTACATAAATAAAACACAAAGATAGTGGAACACAAAAAGTTTCTAGTTTTTACAGTGGTGATAAGGAAATCAGGTATGGAGTCCCATGAGGGTCAGTTCTGGGACCTGTCATATTTCTGCTGTATATGAATGACTTGGCTAGTAAAATACATGACGGAACCACTGTAATGTTTGCAGATGACACTAATATTCTAATTAAATCACAGAATGAGGAAAATCTGCAGGAGGCTGCAATATCAGTTATGCATACCTTAATGCACTGGTTAAGGACCAATAGGCTCATCACAAATTCTGAAAAACTGTGGCAGTAAACTTCCACACCACACAAAATCTCCAACCTGCAAACCCTGTTTTTACTGTCAAAGGTCAGTCATACAAAATTTCTAGGCATTCGTGTTCTGGCAGATTTGAAGTGGGAGGTGCACCTAAACAATTTAAATAAGAGACTGAATTCATTAGCATATGCTGTTAGGATCCTCACTCAGAATACAAGTTGCTCATCAGTGGTAACAATGTACCATTGTAGTATACAGTCGCTACATATGTATAGAATAGTTTTTTGGGGGAATTTCACAAATTCTACAAAAACATTTAAAATACACGAAAAGATTATCAGACTGATGCAAAGATTCCTGTACACTCCTTTTTAAAACTCTCGAAATATTGCCGCTGCCTTGGTTGTATATATACGAAATACTAATTTTCACAAAAGGGAGCATCTTAAACAAGAAAAATCTCTTCAGACACAACTGTGATATACACACATATGAAACTAGGCAGAAGATGAACCTATACGTGACCACAGTAGATACAAACTTATGCAAAAGAGGGGTGTATCATACAGGGGCTATGTTATATAACCATTTGCCTTCTTACCTAAAATGCATACCAACATTAAATGCATTTAAAATAAAGTTAAAACAGTTCTTGCTTGACCACTGCTTCTATTCTTTGTCTGAATTTATGGTACATTGTAATTTACCAAATTTTACTAATTGTCAATTCATAATATAGTTTACGTTGTGCTTATTGTGTCATCTCACTTAATAACTGCTATTATCACATGTAGAAGCAATGTAGTACACCAACCTACATTATTATGCATTTTGATTATGCCAACAATGTAGTCAAAATGACTAATGTATTGTAAATTAACTAGGTTTACCACTGTCCTATATCATGTGTACAAACAATGTACTGAAACGATTCTTGGAGAAATAAATAAATTCTACCGGTTATCGACCCTCCACTTTTTTTAGCTGGAGTATGTTGGTCACCCTAACAACGGATATCTTCCGGGCATTTTTGATATTTTCTTTCTTTAGTCAGTATGAAGCATTATTGTAGGTAATAGTGATGTCTATTGGGTGTATTCCACATATAATTTTTTTGGTCTACATTAACGATTTCCCATCACACGTTAGAGATTCTGAACCAGTACTGTTTGCAGATGACACCAGTCTATTGATTGAAGGGAATAATGAAGAAAATCTTACTGCATCTGCAAAAGATATTACAAAAGGAGTGTCTGAATGGTTTACCAGAAACAGGCTAATAGTTAATCCCCAAAAAACTGTACTAATGAATTTCCACACTGATCAAAATAAAAATCCGGCACAACCTGTAATATGTATAGATAACCAAAACATTAGTTCTGTCAATGAAACTAAATTTCTTGGGATTCATATCCAGGAAAATCTTAAATGGAACACTCATATCACAGCCACAAATTCAAAACTAGCAAAAATGAGCTATGTGGTAAGAATTCTCTGCAACAGTACTAGTGCAGAAACAGTTAGGGCTGTATACTTTGCTCGTGTACATTCAATACTGAAGTACGGTATCATTTTCTGGGGAAATGTACATCAGGCCATAACAGTTTTCAGGAAACAAAAGGCAATTATAAGAATAATGAAACAAGTGAGCAGCAGAAAATCATGCAAACCTTTCTTTAAAGATCTAAAGATCCTACCCCTTCCCTGCATTTATATACTGAAAATAGTCACGCATGTCAAAAAAAGCATACTGAGAAAAGAAAACCTTTTTCCTCAAAACAAAAGCGTCCATGATTACAGTACCAGGTCAGACAGTGACATACATGTCAATCATTGTAACACCACATTATGCCAAAAAGGTGTATATCATGCAGGAACAAAACTTTACAACAGATTACCAAGACATATAAAATCTCTTACTGAACTACAAAGCTTTAAAAAGTCTGTGACATCCTACCTTCTGAAAAACTGTTACTATTCAGTCTCACAGTATCTTATGCAAGAAAAAATGTAATTTGTATCTTTAATTGTAGAAATAAGTTATAAATATACAGTATTTCAAAAATTTGTAATTATTAACTGTATAGATCCAATCTGTCATAAAAATTTATAAAATTTATGTTTGATATTTGAAAACCCAATAGCCAAAAAATGTTTTCTGTCCAATATCCCGTGTACAAT